>NC_142495.1:25567850-25876370 GCF_965113065.1 Corylus avellana | reverse complement strand
GATCCTAATTCAATGAATAGCAAGAAAATTACCAATGTCATTAATACATTGCATTAATGGACATTAATTGTTGCTTACGCAAGTTAAAAGTGTGTTTTTTTATACGAATTTGGATTCGGATCCTCTAAAATTTTTAGGGGAATTTTATATTTTAAAATTTTAAATCCAAACCATTCATTTCATCCAAGAGCCATGCACGATTGCACGTGCACAAGTTTTGCTATCATCTTGGAGCTTCAAATAACAAACAAAAGCCATCAAGTGAGCTGAACTAGGAGTGTCAAGGCGGTCACGGTTAGCGGTTATTGGCAATAACCACTAACCGTAACTGCTTTAGCGGTTAGTAGATTTCACTAACCGCAACCGCTAACCGCCTAGCAGTTAACCGCCGGTTAGCGGTTAGTAAAATAGATAACCGTCCACTAACCTTTTTTCAAAATTGGGGTTTTTTTTTTTTTTGGCTTTTTGGGCGTTTTTTTGCTTTCTTTAGAGCTTTTTGGGATTTTTTTTTACCCTTTTTTTTTTTTTTTTTTTTTGTATTTTTAGTGTCTTATTGGGCCCAATTGCTATAAAAAGAGCTCATATTGAAAAATCAAAAATATTTGACCCAAAATTTACACTTGTACTTTAAAAAAAAATTTCCTTAAATATTAAATCATAACCGGTTAACTTTTTTCTTTAAAAAAAAAAAAAAACAAACATATAAAAAAAAAAAATTCAACACAACATATAAAAAAAAGTTCAGAATTCAGACAACTGTTACAACATATAATGATAATACATTAATACTTAAATTGTGTTTATAAGTAACACATTGGTCATTGTTTAATCCAATGTCAATTATTTAATTTGATATTATACGAATCATATCATTATTGTACATTAATAATATGATTCACTTGAAGTCTTGAATAAAGTATTTGAATTGTCATTGAATCATATGATTAAATATTGATATTATACATTTATATTATTCATATGCATATGTAGACTTATAACATATATAGACTTATAAGTTTATAACATACATTGAAAATAAGTCTCGAGATATTTAATTGTTGTATTAGTATGAATTGGTATACTTATGAGTTATGTCATATTATATATGTATAATTTGTTATTATATAATCAAATGATTTAATGATCAATTGATCATGTGATATAATTATATCAATTATAGTGATAATATATTAATACTCAAATTGTGAATTAATTATTTTAAAAAAAAAATTGTGATTTAATGATCAAGTGATTATATGATATAATCATATAAATTATAGTGATAATATATTAATATTCAAATTGTGATTTAATTATTTTTTTAAAAGTTATGATTTAATGATTAAGTGATTATGTTATATGTATAAATATTTTTATAATTTTAATCATAAAAATATATTATATAAAAAGGTAGTTAGCAATTACAGTTAGTAAACCCAATAACCGCAAGGCGGTTATAGCAATTAGGCTGTTAGCGGTTAATATGGTTAAACGGTTAGCGATTAACGAACCGCCCGCATTGACACCCCTAAGCTGAACATGCATTTCCTAGTGAAATATTAAGCTGAAATTTAGGCTCCTTTTGTTTTGACGTAAAATGATTTATGGAATTTTTTTTTATTTTTTTTTTTTGTGTGACAAAAAATAATAGTTAACAGAAAATATTTTATGTTTAACCAAAAATTCTTCTTTTATTTTTGGAAAATGATTTTCATTTTTGAAAACTATAAACAATTTTTCAAGTTTGAGCATCTCATTCTCAAATCGATAGACCCAGCCGAAAAGTTGTTAGGTCTCACCCGAGACCTGCCTAGGACTTGATCAGGACTTGCCCAGGACATGCCTAAGACCTAACCGAGACCTGACCAGAACCCGACCTCTTATGACACCTCCAAGACATGGTAGGGACATTTTTGAAATTTAGATTTTAATATATTTAGATTTTCCGTACGCCTCAAACACTGTAAAATGTTTTCTGCTAAAAACATTTTACGTCGAAACAAAAACATTAAGAGGGGAAAAAAAATTGTATCTAATGCAATAGTAACTTAATAGCAAAGGAATTGTAGATGCCAAAGAGGACTGCAGATTATTGGTGAAAACAATATCCATCTACTCATGATTTACATTTCTCTAAGCAAAAAATTAAAAATCAAATAAACTAAAAAATAAAAAAAACAAAACATAATCCTATGATTTTGGCTCCAAAGCTAAAAGACGCCCGTTATACTGGAATTTCTACAAACAAACAATCTGAAAAAAACAAAAAAAAACACACACACACAAAATAGTGAGGAACGTGTTATACTTAATTAGAAAGTACCAGTATTCATCAAGATACATAGCAAATTTATACTTTGGACAAAAAACAAAAAGAAATCTGGTTTATAATTTAACATGCTTGTAACAAAACCTGTACAGAAGAAGATTTGCTAATTTCCAATTTATGCAATCTGGTTATTTCCAGGATAGATTGAACAACCAAATGCGCTGCCAAATACTGCTTCACTTCTCATCTTCATCAATGCAAGCTGAAAGAGGAAAACTCTCATAAAATCAGTAAATGCTTCTGACTAAAATAACCCACCAACACCAGCTATCAATACAATTTTATAGTTGTGTAATCTGAAAAAAAAAAACAAAAAAAATACTGGTAACAAATAACAGGAGCAGTTGGTATCAAATCAAATATTCAAAAAGGGAAAACTAAAAGCAAAAGCAATTGTGGAAAGCTTGATAGCCTTGATGATACTGGATTCAGCTTACCTCCAGTTTCCCAATAACTGGGAGATCTCCAGGTGTTGGTTTCAATGGTCAAGATTAAAAGTTTGGATTTTTAGAACTAACGACCAAGTCCTTCTCTTTTTATACTAACAGCATTTCCTCTTCTATTTTCACTCTCTATCCACCACTTTGACCCACAATTCAAGTTCCCCAATCACCAAAACCTCCACTACCTCAGAGAGATGCTCATCCTGTCATCCATGAGAGAACTCAAGCTACTGAATGCCCAGATCATCCTCCATGGCCTAACTTTCTTTGTTGTTGCTGACACGGGATGAGAAAATTGGGGATGGATCTCGACGAGTTCACTTTAGTTAATTTTCATTCTGTTTGCTCACAAGGTTGTGATTTGGATATGGGAAGATGCCTGCATCTCTATATTGGCTTGAACTAAAATGGTAGTAACATAGTTTGGTGGGATTTTACTGCAATAGCTTCTTGAGCGCATATAATGTCTAATGCGAGTGGCTGGCTCTTGCAATCTAGGCGTGTTTCAAACTCATACTGGTTGAGTGATCCTGCCTTCCCTGACAGTTACTTGATTTTATGAGCCCTTAAATTCAAATTGGATGGCTTCAGATTGTGTACCAAAAAATTAAAACAGATAAATAGATTCTTTCGCCAGACTCCCAACTACTGAGTTAGTAACGTAATCAGTTTGGCTCCCGGAAGTTGAAATCCCTCCAGAAATTAGTGTGATTTTCTGGGTCAGACCTTTTGCGTTATACACTCTTTCTGCATTATATTACAGTCTTATCCTCTTCCAGGCTTTTGTTTAGTTCAAAGCCTGCAGAGTTTGGCCTGATGAGATCACTTTCACAAGTTTGCTTTCTGCTTGTAGTCACAGTGGTCTTGTGAACAAACAGACTTGTCAAGCTCCATCCTCAATTTTCTCATCCATGTCGGCAACAACACAGAAAGAAATTAATTTTCACAGGGTGAGGGTGTCGTGGGTTAGGCCATGGATGATCGGGGCATAGAGTAGCTTGAGTTATCTCCTGGATGAGCATCTCTCTAGGAGGTGGTTGAGGCTTTGGTGAGTGGGGGACTTGAATCTGTGGTCAAAGTGATCGATAACTCAAATGGAAGAGGAAGTATTGTTAGTCTTGAAAGACAAGAACTTGGTCATTTGTTCTAAAATCCATCAAAACCTATAACAGGAGATCTCCAGTTATTGGAAAACTGGAAGTAAGCCAAATCCAATGAAACCAAATCAGATTCAGGAAATCCATGAATCTCCAATGAATCAAATTAACAGGGGTTTCTAGCAGACTTGCTTGACCTATTGATATCTACAATATAAACAGCAAAATTAACAAACACGCATGCAATAAGACAGAGAAAGATGCCTAATATTTTGGCTGTTGCTTCCACTGGAAACATTAAACGGTTAAAACTTGGGCTCATTTAAGCTTAAGCCAACCCAAATTAGTTTTGTTAAGAGGCAAGGATCCACTACCCATCGATTCAAGTTATTGAGGTATTCCTCAACATATAAAGTCACCAAACTATGAAACTCTTCACAGAGAGACAGAAAGAACAAGATAGACAACAATATCCCCAAGGCTAACTACAAAGAAAGAGAGAGAGAAGATTGATTGAAGTTTTTTCTTTTTTGGGGGGGGATTGCTCATTAGCATCAGCAACAATATGTTTGTTTGTTCATACAATAACTACATTAATAATAAACATGTTTGTCCTGAACTCCTATCCCTGAGAGGTATATGATCCTTTATTTTTCTCCCAGACTAGATAATCTGAACCGTATTGCCCATTGTCAACGTAAACACATCTAAGGGAAACTGGAAAAGTTGATTCCACAACAATTTTTTAGCATCCTTGTGCTGTCAATTTTGATTTCAATGATTACATTTACAGCCAATAGTAATTTACAAAACTCTTAACCCAGCTTCAAGAAACCATGCTCAACAAAGGTTCATCACATCAAGCTTATTTTTCCCACTAAGTTAAAATTCAAAGGGAAATGAAAAAATCATAACCTTTAGGAAAGGTCTAACAGTTTGTATTATACAAATTACAAAGCACAATATTTCCAACCAGATGATTAATCAATTCAGAATACCCATCTCAAAAAACCCAAATAAAAAAAACCTCAAACCAGAGCACAAATTAACAAGAAACGCAAAAGGGATGGCGACATTAATTTACCTCCACAGCAGAAACAGCAATAACAGCACGAGAGAAGCATCACAATCTCCCTGCACACCGCAAGTGCCCCACCACGAATCTCTGAACTGGGTGTCGCAGATTCTCTTCCTTTGGTAACCGGTTCTTCATTACTCAACAGTTTCTGACTGTTTGAAGGCTCCGGCTTTTCGCTTTTCATTCTATTAAGGTTCCACTCGAGGTTTCTCAGGTAACCAATCTTGAATGAATCCCTGATCCTCATCGATGGCCATAGATGCATCTCTCTGTCTCTCTCTCGCGCGCGCGCTACGCGAATTGAACTTCAAGTATTCAACTTCTTCTTTAGGTTGTAATAACTAACTAAATATATATATATTTGAATGAAGATAGCCCAAGACGAATAGAAAAGTAGAAGAAAAAATATCTTTTTTACTTTGTTACGTCGACAGCGTCAGATGTTAAAACATCCAGCGCTGACTCCATAGAATCATATTGTAACAAAACATTCGTCCAGAAAAATTTTTTTGGTAAAAGTACACATATTCTTCGAACTAACCCTCAATTTGCAAAGCTCTTTACATCTAAAGATTGCTTCAATGTCTTCCCAAATTACCAAAAATTTACAATGTATTCATTTTATCCGGAGAAAAAGACAAATAACGATGGTTGTCATTTCAACACTATGGCGCCGTAATAAAAATATGAATAAGAAATGAAAGGGAGAATTTAAAATGAGATTTCTCTTCTCCATGAATCCGATTCTCCAAATCCCAAAATAAAAAACAGCTGGATTCAAGCATGGGAGGGGAGGGATTCATGCATCCAAAGGAAGCAGCTGCCATGTGATATGTCTGAATGGAGAGCCTGCAAGTGATGATGGGACATTAATTACAGAATGGAGAGAGCATGTGCGTGGATGTGCAAAAAACCAAAACCCAATGGCGGATACGGCATGGGAATTTCTGCAGAAGTGAACCTGTTAATTGGCTGAGGATTTAAAAGAAAACGAAGTGAAGAGATAAGGAAGATGACAAGGGTAGTAATGGGTGCCATTCCTCCCCTCTAACTATTTTGTTCAACCAACTTTCACATGCTATATATATAGGCTATTAGACAAAATGATGGGGGCTGTGAATGCTTTCTTATCAAGGGAAAAAATTATTACATTTATTTGGCTTTCTACATACAATTATGTGATAGCCTGGTGGTGTGGTTAACCACGTACGTCACATCCACCTCAGCACACTTTTTCTTTATTATAAATTAAAAAAATTATATATTTTAGCCACCCGCTTCTTTTAAAATTCCAATATTTTACTCTTTATTTATTTTTTTTAAAAAAATAAGAATACGTTTTCATTGATATAAACTTACGATGATAGGAACGGTAAATAACCACCGGTGGTTTACATTATTTTTTATAGCCATATTTGAAAGAACATGAGCCACTTTATTGCCATCTCTACGTATGAAGGTCATCTGCCATTGAGGAATCGATTGAAGCTCGAGCTTAATATCCTCCAACATCATTCCCTTCCGACTTCAATCTTCAATTGATGAATTAATTCCGTCTACCACTATCTTCGTGTCACCTTCAAAATGGACCCGTTGGAAGCCCAATGTTTTGCACAAATGAATCGCCATTAAAGCCACACCAGCCTCAGCCAGCGTCGGATCAAGACTGCCCAAGAGTGTTTTAATTAGCTATTTACTTTTACTATTATATTTAAATATTCTTTTCTTTTCAAAGAGTAATGCTACATACAACACAAACATCTTACAAATATCTTATAAAACTAGCGTGACAAGGTTTAATAGCTCTTGAATCATCCCCTATTAAAATATAAAAAAGTACGTAGCATTGCTCTTTCAATGCTTGATGTGCATGTCTTACAGGGAGTTAAAATGGTTTTTTTTTTTTTTTTGACTAAAGTAAGTAGCAGAATATAATTATATTTTTCACCTAAATTTACTACATAATTTGACTAAATATAAGCATGGACATGTGATGCGATGAGAAGTTGGTAGGTTAAATCAATTACTACAAATAATTGATTTTGGAAGTTTCAAAAAGATGCATTTAATTGCTTTAATTGGGGGGGACTAAATGGATAGACCAACTAACCTGGAAAATGTGGGTCGACCATTGGAATATTATAAAAAAGGTAAGCAGGAAAGCTCTTGCTTGAAGCTTGAAGTTGGTATATACGTTAAAATATGTTTCTCTAAAAGAGTGAGTTATAAGTTGTCACAATTGAAGTCGCTCCAATCCACCATTAATTTGCTACCAACCATCCTCACACACGCACCAAAAAACAGTCACCTTGAAGGTTGATTCTTTTGATGGTTCAGAGCCAGATATATATATATTATTTTGTTTAAAATTTTTTAAATAATATATTTTTTTTATTAATGGGACACATGGCATCGTTGTGGTCGTTGGATCTCTTTAACGAAATCCTGACCATAAACTGAATACTCTCCAACCCATTTTGGACCGAAGAGGATCCAATTCCAAAAAATTGATATGTGAACTTGATCGAATCATTATCAAAACTAACTTGTAAGGTGGCCAAACTATTTTCAATGGCTATTAAATTGGTTTGAACACTCCTAAAACGACATATGGGGTGGTTGAATCACTCCAAAGATCCATGGAAGTGATCGATAAGGGCCTTTCTCTTCAAAGAAAAATTGTCGGAAATTTGAAGAGAATAATCATTTTTATACAAAGGCATACCACATAGAGTTATAAGATTATTTTGAGGATTTGGTTTAGGTGTCATAATGTAGTTCTTGTAAAAAAATAAAAATAAAAACTACAACACACTTGTGATGTAGATAATTTTTTAAGGGTTTATATTTAATTTCACTTTCTCTGTTTTTCACAGAACACTTGAAATTAGACGACTCTTAAAAAAAACTAGAGCATAATCCTAAGCTTAATCCTTATTTTGAAACCCTGGGAAATAAGAATATATTTG
This sequence comes from Corylus avellana, assembly GCF_965113065.1. Taxonomy (NCBI): domain Eukaryota; kingdom Viridiplantae; phylum Streptophyta; class Magnoliopsida; order Fagales; family Betulaceae; genus Corylus; species Corylus avellana. The sequence continues at coordinate 25,868,454 of NC_142495.1, read as the reverse complement.
ATACAATTAGGTCAAATCTCATAAACTAATTTAATAATTTTCTAAAAAAACAACACTAGTTCACCTTTTAAAAGAGTTTTGCAGCCCATTCGCTTTTCCTTTATGCGTGTAGATATAGCAGGACTGACACATAATTCCAACAAAGGCCTAGTGGATATTGAATAAGACTAGTAAATTCACAACTGAGAACACCCTTTCATCTTAACTTCTTCATTCTCAGCGTTAAGCCCATTTAACATGTAAAAGTAGGTCTTGGTAGCAGGTTTTCGAAACTCGTTGACACTTGCACATGGACAAGCGTCAAGATTTCAAGGGCGTTGACGTGAATTTTCGTCAATTTTTGAACGGAAGTTTGACGAAAGTATTATCTTTGTTTTTATGTAAACTCGAGGTACTTCATGTGATAAAAACTAAATCTTATAGAGCAAAAAATAAAGTTGTTAAATCACATAAAGCAAAAAGGTATTTAACTTTATTATTTTATAAAAACAAAGTGAGAGAAATAAGAGCAACTTTTTTTTTATTATTTTTTTATAAAATAATATCCACTAAGAACCACAAGATCAAAATAAGAACACCATTAAAATATCTACTATTCCTCGTTTAGAAGTGAGAACACCTTTTCATCTTACCAATAAACCCAATTGACATGTGAATTGTGGAAGTTGGCTTTGGTGTTATAATGGGGTCAACCAAGGAATCACTTCCACCTCTAGGGAAGCTATATCGACTAAGAGTCAGTTTGAGATTGTGTTTGAAAAATAGAGTTTTTAAGTCAAAAAAACATTTTTGGGCAAAAGCTTAATTTTTAAGCTTTTGCCAAAAATGTGTTTTAGCTATTTTTAGACTTTTTGGATCCTTAAAAGCGATTGTAATTTTTTTACTAAATGAGTACATTTCTCTTCAAACAAACTTTTTGAGTGCTAAACGCATTTTTACGCCCCTTAAATACAATCTCAAACAGCCCCTAAACCTCATATCAGAGCTTGCCAAGGGTGCAGTCCACAGAGATGACAAATCCTTTCAACAATTTGGTCACGCGAGTAACAAATGAAAGGATTGGAATCTCACATGATTTTTTGTCATAATTGTGAGAAAGTTTGTATAAAACTCCTTTGTATGGGTAGGACTCTATATAGATAAATAAGTTTTATATGAACTCTTTCAAAACATTACTGTCAAAATTACTAAAGATCTCAATTCATAACGAACACCCTTTTGTTTCACTTCCCACCAAAAAAGACAAGCAAGAGAAAAATAGGAAAAGAAGAAAAATTTATGGACATATTGGAGGAATTTTCTTAAGTTGACAAGTATTCAAGATGCATATTATTTTAACTCTAACTTGCATTTTTAATAGAGCATGTGATTCTATAATATTCACTTTTAAACACATTCATTTCAAACAAATGTCAATTGAATAGACTTAATTTAAAAAAAAAAAAAAAAAAAAAAAAACATCTTCCATTGAGAGCCCCAAAAGGGAAAAACTATCAAGGTAACCGTCTTTAATTTATGGCCCAAATTCAAGCATGACATACTTGTTATTATAAGAAGACAAGTCCAAACTTGGGCCTAAGCCCATCCAACACCATGGTCCATTGCCAGTGCTCATGCTCCGGATGATGTTTGGACAGATGGTCTCAACCTTTTGGGCCATAGTTGGTTCACTTCTTACTGGCCCAAAATGGTTTTTGGTGTTATTTCTTCAAATTATTTATCTTTTCCAAATGAAAAGGAAGCGAACCAACTATTACGGTATTACCCTTTTGTTTCTGACAAAGTGACAAGTGAGCCACCAAAATACCAACTTAGTTATATTTTAAAAGTATTTTTGTCTTTTCCACTTTTTAAGGGTACAAAAATACTAATTTAATATAACGAATTAAATATTCTTCAATTTCAAATAAATTGAAAAAGATCCTAATTCAACAAAATAACCCAATCTTCCATTATTTTAACCCATAAGCTTCATTCCAACTCTCATTGGTCTTAGATTAAATCTCACTTGTCACATTATTTAATTCAATATACACCGTCACATACCACAAAAATATTAGAGTAAACATAGCTAAATAATTCCCATCTATCCCTAGTGTTAAAAGTCATTTCACTGGACATGTCTCTCCCTCTCTCCCTCCCCCTTTTACCAAATACACTGAATTGAGACATTAAAAAAAGCAGGAAGTGACCCACACTTGAGAAAGTTACTTAAAGAAAGCAATGAGTACTACAAAGAACCGAAGAGACAAGTGGGAAAAAGACAACATGGAAGTAAATGGAAAGGCAAGTGGATAGAAGGACAAAGAGGAACAGAAAAAAGCACCCTTTTTCTCAAAGGGACAGACTTTTCATCTACACAATATCATGATCCTCAACCCCTCTCACGTGAAGGAAATGAAGAGAGCCAAAGGATAAGCAATCAATCCCCCATTAATCTTCTTTCTTGAACTATTATAAATCCTACTTCTAATCAAACATTGTGGTGGCTCCTGAATGACCCAAGAGCTTTGGCAACACCTGCTCTCAATATGTATTGGTGGTAGAAAGCTGCAATAGCTGCACCAATAAATGGTCCAGCCCAAAAGAGCCACTGCAAAAACAAAGAAAGACACATTAGAAATTCAATGGCACAACAATGATAAAATGCTACTTATCATGCACACATTATAATACTAACTTGGTCATCCCAGGCCTCTTTCTTGTCGTAGATAAGGGCGGCTCCAAGGCTCCTAGCAGGGTTGATACCGGTGCCGGTGATCGGGATCGTGGCCAAGTGAACCATGAAGACAGCAAACCCAATTGGGAGCGGTGCCAAAACCTTAATTTTAGGATAAGTTAATGTCAAGAAAACATTCCCACACAATAAAGAGATTATTTTAAATTGCATGCAATCCGAGTAGCTCAATTGCATAGAACGACTCCAACCACCTTAAAAAATGCCCAAAATTCCACCCGTGAAACAAAATAAAACAACTTTAACATTCGAATCAGGGACCAATGAAGCCATCCATAGGAAAACGACAGAGCGTCCTCATATATACACAAGAAAAGACATGTCGCATTTATTTTGAACCTTCTTTTTCTTTTCATTTTTTTTTTTCCCCTTCTTTCCAGGCCATTCAAATTTGGACCTTACTTTACTCACATACAACTATACAAGGAAGAAAGGAACCACAGAAAACCAGCACCTACGGTCGTTACTAGGTCCTTAGTAAGAAAACGACAAGTCGTATCACGCATTGGAAAAAGGAGAATCATTTTCTGGAAGTAAACAAAATTAGGTGACCCTCCTTCCACGGACCCACCTTAGCCATGCTACATTACCAGCTCATAATATCCAAGCAAATCAAGCATACAATCCTCCCACTACCAAAAGACAAATAAGGAAGAAAATTTTTTAACGTAATATCATATGATACACCCTAATATCAACATCGGCTGCGATTCGCTTCGCTACAATTCGGTAATCAGCCCAATCCAGCCAGACAAACCCCCACAAAGATAAGGGGTTACCATCAGGTGGGCCCCATACTCCGGCCGCCTCGGGCAAAGAGGGTCGGAAGCAAAGCTCTTTTCAGCATCTATCGGAGATCTATGCTATTATCCCGGACAATCTTTTGCATACTCAATACAAAATTAGAAGGTTAAGAGTTAAATTATTTAACCCGTTTAATTAAACAAAAAATTTTTCACTAACCCAATACAATATTAAAGAATTAAGATTAAAAAATCTGGTCCGTTTAATTAAATGGGTTCTATTAAAATCAACCTATATAATATTGAAGATCTAGGTTATTACCCCTAAGATCGACAATTTTTTACATAATTCATAAACCTAATACAAAATTAAAAGGTTAGAGGTGAAGGAGTTAACCAGCGTTCTCTCCATGTGAAGTCTTAAATGAGAAAAAAATAGCTCAAAAAAGGCAGGCTAAAGCTCGTTTGGGTTTGCAATTTTTTTCTTAGAACCACCAAATCAACTAAAAACGAGATGTAAAAAAAAAAAAACTGAGAAGAATTAGAAAGAATTGTCTGTCCCAAACAAGTAGTTTGTTTAGTAAAAACGATTATTTGCAACAAATATGGGAAGAAACATAAAAAAGAAGAAGAAAAAAGCTTGGCAGGTGCATTCCTTTAATTATTGACCTGACAAGATCTCAATTACTGGTCCAATAGTTAAGATTTAACCTTAAAAATTGGAAGAAATCCTAAAACACGTAAATATATTATGAAAGCTGCCAAAAATGGAGGAATGTTAAGGTGCGTACCGGAACGTAGGAGTCTCTAGCATTCCTCTTGGGATCGGTGGCAGAGAAGACGGTGTAGACAAGCACGAAGGTCCCTATGATCTCGGCGCCCAATCCAACGCCTGTGCTGTACCCAACAGACAGCGTGTTGGCTCCACCGCCATACCTTATGTAGTGGGCCTTATTAAAGGCCTTCACTAGCGCAACTCCGCAGATGGCTCCCAGGCACTGAGCCACCATGTAGCTCACCGCCCGCACCATCGACACCTTCCGTGCCAAAAACAGCCCGAACGTCACCGCCGGGTTAATGTGACCCCCTGCGTAAAAACGTACAACAAAATTAGCAAAGAAACGTTTTTTTTTTTTCTCTGAGGTAAGAAAAGAAAGAAACGCCCACCTGAAATTCCAGCAGTGCAGTAAACAAGAATAAAGATCATGCCGCCGAATGCCCAAGCGACGCCGAGAAGCCCAACACCGCCGCAGGCTTCCCCGCCATTATCGACGTCAATCTGGCTCTTGTAGCCTATCACAGTGAGCACTGTGACGTATAAAAAGAGCATGGTGGCTATAAACTCGGCTATCAAAGCCCTGTAGAAGGACCACTTACAGACCTCCACGGCGTCGAAAAGCGGCGCCGGAGGTGGGTCGTGGTAGTCCTTGGCCGAGAATGAGCCATGCTCTGGCACCTCCCCTTCCTTAGCCATAACACTCAAAACAACACAGAGAGAGAGAGAGAGAGAGAGAGAAGAAGAAGAAGAAGAAGAAGAAGAAGAAGAAGAAAGCAGAGGAGGCTCGAGAGAAACAGAGAGAAGCTTTGGGTGTGGAAGAAGGGGAGCGCAGTGGGGGTATATAAAGAAAGAGGAATCAGGAAGGAGGTAAAAAAAGTCAAGGAGATTTTGGTTTAAACAGGAGGGATTAATTAAGACTTAATTAATACACTTAGAGCACCTAAGCACCAGCTTTTGGTCTCTTTCAGTCCCTTCCTGACATTACCACGCCAATCCGCACTTACCTTATTTCATTTGTCTCTCTGTCTCTCTCTCATGCATGTAGCCAATGGCCATGTACTGCCAAAGCCTTCTGCATCGCACTTACTACGCCTGTTTGTTTGTTTTCTTCTTCTCTAATTATCTAATATGAACGGAATATGATCGTAGCCTTAAATCTTAGAGCTGTTTTATGTTTCTGAACAAATGAATTATGAACCCCTAACACAGACACTAAATGAGATGCAAGAGATTCCCTAATAATGATTATCTTAAAACAAAATTATTCAATTGGTCAATGTGATTTGAACTTCTAACAAATACATCTACGTGGTTTCAAAATAAACCTCTAAATCTTAAATTAAAAAATGATACACCCGGATAAATTTCAACAAGTTTTTCAACCGTGCCATTATATAAAGTATAGAACTTTACGTATGAATAAAAAAGCATTAAAAAAATCTTGGTTCTGAAGTGGTTGGCCACCCTCTATGGCTTGTTTAGAGTTGGAGCATATTTTAGATTGTATTTGAAAAATAAAATTTTTAATTCAAAAAGTGCGTTTTGTCTATTTTTAGACCTTTAAAAGCGCTTTTATTATTATTTTTTTACAAAATAAGTATTATTTTATTTAAACAGACTTTTTGAGTGTTAAACGTATTTTTATGCTTCTCAAACGCATATCCAAACAAGACCTTGGTTGAAAGGTGTTAATCTGTGATTTGACCACTTTCGGAGGCCAATTTTAAGAGTGGTTTAATCACCTCAACAATCAATTTTGAGGATGATGAAGTATTCCCATAACTTTAAGGCTGGTTTAAGGGCTTGTTTGGCAAGATAATTCTTCTCAACTTTTTTCTCTTTTTTACTTGATTTGACACCATTAACACTCAATTCAACTCAAAAAAATTTTAATTTTATTCAAAATTTTATATTTTTCAAACAACCCAAATATAATTTCAATTCTCATTTTTTATAAATATTCGCAATTTTGAATTCGATTCAATAAAATAAAAAAAAAATTCACAAATCTAAACGAGTCACCACCTTCAACATCTATTGTCTTTGGAGATAGTTTGATGACTCCGATTCTAGAGGTGGTCGAACACCTCCCTTACAACCTTTGGTGGTTGCGTGGCAATACCAAATTTTGTTCTTTTTTTATAATTATTTTATTTAATGATAAATTTGTTCAAATTTTAGCTAACACAAACAGTAAATAAGCTTTCAGTGGATTGAACCCGTTCCGAAGACAGACACACGTGAAGGACAGGAGGCAATGGGTTGTATCCGTTGGACAACAAAACGCAGCCGTACGGCATGACAAGTTGGGAAGCAGTGTTTAGACAAAACAGTGGTGGGAAGTCCACTTGAAATAAATAGGGGTTGTAGGAAGAGAACATTCATGACTCATCGCAAAAGGCAAAAACACACAAAGGCAAGGAGCGCTCGATTGTGTGAGAATTTTGGAGAAACAGTGGGACGTGGATGGCTGTGAGTCACTCGTGGGTGAGATTTTAAGAGAGAGAGAGAGAAAACAGCTGCACGTGCTCAAACTGGTGGCTTCAGATTGCTTGGCGGTTCGGCTGTGGAACGTTGGGAAGTGGGCCCCCAGGCCCAGTCAGGGTAGGGTAACGGGCATTTTTTTTTTTCTAATTGGAGAAGTGGATGACGTCATCATTTCGGGCATTTAAGAATCTGCTTGACTAGTCATGTTGGAGTACTTGAAGGGGTCGTCATCCAATCTTAAGTGGGTTAATGCAACGTAAATGTGGAGTGTGCTTCAAGCAAAATCAATTACAGTCTCAGAGGAGATTCTACGCCTATGCCGGATAAGATGACCAAATGCTACTTTTCCCAAAAAGAGAAGAAAAATTAATCTACTTTTGTTTTCCCAAAACAATCCCAATAATCTTCTTCAAATAATAGTTTAATGGATTGAAAATTATGGTTTATGAAACAAAAGTTATTAGTTTAAATTTTTTTATATGAACGTATTAAAATATATATATATATATATTACGAGCATGTATCTTCTTCTAGTGTTTCTATTGATGTTGATTTTATACGTGTGCAATGGTGTTAACTATACAAGTGCTTCTCTGTAAGAATATGTATATTAGTTGAGTAATGTTATACATCACCGACATTCATATCTCATTTCTTTAAAGTTTATTTGGTGGAGGTTTTTTTTTTTTTTTTTTAATTGAAGAAACGATGACACATAAGCTTTAAATAGACGTGAGGAGAATTTTTTTTTTTTTGGGTATTTGGTGTATAAATTTTTTTTTTTTTTTTTTTATTGAAGAAAGGATGACACATATGCTTTAAATAGACGTGAGGAGAATTGAATGTGATGAATAAAATTACTAATATTAGTTATTTTAAAAGAATTTTTTTTAATACACACTTCATCAAATTATTTATTTATTATTATTTTTTTTAACATTCTTACTAACACTCGTGTTTTTCCGAATATTTGTACCAAATCAACTTATAAGCAAACCAAGCCAACAAACAAAACCAAGCCGACAAACAAAATCTCCATCGGCAATCAAACAAAACAATAAAATCAAGCGAAAACACTATGAAGCTACTCAGTTCCCATTTGAACATATCAAATAAACAAAATCCAACAGCAAATCCCAAAATTTGCATAAAATTCTAAAAATCTAGGCTAAGCCTGTATAGAAGCAAAATAACTTTATCAGACATTTCACATCAAAAAGCAAATAATTCAAGAAAGAGATTGAATCGAAGAAAGCGAGAGCTAGGAGATATTAAGAACATAGCGTGATTGAAACTGAAGTTCTATCGAGAAGGATCATATAAAAAATAATAAATTTATTCAATAAATTAATATTCTAACATTTTCGCTTGATGTAAACTCAAACTCTCTATCAATCAAGTGAGACCCAATTTATAAAATATTTAATTAACAGTAAATTAAACTAACAACTAAAATATTTATTTGTCTCTCTCACTTAGTGATGTCATGTGTATGAGTGACTGTTAGGGTTTAAATTGTGGACCTATTCACATGTTTATAAAACCTTAATTTTATTTTGGTCCATCATAATAAAAGAGAATCAAAATAGCCTTTAAACTAGTATTTACGCATAAGAGTTAACCCACACGTAACATAATAAAAAACCGCGCTTCTAGAGATGTATTAATGGCTGAGTCATATTACTGCATTGATTACACTTAACATGCCTTAGAGTACTTAGAATGAAGTAGCCAAATTTTTATGCAAAATGGCTCTTCAAAACTCACTATATCTAGTTTAGATAATGAATTTTTAAAGGCTTCCTACATCTGATTAGCTATATTTTTATCTATATTATTAATTTTTTATTTTTATTTTTATAAGGATTGTATTTTTTTTAAAGATCGTATTTTTCAACTTTTGAGAAAAAATAGACGTGGAAAGAGAAAATTTTGAGAAAAAAGAGTGTAGAAGAGAAATAGTAAGAAAGATAAAAATGACATTTGACTCATTCTTTGTGACTTGTAAGTACTCTTAGGAGTAATTCTAGGTGGCCTACTTATTCCCTACTAAGAATGATGTAGTTATTAAAATCATCATTGGGCTTGTGATAGATCATTATTGAATTTTGATTAAATGGTAATTTTTATAGCCACATCATTCTAAATGGAATACAAGTAACAAGTAGGCCACCTAAAATTACTCTATTCCCCGTGGTACAACTCATATATTATTTGGCAATAATTTATATAATTACATTATTTATTTTGGCTAACTTAACTAAAATTTTCTGACACAATGTTTTACACGTTCTCGTTACACAATAATTGCAAATCAAGCAACACCTTTGACAACATAATTATTATTATTGACTATTGTTCTAGATTTTCATGATGAATTTTAAGATTAGTGGTTGATTTAACCCAAACTATCCCATCACTTTGGACACTCATAATTAATTCTCATCGGACACCAAGCTCACTGTCTATATTCTATTGGCCTGAAAAACATGCGAAAAAGAATGTTGCCTTGCCGACCATAAATTTCCTTTGTTTTGAATAGGGTGTGAGTCCCACGTGCCTGTCGGTGAGTGGCTCTACCAAATTACGCTGTTATGGGCATCACTCTTCAACTCAATTTTGAACTTCCTTATTATCAAAAAAAAAATAAAAATTGAATTTCCTTACAAAAAAATAAAAATAATAAATAAAATGCACTTAACTCTCTCAAACTATCACTTTAATTACAATTTACTTTCCAAACTATTAATTGCGACAATTTACCCTTCAAACTACAAAAACAATGACAATATACCCTCAATTTTAAGAAAATGACAAAATTATCCTTACTAAAATAAAAACAAAAATACTAAAATCTAATTTTTTTTTTCAAAAATTTAAGGGTATGTTTGTCTTATTGAAAATTTTACAGGAATAATTTTGTCATTTTGCTAGCATTGGAAGGTACATTGTCATTATTTTGGTAGTTTGATAGGTAAATTGTCGTAATTAATAGTTTGTGAGGTAGATTATTATTTGGGTGATAGTTTGAGGGGATTAAGTGGACTTTACCAAATATATAAATAAAACTTTCTTTCTTTATCAAAGAAGAAGAGATAGCATAGCATTGGTTGATAAAGACCAATCATGAGTACACCTCATTATTTATTAATTAAACAACAAAATTATAACGAGAAACCATATATAGAAAGCCAAAAATGGTCACTTATGAAAGGTTTGCTTCTTTCTATCCAATAAGCATTCAAGTATATAGTTCAAAAGCATCAAATGTTGATGACGATGAATTTTGAAAATATGAGTTTTCTCTCTAGGATATGAAAAAACCCTAGTGGAGAAGGAGAGTTTTCTACGTCGATCTGGTCGGCTGTGGAAGAAAATCTAGCGTATTCGATTGGAGTTGTTAGACATGGCGGAGGATTTAGCAAGATTGTGGGAAAATCTCTCGCTAACGGAGGAGGAGTGTATAGACCTGGAAGTCCAAGACCAGGATCTAGGTGATGCGGAGAAATATGGCCAATCATGTCTGGTCGGAAAGCTATTTGATGATCGGTCGGTAAGCAAGGAAACAATCCGGGCCAAATTAAGCAAGGTATGGAAACCGGCAAGCACGGTAATCTTCAAAGTTCTGGGAGAGAATTTCTTTCTGGTGGAGTTTGGCAATGTGACGGACAAAGTAAGCGTGTTGGAAGGGCGACCGTGGGTGTTTGAGGGTAGCTTATTCCTGGTGGAAGACTACGATGGCTCAACCGCCCCGGCACAAATTTCTCTTGAGAAGACGGCTTTCTGGATCCGAATGCACAACTTACCGCTGGACTGTATGAGTACGGCAATTGGGAAGCAGATAGGGACCTCTGTGGGACAAGTTGAAGCAGTGGATGTGGATGAGAAGGGGATGGGATGGGGTGAGTATTTAAGGGTCAAGATAAAAATTGATCTGAGTAAACCACTTCCAAGGGGGAGAATGTTGAAGGTCAGAGGTGCACCACGGTGGATAGCTTTCCGATATGAAAAACTTCCCAAATATTGTTATCATTGTGGACTTATAAAACATGGGGTGACAGGATGTGCTAAAAGAAGTGGCTTTAGAGCACAGGAAGTTGCTACAGAATATGGGCCATGAATGAGGGCGCCTTCTCCAACACGGAGGTTCGGAGGACGTTTTGAAATGCCCTCAGAAAAGATGGAGTCCAAGGTTAATCGCCCGGAAGGAAGCTGGAGAAGGGACGAGCATCAGAGCAGATCCCCCATGGAAAGAAGGAGGGATAGGAGAAGTCCGGAGGGTGGCTGGGATGGCGATGAAACGGCGGCGAGTATGGAAGGGATATCTAGGGCGCGTGACACACGGCCAAGGAAACCTCCGGCAGCATTTACGTCGAATACGGTTTGTAAGGAAAGTGGAGCCAAAAAATTTAATTGGGGAAGCGCTGACCATGCAGATCACCGTGCGGATATTAGGGAGGAAACGGTCGATGGGGAAACTTACGGTGATTCCGGAAGTTATAAAGAAGAAAATCACAATCATGCGCCAAATCCGGACAATCCTGGTGGGTTCCTGCATGTGACGACCAAAGGGGATGGGTCTAGCAATGAAGAGTCCATGGGCCTTGGAGGAGGAGAAAGGAATGGGCTGTTCACCTTGGGCCCCACGGGAAAAGCTGCCCAATACACGGGTTTCTCTATGGCTGAGGTGGAATTAAAATTAAAAGGTGTCTCAGGGGAGAGCAGTGCGGGAAAAAGACGGGCTAGTGATGGTTCGCTTCAAAGCTCATGGAAAACAAAACCAAAGGAGGACGCTGGTGTACTTTCGGTGGTATCCAGAACTGACCCCCAAGGAAAAAGGAAAAGATCACATGAAGTGGAGGAGAGTAGAGGTGCTGCTGGGGTTAAAAAAGGGCGGAGTCTTGGTGAACGTAGTAAAATGCCTAACAGTGGTATGCAAGGGAAGAATGTACATGGATCGGGAATGGCGGTGGCTGAGTCTCAGCCCCGCCGACCGCAATGAGTTTTCTAAGCTGGAACTGTCGAGGGCTTGGGAACCCTCGAACAGTTCGAGACCTTACCCGAGTGGTAAAGGAGAAGAAGCCCATTTTGGTTTTCCTTATGGAAACCAAGCATCGTAACAATCGTTTAGAGTGGGTTCGGAGTAAACTGGGATTCGATAATTTGTTCACAGTAGACAGTGTTGGCAAGAGCGGGGGACTGGCTTTGATGTGGAAAACTGAAGCAGGGGTGGACATCCAAAATTTTAGTAGGCGCCATATTAATGCGGTGGTACAATATCCTGCAGGGGGGCCTATTTGGAAGCTAACCGGGTTCTATGGCCATCCTGAAGCAAGTAAACGGCGGGAAGCGTGGGACCTACTGAAAAACCTCTCAAGGTTGGAACCTGGCCCTTGGATTTGCTTTGGTGATTTTAATGAAATTGCTAGCCTTTCTGAAAAAGTTGGCGCTAGTGGGCGACAAAGAGGTCTGATGGAAGCATTTCAACAAACCTTGGAGGTATGTGCCCTGTCGGATTTAGACTACAAGGGTCCAAGATTCACGTGGACCAATTGTAGGGATGGTGATCAGCTTACTAAAGAACGCCTTGACCGGGTTGTGGCAAATAGGGAGTGGTGTGATCTGTTCCCACAGGTAGACATAATGGTTGGAGCTGCACTTAGCTCGGACCACTCTCCGCTAGTCATTAATCTGCTGGGTGTCATCAATGAGCGAAAGAATCCTCGCAGGTTTCGGTATGAAGCACACTGGGAAAAAGAAAATCATAGCCAGGAAATTATTGAAAAAGCGTGGGAGGATTGGGGAGCACTTGTAGACCCATGGCAAAGCCTGAATAGACGACTGGAGAGAAGCAAGAAAGGTTTACAGCGCTGGCAGGCTGAAGAGGTGGGACACCCGAAAAGAGTTTTGCAGGAAAAACTCAATCAGCTCGCTGAAATCCAAGGATTAGCAGATGACCCAGGAGGAGAAGCTGTAGCCCAGCTGAAAGAAGATATTCACGGATTGCTAGAGAAAGACGAGTTGAGATGGAAACAAAGGGCGAAGATTGACTGGTTAAAACATGGTGATAAAAACTCTAAGTTTTTTCACGCTTGTGCTAATCAGCGGCGTTCTATGAACAGGATCTGTAGCATCCGCAGTGAAGATGGGAGGCTAGCCGAATCGCAAGATGAGGTGGGGGCAGTGTTTGTGGATTACTTTAAGGAGCTCTTTACTGCAGGTGAAGTAGGCTCTATGGAGGAGTGTGTGGGTGCAGTGGAAAGCCGTGTCACTGAGGATATGAACCAGAGGTTGATGCAGCCTTTTTCTTCAGAGGAGGTGCGGACAGCTTTATTCCAGATGCAGCCATTAAAAGCCCCTGGGCCGGATGGGCTCACTGCCGGATTTTTTCAAAAACATTGGGACCTTGTGGGTCCGGAGGTTAGCAACGCTGTTATACATTCTCTTAACTGTGGATTTATACCTGATGACTTAAATTCCACTTTGATAGCTCTAATCCCAAAAACGAAGAACCCCAAGTGGGTGTCGGAGTTTAGACCTATTAGCTTGTGCAATGTTATGTACAAAATTATTTCAAAAATTTTAGCTAATAGGTTGAAGCTGATTTTGCCATATGTTATCTCCAAAAATCAGAGTGCATTCATACCAGGGCGCTTAATCACTGACAATGTGTTAGCTGCGTACGAGACACTTCATTCAATGAACTCTCGAATGAGAGGAAAAAAAGGCTATATGGCTATTAAAATTGACATGAGCAAGGCTTATGATAGGGTGGAGTGGAATTTCTTGGAAGCGGTGATGGGTCGGATGGGATTTGCTTCACCTTGGATCAAGCTTGTCATGATGTGTGTGCGGTCGGTCCACTATGCGGTATTGGTGAACGGGATACCAACAGGGAATATAGTCCCCTCTAGAGGACTAAGGCAAGGGGATCCGATATCCCCTTATTTATTCATTATATGTGCTGAAGCTCTAAGCTCTTTATTGTCTCGGGCGGACCAAGAAGGGGTTTTGCCGGGGGTTCCTACGTCTCGAAGGGGCCCTCGACTTAATCATTTATTTTTTGCTGATGACAGTTTACTCTTTTGTAGAGCAGATTTGTGTCATTGGACCAGATTGTCCAATATACTAAAATTATATGAGCAAGCATCAGGGCAACGGTTGAATTCTTCTAAGACAGGAATCTTTTTTAGCCGTAATACCCGGGAGGAGGAGAAGACAAATATCCTTACAGAATCTGGAATTCCACGAACGCAGCGATACGATAAATATCTTGGGCTCCCGGCTTTGGTGGGGAAGTCACGGATCAAAGAATTTCGAAGCATAATCGATCGAGTGTGGAAGAGACTCCAAGATTGGAAAATTAAACTACTTTCGCAGGCGGGCAGAGAAATCCTTTTGAAGGCGGTAATCCAAGCTATCCCGACATATAGTATGAGTTTGTTTATGCTTCCAAAAGGACTCTGTGCTGAAATTAATAGTTTGATGCAAAGATTTTGGTGGGGTAATCAGGCCAATGGCAAAGGTATACACTGGAAGAGCTGGGCAAAATTGGGGGAGGCTAAGAATTGTGGAGGATTGGGGTTCCGGGAGTTCACTTGTTTTAATAAAGCGCTGTTGGCAAAGCAATTTTGGCGTTTGTGGAAGTCACCGAACAGTCTAGTATCGGAAATAATGCAAGCAAAATATTATCCGCATGGATCGATTCTTGAGGCTAAGTTGGGAAATAACCCATCCTTTGCATGGCGGAGCATATGGGGCGCAGCTGATCTGGTAAAAGACGGGTTGGTATGGAGAATAGGTAATGGGCAAAATACAAAAATTTGGCATGACAAGTGGCTTCCAATCCCGAACACCTACTCAATTCAATCGCCACCTAGGGTGTTGGAGAACGACGCTAAGGTCAGTGAACTTATTGCGTGGAATACTGGAAGCTGGAACATGGAGCTTCTTAATCAATTATTCAATCCGGAGGAAATAAATGCTATACTGTCCATTCCTTTAAGCAGCACAAATCAGGCAGATGCGCAAATCTGGAGGGGTACGGCGAAAGGTATTTTCTCTGTTAGCAGTGCTTACTATATTGCGAAAGATATGGAGATGCGGAGAAGCCCAAGCAGTTCAAGAGGGCGACACAACAGTGAGGTATGGCGTCAGATATGGAAGCTTAAGGTCCCAAATGCGGAGAAAAATTTTATTTGGCGAGCCTGTCACAATATACTTCCGACCAAGGACAGATTACACAGGAAAAAGATAACGCAGGATCCTCAATGTCCTCTGTGTGGATTAGAGCCAGAAACCAGTTTTCATATACTTTGGAACTGCCCATCGGCAAGAGACGTATGGGGAACCTGTGGGCGAAAAATTCAGAAGCGTGTATTTGAAGGCCCGGAATTCTTTCAGGTGATGGAAGGTATTTTTACATCTTGTGAGGAGGATGATATAACTTTGTTTGTGCGGGTAGCAAGGAAAATCTGGTTTAGACGCAACGAAGTCGTTCATGGAGGTAGTTTCCTTCACCCCACTGCTTTGGTTAAACTAGCTAAGGAGGCTGAATCAGCGTACAAGGAAGCAACACTGAAAGAGCACCATGAGGAGCAGAGATTTCATTCTACACGAAATATGAAATGGTGTGCTCCGCCGGAGGGATGGGTCAAACTCAATTGGGATGCCGCCGTGTGTAAGCGTTTGGGTTTACTGGGGATGGGAGCGGTAGTGCGAGACGCAACTGGCTCGGTGGTGGCGGCCCATTGCTTGGTGGGACGGGGTTTGTTGGACCCTGGTGCTGCGGAAGCATGGGCGGGGGTGCAAGCTCTGAAATGGAGTCTGGGGTTGGGTTTGACGGCAATCCAAGTGGAAGGGGACGCACAGAATGTGGTGAACGCGTGTAATACTGGAAGCCTGGATTGCAGTAAAATTGGACACCTGGTGGCTGATATGAAACAACTTTTAGATAATTTCTCACAGTGGCAGGTTCTAGTGGTGAGGAGGAATGCCAACTCTGCCGCACATAATTTAGCCCAGTTTGCGATAGCTACGGGAGAGGAAAGATCTTGGAATGGAATTCTACCGGAATGTATTCGAGATGTAGTAATGCTGGAGCAATTTGCTCCCACAGTATGATTTAATGAAAAGTGGAGTTTATCAAAAAAAAAAAAAAAAAAAAAAGTTTAGTGCCATCCACAGACAACATCAAAACACGTGTTAAGACCTATAGCGTCAGCCGTTTGATTTGAACACACGGTTGTCGTCCCGACTTTGCTGGGAATCCTGTCGGTCGTCACCTGTTTTTAACAAAATATGTTTTAATTTTTTGATGATTTAAGGGTGCCCGCATTCTTTATAAGTGTGATTTTAAACTAAATTGTAAAATTATATTCTCTGAAAGTTTATTTATAAAAATCTATGATTTGAATATATATATATTTTAAAATTGTAAATAAATAATGTACTTTTAAAAATCAACAATTGTAAATGTTAAATATAATTTTAAAGGCTAAATTATAGTTTTATCACATGCGTTTTTAAAAATCAAGTTTTCAAATCAAATATTTTAAAATCAATACTTTAAAATCACATGTTTTGATGTCCCAAACCCAAATAGTATCTCAAGATAGGGAAAGAGTAATGATATATTACACCGCTATCTTATAATTATTTTGCTATACTAACATGACATTGTGAATCCACAATTTTAATAACTCTTGTTAAAAGGAAAAAAAATTAGTGAATTGACAATGCTATTCTTCTCTTCTTTCTTTTAAGGAGAAATTATCATTTTCCCTCATAAACTATTATGCGATGACTATTTCCTTCCATCAACTACTAACTTTACATTACGACTTCATCAAAGTACAATTTCATTACCAAAACCCTCATTCCGTCAGTCAAGGTCGTTAAGTTGAACGGTCAACTTGTGAACAGTGGCGTGAACAATACAGTCAACGTGTGAATAGTGTCATGAACAGTTTGGTCAATGTGTGAACAGTATCATGAACAATACTGTTAACCATCCAACTTAACGGTATTAACTGACGGAAGGGAGGTTTTGGTAATAAAATAGTAGTTTGATGGGGTCGTAATGTAAAGTTGGTAGTTAATGGAGGAAAATGATCATCGCGTAGTAGTTCATTAGGGGAAAGGATAATTTCCCTTCTTTTAATATTATTTCTCTTTCTTTCTTTTTTGTTCATTGTACAAACCAAAAAGTCTAATTATCTATTTATCTACTACTTTTGTAATACACAGGTAACACAGCCAATAGATTTTTTATAGTCTTCTCTACTTTTTTTAAATATTATTATTATTATTATTATTATTATTTTTTATATATTCCTGCCAATACTTATATCTTCTAACGGTCATATTTTTCAAAGGTCATGTTAAAATTTTTATTTTTTGTATTTTTATTCTTTAAAAAATATTAATAGATAATACAAACACAAAATATTTGTTTTTGCTTTTATTTTAAACTGGACTTTTTAAAATAAAAAATACTGCCAAAATTCTTTAACAGAACCACAACAATTGTAGGCCTTAATTATAGTTCTTGCAATATTATTTTTATTTTATTTTTTAAAGAGAGAAACTATGTGACTAAAAATTTAAAGGTTAACCATGTAAGAATTTTGTTCATAGAATTTGAAGGCGAGAACAATAAAATAAAGCAATATTTTGCTCAGTGACAAGCAAGCGGTTAGAAGTAACTTTTGCCTCATATTAGCTAAATTTGCACAATTTGATGTGATTTTCAGCCAATTAAGCTACCCTTTAACGACTTGTGGTAACAACTGTACATTTAGAATGAAGAAGGCACGTTAATTGTAAATGATTTTTTTACCACAAAAAAAAAAAAGAAGCATGCAAAATCTTAATAAATAAGTTACAATTTAATTAACACGTCAGCGTTTTGTAGGTTAATGCTACTAGGAGTCTTGGGGTATTTGACCTATTGTTATAATTTTTTTTTTTAAAAAAAAAAATAATGTGGTAGTTCATAATTGGTGAAATGATTAATATGCTCTCTCAACCATATACTCTTAATTAGTTCACTAATTATGGACTGACACATCAATTTATATGAAAATTGTAAAATACTCAAAGCATTTTCCTTTTCTTTTATGTTTTCAGGTATTTATTTATTTATTTTTAGTTTGAAGTTCCAATGTGACATAAAAGTGAATATGTTTTTTTTTTTGTGCTTTTAAAAGTATTTTGCATTTAAATTATTTGTTAATATTTTTACAAGTTGAAACGAGGGTGGGTGGATAAAGGCTAAGAAGGGGTTAGGGACGGTGATGGCAAAGGCCTGGGTTAGGTATAGGGATGTTGTAGGGCTTTTTGGGGTCGGTCCTTCCCTTCCCCAAGTGGATTGGTTTGAAGAATTGAGAGTAGATAAAAATAACTTACTAAGAACAAATTGGCATTATATAGGCTTGACTTATATTTGTAGTATGGCTTGCCCCCTTTTGAAGGTTACCCTCCCCAAACACGTTTGGATTGAAAATATAGAATTTAAGAGAGTAAATCATGAATACAGCCAGTGGCTATTCTTCAGTAGGACCACTCCTTACTTCACATGATCTAAAGAGGGAGTGGACAGAAATTTACATCCCCAAATTCACATAAATAGCTACTTTAAAATATAAAGTAGTCATTGATTATGCAAATTTTTGCATGTCTGGACCCGACGCTGCAAATATGGAGACTTGAAAGACGCCGGCTTCACCGGGCTCCGATTGTAAAAGTAGCATAGAAAAAATAATGAAGTAGAGAAAGTTTTTGGTGAAAGAAGCCTACTCTTTTGAATCAAAGATAAACAAAAATTCCTGCCTGCCTTGTACGTGTATATGTGTAATGGAAAAAGATGTGAAACGGAAGCTGACATTCCCGGACGCACGTGATCTCAGATTTCCACATTATCGGCAGATGGTAACAAAATAAATATTTAAGAAGGGATAATGGTATGAGAACACCATAAAAATAGAAGGTGGTGTGAGATTCTGAGCGATTAAGGAACACAAATTGGGGGGCCCGGCCAAGATTGAAGATTGGATAAGAAAGAAGCAATAGCCAAACAAGATCTTTTCACAACGACAGAAGAATGAACAACGGACCACATCTTAAACGCAAAGTTACATCAACATTTTGGGTACTATATTCTACATATATTAAATATAATCCGCACAAAATGTTGGACCATCTCATATTTCGACAACCCACCCTACCGCCACCTAGGGATTCTAGGCCTTCTTTCAGACAACCTTTGTGGTCCCAGATTTGAGAAACATATATCCGATGAAATGTCCCCGAGTGGAACAGGGAATGGGTTTTCTCAAAGGCCATGCGATTCTGTAAGAGTATAATAAAAGGAATGGATTTTTTTTGTTCTTGTTGTAGCCTTCCTTTGTGGGCCCAAAAAATAAAGCAACTTCGGTTGATCCCCTTCATTTACATTTTACTCTTTCCTCAATTGGGAAATACTTTTATATGCCTTTAGAAATGTACTCCAAATATATATATATATATATATTATCTTTTGATTTTTCCAAGTATTTTGATACGAGTTCTCCTCCCCTTTCTTCTTTGAGAAATGCTATACATCCTAAATTTTCTTCCAAAAAATTGGTTCCCGAATGATACATCAACATCCCATAAGTTGGTGACATACTTCTCAAAATAATAAATCTCGTAAGATGACAACACATCATTTGAGAACTAACTTTTGGAAAAAAAATTTAGAATGTGTAGTACTCATCTTCTTTTATCCCTTATTCCATGTTCTTATTATAAATGTCATAGAATATTTTCTTCAGTATTTGTGCTTTTCGATGTAGTAAATAAAAACAAACTTTAATTAAAAAAAAAATTATAAGAAAATAATTGTTTATCCACCTCTTACAAATAAAATAGATCTTCTCAATTTCAAGTAAAATAAGAAAGAGCAATTCCAGAATCGAGGTTACATTTCACGCATCTAATAGTGTGCATAATCCATATGCTGCCAAGTGTTATATACGTTGTCTAAATATATTATGTCAATTTAAAATAAAGAAAAATAAATGCAAATTGATTAACCAACATGGCATTATGTAGGCATAAAATCAGTAGTCTGGGTAATGAAACAGAACACCGTCCATTAGCCAATTTATCCCTCGGGACAGAATTGGAGAAGCCCAGCCCAACGCAATAAGTTGAAAAACATACACATCTATAAATGACCAGAAAGACAGATGCCTGGCGTGCATCACTGTTGATGCACGCCAGGCGTACTCCCAATCACGACTCTTTCTCCTTAATTAGACTCGGTTCTCCTCCCCACCCACCCCAACCCACAGGGACCAAATAGAGGGAGAGTGGTTTGGGCAATTGGGGGATGTGTTTGAATAAAGAGCATGTAAAGAGTGAAAGCATCTTCGATCACTCAAAAGATCATGATCAAAACTAAAAATACAACTAGCTGCACAACACATTTGGTCATCCAACTCCAGTTACAGACACATTGGAAGCAGTAACCCTACTACCCATCCTTTTATCTTTTTCTTTTACTTGTTCAATGCAACTTTAGAGCCTTTTGACAATAGTGTGTTAAACGATGGGAATGGCTCACCTCCAGTTTGGAAGGCTTCAATTTCCTCCATTTTTTAATGGATGAATGCCATGTGTACAACAATAAATCCAAAGGCCTATTATTTGCCACGTGACTCACCCCCTCATACTAACGTCTTATGTAATGGCAGTTTAACAACACAGGACCTTCGTCTTCCACCCATTCTGCCCTTCCTCCGCTAAGTTGAAACCTTTCGTCTACCTAAGACAATCATTAACGGGCCCAACATCACAAACAGTTTGGTAACTCCATGAGTTCTGAGTCATAAAATTCGGAGACTTCAAGCTGAAATCCAACATTTCCTACCCTAATGAGTATAGGAACAGCTCCTTCCTCTGCTTGAGAGTTCTTGCTGTCCTTTACATTGGCCATGTTCCTAATTGCACCCATGGCAGGATTGAGTCCAGAAACCCAGATCAGCACGCCTCGATCAGCACCAAGACACTACCGTATGTACGTCAAGAAGGCACATGCAACTATAGCCGAAGCTGTTCTCCTTCAAGAACATTGATTGGTTCACGAGAATCCGCAACAGAGGCCCCATTCCCTCTTCTTTGTTGTCTGCCCCTCAAGCCCCTTACTCGACCTCTGTTGTCCCTCCCTCCCTCCCTCTCTCCCCCCAGAATTTTCAACTCCATCGCGACAAATTCATTCTCTCGCTGTGCACTTCATAGAACCAATTTCAAATTTTCTCAAAGTTAGCACAAATGCAAGTTCTCAAAACTCAATTTGCTTCAAATAAGTCACTTTAGTCCCTCAACCATCGCAAGCTATGGCCCATTGAAGAAGATATGTTAAAGAGGAAAACATGGTGACATGCCCTATGGGATCATCATTCTCTTCATCTTCGAGCCTAACAACACAGCCAAGACGTTTGAAGATGATGGAAGACCCACACAAGAGTGGGTTTGGTGTTCGACTTTGCAAAGGAAGGGTAGAATGGGTGGAAGACAAATGGAGTGAAGTCTCTGATGAAGATGCCTAAATCTTCTTTGGTAGAGAAAGGGCCTGTGTTGTTAAATGGCCATTATGGTTAGCCTGAGGAGAGTGAGTCACATGGGAAATAATAGGCCTTTGGATTCACTAGCATTTACTGACTAGTTACATCCAAAACGTTTTTGCAAACATTTCTAAAAGACTTCATCAACAATTGAAAACACATTCTCTAGAAAAACAAAATCATTGTACAGATATGATAGATTCTCCTACTTATTACCATAAAAACAGCAAATTTAGGTCAATTTCACATCTGATTAAGGTTTCCAACTCTAGAATATGTCATATCTTCTACTACAATATGTCAATATTCAAATTCAGCTCTTTGCTCTCTTCCCTCCTTCACCTACTGTTTTGATTTGTCCCCTTTTCCTTATGTTCCAAGGTTTTACAAATAGAGGGGCTCCTTATAAGTTGCATCTACCCAACTCGCTACATTACAAGATTCTTCGACACCGATATCCAAATTCCCATTCGAAATCCCAGCTATAAAAGATTGCAAACTCCCATAAGCAATTGCTAATACACCTTTACTAAACATGGGAGCACACCATATATAAAGCGAAAGAAACTGCAAAAACTAACATTTTCGACCCGTACAGATTTAAATATAACCTTCTACTAAATCCACGATACAAAACTAAATAATAAACGCTGAAATTTAAAAAAAAAAAAAAAAGACAACCAAAGTTCCAATGGAGTTCTCTCATAACCAAAATCGACCGCAAACACTAACAACGAAGCAATGAAAAAACAAACCTCAGTCGAGGGGGATCTCGACGTCGCCGTCGGTGATCTCGGACTGCAAGTCCTTGGGGTCCTTGCCGTCGACGGTGCATCCGACGGAGACGCAGGTGCCGAGAATCTCCTTGACGGTGCCGGAGAGGTCCTTGGCCATGGAGCGGGGGCTCATGACCTTGGCGATCTCGATGACGTCGTCGAGGGAGATGTTCCCGCTGTGCTTGATGTTCTTGGTCTTCTTGCGGTCGCGCTCGGGCTCCTTGAGGGCCTTGATCACCAGCGCGGCGGCGGAGGGCACCACCGAGACCTTGGCCTGACGATTCTGGACCGTCAGCTTCACGGTCACGCGCAGGCCCTTCCAGTCCTTGGCCGTCTCCTTGGCTATGTCCTCTCCAATCTTCTTCGGGGAGAGCCCAAGCGGACCGATCTTCGGGGCGAGCGAACTGGCCGCGCCGACCTCTCCGCCGGTCACTCGGACGTACACGTCCACCACTTGGGAGGGGTCGAATTTCGGCGGCATGGTGGGTTTATGCAAATTAGGAAAAAGAAGGAGAAATGAGACTGAGGATCGTCACTGAGGTTTTATAAAGCTAGGGTTTTGGGGTTTTCTTTTCTTTCTTTTTTTTGGGATTTTTTTTTTCTTTCTCACGCGAGTGGCAGCGGTGTGTTTGGCTTGATGTTAGGGAAGTCATCAGGTTGGATAGTGGTTATACTGGTATAATCAATAATGGTATTACTCAATATTGTCACTGCAAGTCTTGGATGGCTCTGTTTGGTTCTAGGAATATTTAATTGGATAAAAACTTTTAATCCACTCTATAAGTATTCTTTAACCTACATGCTTCTTTAATATAACTATTAAAAAAAATAATGCTAAATATTATATTGTTATTTTACAATTGTTCAACAATGTTGATGTTAACACTCCAACTCAATCATTTTTTTTTTTTTTTTAATTTAACAAGAGTAAATCCAAGTATTAGTTAGGGGGTGTCCCAATAACCTTGGAGGAAATTTTCTCTCACCCAATCTATTAGATTGACATGACACTCCAACTCAATCATATGATTTTTTAAAAAAATACATAAATTAATTAACAAGAGTTAATGAAGGATTAGTTAGGAGTGTCACATTAACCTTGAATTTTTTTTTTCAACTTAATTTATTCGATTGACATGTGTTCAAAATGCACAATATATGTCAATCTAATAATCTGTATTGGAAAACTTTGGCCTTTAACTCAAGAGTAATACTACTCCTTACACAATTTATTGCATGCATTTTACGTGTTTTAAGTATTTAAAAATATTTTTTAAAAAAATCAAAAATTATTTTACGCTAAAACAAAAAGCCTTAATGTTAGTTCCAATCAGTGTGACTGGTTATACATATATAGATAGAATATTTGGATTTGATGCATTTCAACACCGGTGCAGCATGCATAGACGAGCCCTCAAGGTTCAGTGCATCAAGATTAATCCTAACCTCAACTATGATAACCCGGGACCAGGTTATGAGCTTTATTATTGTGACATGACTAAAGCCCACAATGGTTTCCTGAATAGTTGTAGAGCACTAGGGTTACTTATCAAAAAAACAAATTATGGAGGGCATTAGGGAAAAATTACTAATTGAGCAAATACTGACCTAAAAATCTAAAAGAGGTGTTGACCCCCACGAAGGAAAAAAAAAAAAGGAAAGTAAAATAGCTATCCAAGCTACACTCACTTAAAAAGCATTAACATAGAACTTGCAAGAAAGAAAACTGAACATAGTGGAGCGCATATTCTTGCCAGAAAAGGTTTTCTATACAGAATATACATATAACCCAAACCTGAAAATCTGACACAAAACATATACAGCTTGTACACCTACCAAGCTTGCGTGAAGGTTGATCAGTGAGTTCAATGATACAGGTGAAATGGTGGAAAATCGCCCAGCTATCTGAACTCAAACCACTTTACAAAGATAAGAGAGTTTTCCTTCAAGTAGAAAAAGCAGCTTCCATTGCTTGCAAGATTGATGGAATATCAAATCTGAAGTTTCTGAAGCTCCTACCAGGCCCCGTGTCAGGAGGGTGAACATCAGGCTCGGGTTTAGTCGGCTGGCTCTCCGTTATTATTGTGCTGCTGTTCCCTATCGAACTGTTCTTTGCTTTCCAGACACATATTCCTAAACAAAAATCATAACATGCTCATCAGCAAAAGCACAGACGAAAACAAGCACACCACCTAGGTTTTCACAAAATATCAAAGAAACTCCTCATCATTTCAAGAATGCAGGATTGCATATTCCTGAAAGGAACCCTCATCAAACAAACTCCGGCTGTGTTAGTGCTTAGTGTCCTAAATTTGTATACAATAGGCCCTAAGCTCAAAGAAAGGGTGAGGGTTACGGCAGGTTGACAGCCAGCATAATACCTAATCACTTTATTTATTGAGTAATGCTACACACATTCCCACTCTCAGTCTCTGGTGTGGATTTTAAAATCACAATTTGATCAAAATTCAATAGTGATCCATCTAAAATCTAATGGTGATTTTAAAAGCCACATCGGAAAGTGTGAGGATGGGAGTACGTGTAACATTACTCTTATTTACTATATCAATGGAATTATCCTTGATTTTCAACCTAGTATATGAAGTGCAAGTTTAGTAAAAGTAAAAATAAGAATGTAGGGAAATTAACCTTGATGGTCAAGAGATACCAAGAGCGATTTGTCTTGGATCAATAATTCATAACGATTGAAGGATTGAGAAAATGTTTATTATAAAATAAGTACGGGTAGATCATTTGAAGTGCATTTGGCTTGGGTACCTCACTAAATGATCTCACTTTTAAGACAAGTATCAATATGGTATCAGTGTGGTTCTTTGTCCTGGACTCTCACTACATTTCTTGCATTCTATGTTTGATCACCATTATAAACAGGAAAGTACATGAAAACTTGGAACTTAAAAAACATGCTGGAATAGCTATTGTGAACTCACAAATTTTCCAATTCCCTATCAATTCTCAACAAGTCTAATGGCGAGCTTTAATTGCAGACAATAGATATAATCATCTACAACTTGAAGTTGCAGCAAAATAATTATATCCTTAAGAAAACCTACAATCATCACTTTTTTTTTTTTTTGGAATCCTAAAATTATCACTTAAATTCATGACTCATCATTGACATCTTCCAGAAAGGGGGATGAAACATTTTTCAAAATAAAGATTAGCTCTACTTAGGTTTAAAAGGGCCCAAAAGGAACAAGATATGTTCTTTGACAAGTCATATTACTATCTGAGATTCTTTTCCTTTTTTTCTCATTTCTTTTTCTTTCCCTATCTTTTGTAACCATTTATTAGATTCACATCGACCAGATGTTAATAGGTATCAGATTTTCTAAGAAATAGGGGAGGAAAAACCTTTGAGAGGCATATCAGGTTTTGGAGCTAAGGGGGGCTGATGTGATGAAATCCATGATTTCAAAGACCTGCACGAAGACATTTAACCTATCAAACACTTGCAAAAGATGTTGAATACCTGAGGAAATAATAAGAATTATAGACCAAAAGTACTCACGCCAAGAAAGGGGCCACCATGTAAAGCTTGAGGCCAGTCATCCCACGTGATATCACATCATCACTTGCTGGCTGAAGTTCATCAAGCCGATGCCACGCAATTTCCTGCAAGCAGCAAACAAAAGCATGTAGTTCAGTATTGCAATTTTTCACAACTTGCAAAGTATAACATTCTGTCCAACAATGATTAAGAAAGACTCGTAAAAAATTTTGAAGAGTCCGAGGAGCCAAGCAAACAACATCACATACGCTGATCTCTTTTTTCGTAAGGGGAGCAAAGGCAGTATCATCCTTTACACCGGCAATTATGTAAAGCCGCACCCTCTGCTGTCCAAATATTGCTTCAATATATTCATCTGTGTTAAGAAGCTTAGAAACATCAAAACCTGTTTCCTCCAGGACCTGCATTCACCACAAAGCACAAATGCGTCAACATTCATATCTATGCCCAAGGAAGCAGTTCATTAAGTGATTAATTATCATTCAACATGTTTCCTAAGCTAGTACAACAAAAAATGCTGTGAATCAATTGTTTCATTCAAAAGTGTTGTATTGTGCCACAGACAGCTTAGGACAAGAAAAGGGTAACAACGAAATCATGACCTTTGTTTCCTACCATACATTGGAAGGGCAAAGAATGATATAGAAATGCTCCACAGTGAAATAGGCATATTACACTTACTGGAAGAAGAAAAAAAAAAGCCAGGATATTCTTTATTTTTCTCTTCTTCATGTTACTAAAAAATGGAGGTTGTAATCATTTAACGGGAAGGAGTTTGAAAACTCCCCAGCCTTGTCAACTGCAGCCTTCCCAATTAACTGTTTCTATCAGTCATGAAGATGGACAAATCAGAACAGATACATCACATAGATTCAAAAGGCTGAATTCTACATATAGATAGTATTCATCTTCATCAAATTTGCTAACAAAGGTGTACATTTTTCACCCTGAAATAAAATAAGAAACTAAAGACAAAAAATTAGTGCCAGTATTTAAAAATTACATTACAACTTGGTTGTCACGTGACCAATTATTCAAGTCAACGAAATTAGTGTCTACACTTCAAGTTGAATACCAAGATAAATGAAATAGGTATACAATACAGTCAGGAAACTGATTGTGTACTTGGTGGTGCCTTAGGCTCTTAATGATAATTAAATTACTTATCAAAAACCAAACAGTCAGAAAACATCATAAGAAAAGAGCTTACTTCTCTGATGGCACACGCATCGTCTTCCTCGTCTTTGCTCTTTTTACCACGTGGAAAACTCCAGCTTGACCCTTTCCAACCCTTCACTAGTAGACACTGTCAACATCAAGAACAAGAGTAGAAACTAAACATTATATATAAGTCCAACTCAATCATTCAACAGATATAAGGTGTCAAACAGTTCAAATACAAACAGAAAATCCTTGAAAAAAGTTATCAAATGGAAGAACTCTGCTGCATGGGCAATGATATGCTAATACAACATTCCTCGTCAAAACTATGCCTGGAGATTGGAACCATTGGGGTCTTAGAACTGATAAAGGAAGTCAGGTAGGCATACCTTTAAGAGAAAGGTCACAAGAAGAATTCTTATATTTTGACTTACAGCCTATGTGAAAGGATCTCTTACATACATGTATTAGTTATGTACATATGCCTAACCTTTCCCAAATACTTCATTAAAATCCCACATACTATGAATTACATCGCATGTTTCCTCCCTTCTCTTTTTGACTTAGCTACTTGGAAGGATTAATCACTCATGATGATAAAGACAAGGGTGAAAAGCGATAATTTCATGCCGCTTCAAGAAAATCCCAATTGTTATACCAACGGTGCTTGATGGTAGACACATGTCAATACACAGGATCATGAATTTTCACAACACAACAACAGTATATCATCACCAACTCCAGCTTAGTAAAAGAAGAAAATTAGAATGATAGCAACATTATAGGAACCTTTTTCAATTTTTTTCAAAAAAAAAAAGCTCAAAAGACTAGTATCAATTATAGCCTTCATCCCTAAGACATACCCGTTCATAGGTCTCATCCAAAATGATTGACCCAGTTACTGGAACTCGGACCTTGTAGGAAGTGAAGTCCTTAAATATGTCATCTATATGGGCAACATAAGGTCTTAAGACGTCACAACTGTTAAACACTGAAATCTGTCAAGGAAATCAACGATAGATTCATGAAGGTAGAGAATATATACATTAATGTTAACAGAGATTATATACGAGGAACAAAAATATACATTAGGAATAGCTATTTTCTTTTTCTTTTATTTGACTAGGGTCATCAAAGAGAGCTAAGACCACACTAATCATCATCTAAATTTCCCGATCTATAAAGAATATGACAAAGCTGGAAAAACAACCAACACAAGCTTCCAGATTTTTTTCCCGATAGAATACCAGTAAAACGTTTCTAATCTTACAGTGAAATATAATACTTGGTATAAGATATCAGACAACTAATGTATGCTTCCTTCACAGTGTGCATTACCACATAATCAAATGGCATTATCATATTACAAGGTAGACCGAATGCATGTGCGAAGGAGTGTTTGTCTAAGTGTCCAAGCGTTCATGCATGCAGGCACAGACCGAAATGTCTGCTTCTGCATGTGCATGCCCCTGAAGGTGAATTGCAATTCCGCAGCTAACAAGGTGAGCCAAAAAAGCATCCAGATACAAAAATGAAAGAAACACCAATTATATGCATTCAGTAATAACTGAGGGACAGTGCCATGCTTGATAATTGAAACACATATATCAGGTGATACATTTGATGTCTAAACAGGTTGCATTTGTCTTCAGCTTGACATGGCTTTTCTAGAACAGTAAAAATAGACAAGGAGATCACAAACAGCAGAATAGCAGATAACAATATATAATGGAAAATTATTTAGGGGGCCCCCAGGCAGAGGGGGGAGAAAATGCACAGGATACATAAAGAAGTGAACTCCTTCAGAGTGAATGACTTCAACGATGGATTTTTTTCCACTGAATTGTCTTCATAGAACCAATGTGCATATTCCACAAGAAATAAAATCCTTTCAAATGACTGGAGGTCTTCTTTTGGCACATTTAAAACAAACCGACTGCATAAAGTTAAATAAAATTAAAAAAAAAAAAAATCAGAACTGGATATGAATCAAGTGTAAAACTTTTAACAAAACAAAAGAATTGGGGGGGGGGGGGGGGGGGGGGGGTGGTTGGGGTGGAGGGAAAGGTTACCCATCAACCACTTCCACCATAATGAGAGTTTGCATATCCAAACAACACAGCTGCAAATGCCTCTTAACATTTACATAACAAGAAGCCATGGAATTATGTAAAAACAGTTGTAGATAGCTGATAGCTCACTGCTCTCGGAAAGGGTTTCAGGAAATTTCTCAATGCACCAATGAACTAACATGCTAAACTTTCCATGACCAATTGAACGCCAGAAATGTGTCCTATAATGACAATTCAACTTGAGCACCTTTTTTTAATCGATGAAAATTTATTCAAATAACTCTGAGCACAAATTACCAAGTGATGGATTCTTAAACTAGCACACTCTCATCAATGTAACCAGTCTAAAGTTCATTCTTGTAACATTTCCATGTCGGCTGAAAGAGTTCAACCTTCCATCTTGTCAGTGAGGCAGTAGCTCATGTGATACTACAGCGACATCTTACAACCGAAACCAACAATGACCAATAGTTACAAAGTTATTTGGTTGAACTCATGGTTTCCCGCTTAGTTCAGATGGGTTCTTCATTTTGCTCGCTATCGAAACAACAAATGAGTACAAACACTCCATATTGCCTTCTCTTCCTTTCCTTAGTTTTCTTTGCAACCAATAATACACCTAATGCTTAACAAAATCCCCAAATCATCCACAATTTCAAAAACTTTTAACTACCAATTTTCGCTTATCTTAGCACAATCAAGAAACCAAATCAACCACAACGTATTTCCTACCATGCAGTGACAAGCACACTAAAACCTAAAACTTAAATCGCAACAAAACGATGTGCGCGGGACGAGCATCAAGCAACATTCTAATTGTTAAGAAATCACAGGGAGCGAAAACCGAACAACAGTCCATTCGACCGAATCTTCTAGAAGACTCGAAGACTTTACTGTTTTCTAACGTTTTCCCGGTGACCAACAGCTCGTGAAGGAACCAGAAAACAGAGAGAGACAAAAGCAGCGATACGAACCTGCAGAGATCGTCGAGGAGTTCCTGGGGAGGAAGCCCGTTCTTGTGTGGAGCACCACTAGAGGACCGGTGGAGGCCGGACATGGCTTTCGGATTTTGAACTCGAAGAGAAAAGAAAGAAGAAAACCCTAACTATTCGTATTCAGCGGAGGAGCTCTTCCACTTTGTGCTTTAGACTTGACCGAAGGAGCTCCGGAGGGATCGAGCCCAGGGCGGAGCAGCTATATCGGTTCACCGGTTCTCAAGATCGATGGATCAACATTCGCTACACTACAATTCATAGATGTTAATTAAATTAGGGATATTCTTTTTTTTCATTCTACAAACCATCTCTTCACCATCTCCACTCTCTTAACTTTTTTTTTTTTTTTTTTTGAAAAACTAAAAATGGTAAAGTGAAGAGATGGTGGGGAGATGTTTTGTAGAATCCATTGTAGCATTCCTCATTAAATTATATAATTGTTATTTTTTCTTTATTTTTCGAAGGTTTAATAGTTATTTTATATTTTTTTTCTCATACATTATGATTTGGAATTTAAAACAAAAAGGCTAGGGGAGAACAGAACATGTAATTAAGGAGTTTATAAATGAAAGGAATACGAAGGAAGAGATAAATTCAGAAGAAGAAAAAAAATCTAGTTGTATTTGTTTTCATCTCATGTAAAATATTTTTTATGACAAAAAATTAGAAAAATAACTTCCTTTTGAGTAGGGCTTGTCAAATTCACCGCCTACTTCTTATCGATAGTTAACCGACTTCTACGGACACCGCTTAACCAATGGACGGTAGGTAGAATAAATTTTTTTATTTCAACAAATTCGGTTTGGTAGGCGAAATAAAATTTGTTAACCGAACCGACTTTACCGACTGCCTATTGACCAACTTCGCCGATAATTTTCAATTTTTTTACATATTGACTTTACCAAAAGCGGTTCGGTGTCGGGAAAAAAATTTGGCAAAATAAGTCAGTGAAATTTTTGACTTTACTGACATTTTGGCATAACAAAAATTTTTCTACCGACACCAGCCCTATTTTTGAGACTTCGAATATTAGCCTAATTGAAATTCGGTTCGAAAATATAGCTGTTAATTTTGAAAAGGTTTTTATTGTTGAATTGGTAAAATAAAAAATCCACTGCAATTTTTTTTTTTTTTTTTTTGAAACGAGGATCTTTGCAATTTCAATGATAAGAAGATCTAGACCATAAAGCTCTGACATCAAAGAGCATAAAAGCTCTGAAAAATTATAACTCAAAGCTATGAGGTTACAACGTCATATATACAATACATATTTTACAATTACGTACTATTTTTGAGACTTCGAATATTAGCCTAATTGAAATTCGGTTCGAAAATATAGTTGTTAATTTTGAAAAGGTTTTTATTGTTGAATTGGTCAAATAAAAAATCCACTGCAATTTTTTATTTATTTATTTTTTTTTTGAAATGAGGATCTTTGCAATTTCAATGATAAGAAGATCTAGAGCATAAAGCTCTGACATCAAATAGCATAAAAGCTCTGAAAAATTATAACTCAAAGCTATGAGGTTACAACGTCATATATACAATACATATTTTACAATTACGTACTATTCATGACCTCAACTTTTCCGCTAACCTATGTACAATTGTAGTTAAAGCACAAATTTGCATTGGCATTGTCAAATACCAGTCCACCACCAATAATTAAAAAAACAAATGTTAGGGTTATCAAATATTTGATCAACAGAAGGATAACAAAATGATGTGGAGTTCATTTATTGATGCTCATTACATTTCTCTTGTTTAATTATTTTAAATTCTATCAAATAAATGAGATAGTAAACCTCTCTTGGTAAAATATTTAGTACCCAAAGCATTTCTCATTAAAAAAAAAAAAAAAGAAAAAAAAAAAAGACAAAGAAAGCTAGTGTACGTGGGAATAATCCCGTCCAATACTAGGCCCTAGCCCATGGAGCTCCATCGGAGCCCGAAGTCTCATCAGGCCGAGTTGGCCCATTAAGTCAAGCACATTAATTAGAGAAAAGAAACACTTGTAAAAAATAACTCAACCGTCTCCAAGAGGCAGTTCAATTGGCCAGGACTACGCTTAATAAAATAGAGGTCACTAGTTTGAATCTCCCCTCTTGTGTGAACATGTCAAAAAAAAACTCAACCACATGAGTATCTCAGCGCCTCGATATTCTTATAGAAAAAGGAAAAATTGTTTTAATTGAATACGGGCGAGAAACCAATTATGAGCCTTTTCTTAATAGAAATAAGGGCGAAAACAACACCCGTAGCAATACATTAACTTGAGCTCTTCTTTTGAAATTGATTATTTATTTATAAGTTTAATCACTAACTTAAGCATCAAAGTGCCATCATATACTTGATTTCCGTCGTCTATTAGATGTTCTCATGGTTTGGGGTCGGGGACTTGGGATATGATCGACCGATTATTCAAAGGTTAAGACAAGGGAAATGACGAATGACATGCATAAGATAATGATATCATGTGGATTATGTGACTAAAAGTGATGAGTTCACCAAACTGTGCACGCCAATGTAACTAGATAAAACAAATCTCTCTAATCCCTGCAGGGAAACTTTCAAATCATGCACGAGATTATTAATGCATTACACCCCAGCAAGGGAACAAGATTTTCTCTAGTTAATTACATTTAAGAGGTATTTTTGTCTTTTTATTTTTCGATGGGACAAAAATACCCTTTCAATATAATTAACTGGATATTTTCTAATTTATTTGAATTAGACAGGAATTTGAAAAGCTACACATTATTATTTTGCTCGACCAAAAAACTAAAAAAGCTAAATTAAAAATTAAAAATTAAAAATTAATTTTTTTTTTAAAAAAAAAACTTCAGTGTGTTTATACAAAAAAAGCTTGGTCATACGCAGAGAAGTGAGAACCTATAGACTCCAATGTTTAATGATAATATACTCTTCAAAATCTCAAAGCTACATATTTTCTGGCTCAAAATATCATACTCCAAAGATCTGATAAGGAAGCTTTAGGTGCAGCTATAGAATTTACATAAGAGGGGAGAGAGGGGAGGGTGTTTACAGTATCTCAAGCACAACTTGATGAATCAGACTGCAGAGATCATGCCCAAACACAGAATAAAACTCCATGTCTTTCATTTGGATGCTAGTGTCCAGAAATTCAAAAGAAATGATGGCGAGACAGCAAACCAACTCATAAATGCCATGGCTGTCGCTGTCTCAAATCTAGTGCAATGGTTCTGTTTACAATCATTCAGATCATTCCCAATAAGGACCGTGATTCCAGCAGATGCACAAGCTGCAGCAAATGTAAGAGTGGAAGTGATCTGCAGTGATAAAAAATAAAAAATAAAAAGGGGGTAAATAAAGGGAAAAAACCATCTTTCAGGTTGGAAAATAAATAAAACAAATTATCATATGCAAACAGCATGTGTCTATATATCCCATGATTGGTCTGCCCACCCTAAGCCAGCAGCCTCAACCACTGCACAGAGACACACTATCCTCGATCCATTCCATAATCACATCTGAATCTGCATCAGAACAACTCAAAGCTCTGCTGAACCTCAAACTCAGCAACCACAAAATGCTTAGCCACACCAATGCTGCCACACCAGAGAATCCCTTAGCATAAGCAGATCCTATTCAGTCTCAGATTTAAAAATACTCTCCGGCAGGTCCCAATTCATACATAATTCTTCATTTTCTTTGCTTCTCTGGAATATTCCCTTAAACATAACCCAAGCTCGAACTTCCAATCTTATTTTCTTACTAAGCTTCTCCTCAGTAAGTGATTCCCGTGCTTTATATTACTTCTCTCCCTCCATATGTTGTAAACATATGCACTTAAACCAGCTTACATAAAACAGGTTTCAACCCTTTTGTAGGGGTTGCATCCTTTACATACAACCCCTACAAAATACACAAAGAACATCACAAACAAATCCCCATTTGAGCAACCTTTCACCCGTGGTTATAAAAGCCTGCTTAGGAAATGCCACTGGAAACCAAACTAATCTCCACCAAGAGACTGGTTGCTGTCTAATACGAATAGCATCCCAAGAATCAGCACAGTTATGAGTCCCTTTCTTAGAGATGCTCCAAGTAGGGTGATCCATATCTCCAATACACACCAAGGACAATTTGCTTTGATTCTTAACAAGATTTTCAGACCTTGCCACTTGCCAATACCAATTTTTATCAAGGATGATGGTGACAGCCTAGCATTTAGATGACTCCCAACATCATAGATGACCCTAGGACCATAAGTTTCAAGTAATATCCCATCAGGATGCCAACAGAATACCACTTAGGTAAAGGTTAAAGAAAGGTGTGGGAGGTTCCAGGGGAGTGTCCCTCCTGAAACCTGAGTCAGGGAGTTTGATTGCATAACATTCACAAACATAGTATGAATCCAGATTATCAATCAAGCAACTTGGTTTTACATCTACTTATCACAGTCTACTTTTTCTTGACAAGGTGGTCACTATTTAATCAATTTAACTTAGAGAAGGGGAAAAAAACAGGTCTGGCATAATGTTCCAAATTTATAACCAAAACTACTGCTCTCCTTTCAATTCAAACATTGGAAGGTAATGGTCCTTCAACGAAATCCTTGCTCCCATAATATAAAAACAGAGGCCAAGTGTTCCATGGCTCCAACGCACTCAGGAAATCTTTGAATCATGAATGTTAAGGGCCTGGGTGAAGTAAATATTATCACTTGCTTATTAACCATGTAAAATAATTATTAAAAACGGGGAAGAAGTAGAAAAGGACAGGGTTTCACCAACAAAACAAAACACAAGTACACAATCACTGACTTGCACTAATCTCACGATTCTCCTCCAAAGTCGTAAAGCAACAGAAACACCATGTGTTTAGCATTTTAGGAGCCAAAAAATAAGTATATTCCCAAGTTCTTTTGATGCCAATGGCTTCTTTCTAAGATTGGATAATTTTTTGATGGCCTAAAAAACCAACTTAAATTCATTTATTTAGAGTTAACTCTCTCACAATGATTTAGAACTCTGGAGCATTAATTATTTTCAGAAATATATTAAAGGAATAAGAGTGCTCCAGAATTTCAAAAATCAGTGCCAAATGCGAAGCATCTAAAGAGATTTGACAATTCCACATAAGTGGTGTCATTGATAACAAAGAATCTGGAAAAGGCAGGATAATATGCTAAAGAAAAAAGAAAAAAGAAGGGTGAGGATAATATGAGTTTTGCTTCATCAAAATCCAAATGAAGCCATGTTTACCTGTAAAAGGTTAGCAAGCTGAACACTAGATGGGCATTAACAATAAGCAGCCTTTAAATGAGGGTAGGATGACAAGAAACTACTTTAAAAGGCTTTGGAGATCAAAAGCCCACACAGCCACATGTAAGAACCAAAGCTCTCACTCCATTCTCTTCCATAAATCCATAAATCATGTAAACAATTGATTAATCAGCTCATAAATCACTCCATGTCATATTGCGTCAACACAAGTATGTTGGGGTGAAGGATCAGGCTGGCAACAAGACTAAGGATAAAATATCTATAGAACATATAACAGTAGCCAATAGCTGAAAGATTACAAAATTTGACAAAGCACTCAACCATGGCATGCTCTCCATTTCACAGTAACTTCTCAAATTCATTAAATCCACAGCAAAAGTTTTCTTACCCCATCACCAATGGCAAACAAGCTGACAACTACGGGATTCCGGAAATGGCGCCTCACTAAAATGGCATACACATCAAGAATGGCGAGAATGAGGCTCCATAAGCTTTGCAAGCTGACAGCAGCAACAAGATAGCTGGCACAGCAAATACCATAAAACCTGTTATGCTAGGAGATGGAAAACAAGAGCATGAGATTGACCCCATGCTCAAAAACTAAACCACATATAATCACCCTGCAAATTATCAGAGAGGAAGATCAGAAGCAAAAATCACGTTTTAAACTAATGGGGTGGCTTCAGAAACCAACTTGCATACACAAATTCAGATATATATGATTCCACCGATCTTTCTATAATAAGCAAGCTTCAATCTATGAGGAAATACACAAGAAAAAACTGCACTTCTCACATATTTCGAGTGCCAAACACACTCTAAAAAGCTAAGCTAGCTTGATATACAAGGGGTTCAGGTCAAGCTTTTTCTTTTTTTCTTCAGACAACAAAAACCAGACTATGAATGGGTACTTGTGAGATGCACTCTTAGAAGAACTAAAATACTAGATGCAATATCTCTTCATCTAGGGCCTCATACTAGAATTTAGTGCCAGTAGCTCTGTCTTAAGCCTACCGATTCCCCTTATAAAAGTAAAGCACATGTTCCTTTCAAACTATGGACTCCCAATAGCGTGTTCAGAAGTAATAAGCCTTTGAAAAATTCATACCCAACATCCAAATGCGACAGTTAAGGAATAATTTGTAATGAAATGGATCAGTGTATTAAGCCCCAATTCTAAAGGAGAACCAGTACCCAATTCCCAACAAACGATCCCATAAATTCGAATAACCAGCTCTCTCATCAACAAAACCCAATCAAAAGAATCGACAAAGAAAGAAAGAAAAGAACGACTGTGGTAGTAGGTACCGGAAGGCGGTGACGGAAGGGAAGTCACTGGTGGTGGCCATGACGCAGAGCGCGAGGACTGCGAAAGCGAACTGAGAGAAGCGGAGGGCAAGGCCACCGGGCGTGCCGGGCATGCCCTGGATGTCCTTCATCCTCCCTCTGGGCATCGCGCCATTGGCCGCGTCGGTCACCGGTGGAGCCTCCACTGGGTGCACCGATGGGTGGATCACGTTCATCGTTTACTCTTCTTTCTCTCTTTACTTTTTTTTATACCAAAAAAAAAAAAAATTATTCTTTTATCTCAGCAAAGCAAGAAGCCCTCCTCCTCCACCATTTGGATGATCAATTTGTTCGTTTCATTTGCGCATTGGTTCCCTTCGTAAGGAGCCAACGCCTTTTTGTTGGTGGAGTCTCTTGTCTGTACAGCTGGACAGTCTTGTCTGTACAGCCAACGACGTCGTTTTGGGGAGCAGTTTGTTTTCTGTCTCTTTCTCTTGTTCGCATAGTACCCTTTATCGCGTCAAACTCCATTAAAACTTGCTATGAATGAAAAAACACCAAATAATAGATGGTTACATAATGCTTGGTTTTTTTTTTTTCCATTCAAAATATTCCTATTGCACTTATATTGCTTGCACTTGAAGATTTGATAATCCACCACAATATAGTGTCTAAAGATGTTTGGTAAAGCGGTGGTTCAATTTATTTTTTTGTTTTCCTGAAAAGTACTTATGGTTACCCAACAATATAAAGGCATCACTAGACTGCAATGTTCGGCGAAAACCAAGGGTTTCTAGTCGTGTTGGAAAGCATTAATTGCATGCACCGAAAATTGAAGGATTTGCCCGACTTCGTGGCAATATATGTATTGTAGTTATATCAAGGAACCAACTATTGTTTCGGAAGTAATGGTTTTCATATGATATTTGGATATGACACTTTTTTTTGTTAGGGTAACTAGATCTTATAGTGATATAATCAAGGATGGAGCCAGAAGATTTTATGGGAAGGGGCTAGCCAAATTATTATTATTATTATTTTTTTTTTTCAGTTCTTTAGAATTTTTTTATTAAAAAAAATTTATTTTTGTTGCTTTTTATGAAATAAAGACTACCGTATGGGCAAAAAAAAGTGAGTACTTGAAAGTAAGGGCCAAAAAATAGACATTTGAAAGTAAAGACCAAAAATTAAAAAATAAAAATAAAAACTTAATGGGTATAGCTCAAAAAAAATTAATAATAGGGTCAAAAGTTTTTATTGGATATGGCAAAAAAAATTTTAAAAATAGGGCAATTTTTTTTTTTTTTTTTTTGAGGGGCTCAAATGACTAAACTTAAAACTTTACTTTATTTATTTATTTTTTTTAATAATAATTTTTTTTTACTTATTTTTGGGGGGACTATGGCCTCCCTCCGTCTCTGGGTATAAACGTGCTAGGGTAAAACAAAATAGTGCACGCCGCGTGCAAATTTTTTTTTTTTTTTTTTCTAAAAAAAAAAAAAAAAATTTGCACTATCGTGCGTGGGCGTGCCACGCACGACGCGTGCTCCCAATCAGTGCTCAACGTGCTATAAAAGTCTTTTTATATTTTATGATCTCGCTTAATGGCATGCTCATCGTGCCAACTACACAATCAATTATCATAACCATATAATGGAATACTACCTTAGTCCCAAATGAAACAATATCTTCTCACAACTCAAATATAACCAACTGTGCAAGCGAGGGACATTCCTTCTTCTAGTTGGACTTTACAATGAGAAACATTTGTGAAACCAATTTTATATCCATAAGGAAATAAGATAAAATACTTTGTTGCAGCTCAAGAGTCATTACGGAATAATGTGAAGCTTGCCTTTAGAGTATTTCAAGCACAATTTGCAATAGTACATGGACTAGCACCGTTTTTCCACCTTAAAATTGCTTGCGTCATTATACATAACATGATCGTTAAAGATAAATAAGCTGATGGTAAAATATAAGACTTTAAATATGAATAATTCAATGAGAGCTTATATAAAACACGGACAAAGTTTTCCTCCAAACTAGGTTGGAGGAAATTCCTCCAACCTTGTCTCTAAAATTGACATGTGTCCTCAAACATGTGCTTCTCACATGTTTTTTTTAATACCCTAATTTTCACAAACTATAGTTAACTCCACCGTCAGTTTCTCTCTCTCATGTTCTCTCTCTCTCACGTCCTCTCTCTCTCCTTCCCCTCCCACACGAGACCAAGCTGTCTTTCCAACCCAAAAAATCTCTCCGTCTTTACGGAAGAGTATTTTTATAAAAAAAGAACAGATTTTTAAGAGGGTTGATTGGGTTTTCTTAAAAATTTAACAAAAAATAACAATTGTACTTTCTCTTTTTTTAGTCGGAAAAGATAACAAAAAATGCTCAGATTGAAGGGATCATCAAAGATTGAAACTTTTCTGGAAATTTCATAATTTTTTTTTACCATGCTCAGATTGAAGGGATCATAAAAAAATGCTCAGATTGAAGAATAATCTTTATTTGTTAAATAGATGGTTTTGAAAATTTAAGAAAAACCCAATCGCCCCTCTTAAAAATCTTTTCTTTTTTTTTAAAAAAACCTCTTGGCAAAGTTTCAATGAAGAGATTTTTTTGGTTGGAAAGACAGCTTGGTCTCGTGTGGGAGGGGAAGGAGAGAGAGAGGACGTGAGAGAGAGAGAACATGAGAGAGAGAAACTGACGGTGGAGTTAACTATAGTTTGTGAAAATTAGGGTATTAAAAAAAACATGTGAGAAGCACATGTTTGAGGACACATGTCAATTTTAGAGACAAGGTTGGAGGAATTTCCTCCAACCTAGTTTGGAGGAAAACTTTGTCCTATAAAACATATCACATGAAATTACAATTGAATTTAATGAGTTATTATTATTATTATTATTATTTTTGTTGGGGGGCTAAAGATAAGTTGGCATGTTATAATGGAGCAACTAACATGGAGAGTTTTATAGTTTTATTATTATTATTATTTTTTTTTTTTATGATGATGAATTTTTTCAAAGCAAGGCATGTATCCATTATGGGTAAGCTTCGGCTACATGGATCAGGTAATATTTCAACTTTATTAGCGGATTGGCCCAAAAAAAATTGTTTATACCAAAATAAAAAAAAATTACTGTCTTATCTATACTGAAATAAATGACGGTCGAAAATGACTATTGAAATAAATAATATTTAAATTGAAAAGAAAAAGATTTAAAGAGTTTCATGTGAGATTATTTTATTAGCTAAACTAGAAAAAAAAAAAAAATTATAGTTAAAAAAGAATAAAATTAACTAGTAAAAACTATTTTAAATGCTGAAACGTACCAATATTGAAGTGCGTGGTACTCTTGAAGATTAACCCAAAAAGTTAAGGTAACGATTGATATTGGTTTATATAGATCCAAATAGCCTAAAAAGTCAAGAGGGAATTCCTACCTGGATAACTAGTTTATATAGATCCTAAAAGCTGACATTCGGTAATTGCACAGTACAAAGATGGACTCGAGGCCTGAAAGCTCTTCAGCGAAATCAGAGCCGGCCGCAGTTGACGATGAAGAGGTTCGAGACAATATTGTTCGTGGACAGAGCCAGAGCCGGCCTCGGAGGTCACCGCTTGTGTGGTTGACCTTGTTCGCGCTGATCACGTACAGTTCCTGGGCGGTTTATCAGTACCAGTATGAGAACTTGCCTCCGCCTCTCACCGCCGAGCAGGCCGGCAAGCGAGGCTTCTCTGAAGTCGAAGCCATGAAGCACGTCAAGGCCTTGACTCAACTAGGCCCTCATCCCGTCGGTTCCGACGCTCTCGACCTCGCCTTGCAGGTTCTCGCGCCAAAATACGTGCTTTTTCTTTGTGTTTCTTTTCGTTTTTGTGTTAACAATGGTTTGCTTTTCGGCGCAGTATGTTTTGGCAGCGGCGGAGAAGATCAAGGATACGGCTCATTGGGAGGCGGATGTTCAAGTGGACTTTTTTCGTTCGAAAGCTGGTGCGAATCGTCTGGCCAGTGGCCTGTTTATGGGGAGAACGCTTGTTTATTCGAATCTAAATCACGTAGTTTTGAGAATCTTGCCAAAATATGTATCTGAAGCAGGGGAAAATGCCATTCTGGTCTCTTCTCACATTGATACCGTATTCTCAACGTATGCTTTTCTTCGTCTATTTGATCTCGTATTTCGTATCGTTTTCCAAATTAGTTGATCTTTTGTGAAGTGCGTGTTCGGTAAAGGAAGCAATTGTTTATATGGCTGTAAGCGAGAGTGATGATCGTCATTATAGCTGCTAATTATCCTTTTTATTTTAAATGTCTGTTCATGGTCAAATGTACGTGTAGCTATCGGAACACTGCAACTTTCAGTGTCTCCACAGAGTTCCTGTGTCAGTAGACAAATTCTTAAGAATTAAAATTTTGTAGATTTCGTGGAAATGTGTAATATATCTTTGGGAATTTTTCATGTGCATTGAAGGAAGTCAAGAAAATAAGTTTTATGATGATTTATGAGTTATTTTATTTTATTTTTAATGTGAATAACTAATACTCGATCTATTGTGTTGACCAAAATGAGATTGTCAGACCTCTAAGCTCATTCCTTAGCAAGATTCAAGAAGAAGTTGTGGCCTTCAGTTATTTAACCACTCTGCAATGGAAGGAAATTTTGTTTAGAAGTGCTTTATCTCTCCCTCTTCTCGGTCAATAATTATCATGGGCAATTACAATATATCTTAGCATATTCTCTGCTTTCATTTCCCACATGAGCCCCGGCGCTAAATATATCCTCACAAATATGTCCTTATAAATCCCAAAGCCTACTTTGTTGCTTCAAAAAACTTCCATGATGTTTCAGGGAAGGAGCCGGAGATTGCAGTTCATGTATAGCTGTTATGTTGGAACTTGCTCGAGGGATTTCTCAGTGGGCTGGATTTAAGCATGCTGTTATATTTTTATTTAATACCGGGGAGGAGGAAGGTCTAAATGGTGCTCATAGCTTTATAACTCAGGTTGGAAGCATTTTCAATGCATCCTCGGATTCTTGATTTATTTCTCTCAATCTTTTTGCTTATAGCTCTATTAGTCATATAATTGATAATATGACGAGCTTGTAATGCTCTTGTGTGCTACCACAATTACTTGGTTTAAGTGAAGGTGTTTGAAGTTGCTTGTAGTGTGTCTTAGTTCATTTTGGGATCATGTGCTCTCATGTTTTCTTCTACTATAATGAATGAAAAGAATTGATTTTGTAGCTAGTTCTTAAGATAAACACAAACACATTTGAAGGTGTTTAACCCATTACCCATGTGTGCACGTGTTAACTTGTATAAGTTTGTTGTTTTCATTCCTGGGTTATCGTGTGTCCAATGTGCTTTAATTGATGGAGATTACAAACACGAACATAGAAATTGATGCATGAAGATCTCCTTTTTGCGGTTGACTTTTTTTGGCAACGTTGTTTATGTTATTTTTCTTTTTGGTGTGCTGTGATGGGTCTTTTTAGACGGAATTTTGTAGAATCAAAATCTTTCAAGTTTGCAATTGAAGGAGGAGTCCATGTTTTATGTGTTTTTGAAAGGAGCAGGGGCTTTATGTGTTCTGTTCCTTTCGGTAAAGCGTTTGTGCTTTGGTTGGTGGCAATTGTGGAGGAGCTGTATGCAGAGGCGACGAAGGAGATTTTGAATTCATCTAGAGAGGGCTCTAAAGCTTTCATTGTTCAGAGACGTGCAAACAAAAATGGTTGCTATTTGGTCATTGGTGAATACGGCAGTGGAGGACGGCGTAACTCCATCGTTATGCGAGAGGGTTGAGAAGGTAAAGGTTGGTACAACTGGGCGATCAAACTGTGAAAGGCTGCAACTTTCTTCGGCATTGTAGACGGTGGTGGATGAAAGAGAGGAACAAGCGGGTCTTTTCAACCATTGTTTGGCGAAGGGCATGATGCCGCTCGTTAAGGGAGAAGTTTTTGTGGGAACGCATCAAGAAATATGGAGTATTTGCCCTTGAAGTATCTTGGTTTTCCATTGGGGGCATCCTATAAGGCCAAGAATAAATGGGACAATGTGATTGAGAACATAGAACGTCGGTTGGCAAGTTGGAAAGTGTTGTATTTGTCTAAGAGTGGTAGGATTACCCTTATCAAGAACACCCTTTCCAACTTACCTATGTACCTTATGTCCCTATTTCCTCTCCCTGCAAGTATCGTAAACCGTATTGAGAAGCTCTAATGTGATTTTTTATGAGGGGCTAGGTGAAGAGTTCAAATATCACCTAGGAACTTGCTGAGGTTCGATCATGCGCTCTTAAGTAAATGGCTTTGGCGCTATGGGCTTGAGAGAAAGGCTTGGCGGAGTGTGGTGGTGGACTCTAAATATGGAAGTGCATGGGGAGGGTGGTGTTCTAGGGAGCCCGCCAGGACGTATGGAAGAATATTAGGAGGGGTTGGGGTAAGTTTTGTAGTCATACTAGATTTGAGGTGAGATATGACTCAAATGTTAGATTCTGGCATGATCTTTGGTATGGAGATATGGCCCTTAAGGAAGTTTTCCAGTTTTATTTGGTATTGCTTGCATAAATGATGATTTTGTTGCAACTCTCGTGGAAATTTTTTGGAAGTGCCATTCAAATATACAATATATTTGAACAACTGTTTTTGCTTATCCTTTGGTGATTAGTTATTATTATTATTATTAATAATTTGCTCCTAATAGCTAGTTGGCTTCTTTTGTATACTTTTTGTGTACCTGGGGGCGTCTTATGCTTTTAATAATATTTTGATTACTCATATAAAAAATCAATAAATTTGTGAGTCGAATCTTGAAGCAGAAGTTTGTTCAATGTTTTATAGTTGACAATATTTGACAACTGAAAATCTAATGTCTCTGGAGATGATTCATATTATTGTGAGTGCCGATACAAGAATTTCAGCACCAAGGTTATCATATAACCTCTTTGTGAATGTTTTTAAAAATTTGTTACATAAGTTGTTCTTGCACATATTGATGGGCGACTACTGTTCAGCATTGCTCCACCTTGCTTTTAGTATCTAAAAACATATTTTACCTATAGAAGTGTTGATATTGAATTTATTGATGCAGCACCCCTGGAATGACACTGTTCGTGTGGCTATTGATTTGGAGGCCATGGGTATTGGAGGGAAATCTGGCATATTTCAGGTTTAGTTATGGATCACAATCTCTTTATTGTTGCATTTATGTATAGCCCATGCGATAAGACTGTGTGGTTAGCATCAACTTTCTGGTTAGTTGGACTTCATCTAGATGGTGTCAGATGATGGTAACTGTCTAAAAATATCTATCTCACATAAATTTGAGTGAGCTGACTTTATATGCAGCTATGTATGTTTGATTTCTAATCCCAATTTTATGGGATGAGATGACACTGCTGAATTCTCGAGGTGTCTGACTTCTTTGCTATATTTTCTTGGGTAAATTCTATGTTTATATAAATTACATGTGTTCGAGTTGGTCTTTCCTGTTAATTTGAGACAATCATCAGAGAAAACATAAAAAAAAAAATATCTTGGTGACTAGCAGTGATCAAGAACTTGTTTCTCTTTCCCATTATGGACAAGTGCTTGATATGGCAAGTTAGGGACTTGTCCAACCACACCCAGGTTGTGTTGCCTCTTAAATGGGTGCCTGGCCCTAACCTCTCACAGTGAACACCTGAAATCGCTCATTATCATAGATAATGATGGACTTCTTCATTTGGGAGAATGGTCCAATTGTTATGGCTATCCATTCTGTATTGCTTGCCTTTTAACTTGATATTGCTTGTGAAATAGCTAGTGCTTATCATTGAATAGTATCTTTATTTCCTTAATACTCTTTAAAGGCTGTTCATCGATCCTCATAATGTACTTAATGTGATGCTTTTCCTGTATTATCTAAATTTCCTTGTCTAATAGGCTGGTCCGCATCCATGGGCTATTGAAAACTTTGCCTTGGTA
The DNA here is from genome assembly GCF_965113065.1 of Corylus avellana. Classification (NCBI taxonomy): domain Eukaryota; kingdom Viridiplantae; phylum Streptophyta; class Magnoliopsida; order Fagales; family Betulaceae; genus Corylus; species Corylus avellana. Next base: position 25,824,035 of record NC_142495.1, on the reverse strand, counting down.
GCAAAATACCCATCTGGCCAAATCGTAGCACAGGTTTGTAATTCTTCTTTGTGATGCTTTTCTTTTCCTCCTATTATCACTTTTGATAGTTGATGTGCATTTGTTTAGGAAGAATACTTAAGCTGAGTAACTTTATTGCTGCAGGATCTGTTTTCTTCTGGAGCCATAAAATCTGCAACAGATTTCCAAGTATACCAAGAGGTTGCTGGCCTTTCAGGGCTTGACTTTGCATACTCGGAAAACAGTGCAGTATACCACACTAAGGTTTTCCACTTATTTCATTTTTCCTTTTTTGTTCCAATTCATCTGAAAATCATTCCTTACTGCATTTCATTACTCTACGGAAAGTTTTATTCTGGTTTGGTCAAAGGATCGAAAATTACAAGAGCAACTAATTAAGATAGAAGCACAAATAGTTTGACTTGACCTTGGTCTTTAACTTTAGTCATGCTATGGCCTTCCTGGAAGAGGAGGGGAGAAGGGGGTGGGGGGTGCGACAGAGAACAGAATGCTTGCTTGGCGGGTGGCATTGTTTAAGTGTACTGTAGCATGCATGATTTGGTAAATGATGGGTGATATGCTGTGCTGCGACTGACTGCAGCCTGAAGAAAAATCTTGTCAATCGATCTGTGCCTTCTAAATGAGGGATATATTGGAGCTCAGCTTTGAGTTAGGCAGGTGGCTCGCATGTGTTGCTTGTTAGTTTGTGTCTACATAACGTTTTCTATGAATCAGAGGGGCTAACTGACCACAACAGAAAAGGAGGTTTGGTGGGGGGTGGGCTGGGTTAATATCCTTTACTCTTCGTAAAAAAGGGAAACAAAAACTTAGGTAAATAATTGTCTATAACATCACGATTCTGAATATTCCCCTTGAGAAAAGGCGGAATAAGAGGATAAAGAACTTACCCAATAGGTTACTTCTTGATAAGTAGATTTCCTTAGGTTACTTACAAAAATAAAACATTCCCTTAAGTTTTTCATGTTGAATATATTAATTACCATTTGAATTTTTTATCTCATGCAGAATGACAAGTTAGAGCTGCTTAAACCAGGGTCTCTTCAACATCTTGGAGAAAATATGCTTTCTTTTCTGATTCACGTTGCTGCATCCTCTCATCTTCCCAAAAGCAATACAATCGAAGAAGAGGAAAATACAGGCTTGAATGCTGCCACATTTTTTGACATCTTGGTACCTATAACTGTTATTTCTGTTATTGGCTTGACACTATTCTTCCGTTTGTCTCCTTTTCTTTAAAAAAAAAAAAAAATGTGGTGATTCTAATACTTGTTGCAATCTCAGGGAACATATATGATCGTATACCGCCAACGTTTTGCAAATATACTTCATAATTCAGTGATAATGCAATCACTTCTCATTTGGGCTACATCATTGCTTATGGGTGGTTATCCTGCCACAGTTTCACTGGCCTTGTCATTTTTGAGTGTTATCCTTATGTGGATATTCGCATTAGGTTTCTCTGTTCTCATTGCTTTTATTCTACCCCTAGTATCGTCATCACCAGTGCCCTATATTGCAAGCCCATGGTTGGTGGTTGGATTATTTGCTGCACCTGCTCTTCTTGGGGCATTGACTGGTCAACACTTGGGTTACCTTTTTCTTCAAACATATTTGTCCAACGTGTATTCCAAGAGAAAGCCATTGCCACCTGCTATTCAAGCTGATTTAATCAAATTAGAGGCTGAAAGATGGCTCTATAAAGCTGGATCTCTTCAGTGGCTCATTCTTCTCATAATGGGAAACTATTATAAAATTGGGTCCTCGTATTTGGCTCTAGTTTGGCTGGTTCCACCAGCGTTTGCATGTAAGTTTACATTTTTCCTTGCCCTTGTTTGATTCATGGAATGCATGTCTCACATGATGCTTGTTTTAGACAAGTGGGACTTGTTATTTGGTAGTTTATACTTCTAACTTAGTTGGTATGGTTGACTTTCCAGATGGCTTGCTTGAAGCGACTCTAAGCCCAGTCCGTTTACCAAAGCCACTCAAACTTGCAACACTGATTATGGGCTTAGCTGTACCAATTTTAATTTCTGCTGGCATTTTTATACGGTTAGCGAGCACAATAATTGGGACTTTGGTTCGATTTGATAGGTATAGCTTATGGCATTCTTCTTAAACTACAAATATGATGCGACTGTTAAAACAGCCTTGTGCATTTGAGATGAAATTCTTGTCGTCTTTTCCCATGTTCTCATTGTTTGTTTAGCAATGTTCCATGTGGATTATCGATAGCCCTTACTAATAAATTATATTAATCATAATGCATTGTTAGAGTATGGTCCATATGAAATTCTTTTCAGCAAGTTGGCTCATTCAGCTGCTCCCCATGTCTGATACCCGTGTTCTCGTACTGATCTATGTTGTGTTCCCACTTTGGTATTTGAACTTCTATTCTTCATTTGCTGACATTAAGAAAATGACTGCTTACCCTGCCTTGTATATGCATGCAGGAATCCTGGTAGCACTCCTGAGTGGCTGGGGAATGTGATAATTGCTGCTTTTATTGCTGTTGTCATGTGCCTGACTTTGGTGTATCTCCTTTCATATGTTCATCTTTCAGGTGTTGTTATTGTCCACTCTAGCAAATTGGTGTATCTCCTTTCTTGCATCAATCTTCTCTGTTGATAATGACATTGACATTTTTGTTTGGATGTTGCTATTGTCCACTCTAGCAAATTAACTAGTCGGGCTATAAGTGGAATACAGTTTTCATGGGTGTAGTTGTTTACATCACTTGGAAACAGAAATTGGTACAGGCTTCAGATGTCACCTTGGTTCAGAAATTGCAGGCCATCACATTGCACTTTGGTTTAGAAATTAGAGCTCATCATATTTTACCTTGGCTTAGAAATTGTTGTATGCCAAAAGTTAGCAGATCTCAAGTGGTTAGGATTTAAAGCCTTGTTACGTTGAGTATATATGATGCCATATAGGTCCACATTTTTAATCTTTTGACTGCTTTAGTTTTAGACGAATTGTTTTCTTTTTCTCCTAAGTTGGCATATTTGCTTTGCTCTTCATTATTAAGGTGCATCATTACATATACGAGATTTGATATTTGTTATTATTTAATCTAACTCTATTATGTGTGCAATTAATTTCTAGGTGCAAAAAGATCAATTGTCCTTGCTACTTGCCTACTGTTTGGCCTCTCAGTCACTGTCATATTATCGGGTATTGTTCCGCCATTTACTGAAGACACTGCCAGAGCTGTAAATGTAAGTTTTCACTCATACCTATTTTCTCTTGCTTTATTCAGCTTATTTTGTTTGTTTTGGGGGTAGTTGTTGTACTCTGCATTATACACACAAAACTGTCTTATCTATTTGTGTACTTGTTAAGAAGAAAGAGTAATAAATTTCTTTTGTAAAAGCTGTGGCACAAAATTGAAGGAAGCTGGAAAAGATTGGACATGCTCAAGTTATAGTTAAATCCATGACATTGTTAGTTACATGCCATATGTATGACATCTTTTGAGCAAAAAAGTAGTCTACATTCCTGGGTAGAGAAATTTTTACTAGATAGTTGGCAATATTTTCTAAATTTTGACTTTTGGTCACGATTATGTGACCTAAAACACTAGGCTTGAAGTTCCTTTATACCTATTAGTTTATCAGTTGGCTTTGGAATAATAGGATTATTTATGCATTCATATTTGGGTTTATTGCTTTCTGTGATGCAGAGTGGTCAGTCCCTATTACTGTATCTAAGTCACAAACATAAAGGACTGTAGGGGTGGGACTATGTCTTTCACCAAAAAACAAAAATGTTTAGGATGCTAGGCACTTGATTCTCATTAAATAGTCCAGCACTTTAAGATGGCTCACATTGAAACATAGTGACTTGGGTCAGCTGCATATCAGTGAAGAGTTGATGATGTACTTGCCTGGCTGCTTTATTTTTTTTTTGGGGTGTTGTAGCTTTTCAATTTATTGTTGAATTAGTGTGATCATTTTATTAACTACCAGCAATCCATTTGTTTGTCCTATTCTAATTTCTCAATGCCAGTATCCAATTTATTGTTTTTTTTTTTTTTTTTTTGTGGGTGTACGTGGAGATTTTAAATATTTTTGCTTCTCAGGTTGTGCATGTTGTGGATACAACAGGAAGATTTGAGGGAAAGCAAGATACTAGCTCATATGTATCTCTATTTTCTGTAACTCCTGGAAAGTTGAACAAGGAGGTGGAACAAATTAAAGAAGGTTTCATATGTGGTAGAGAGAAAGTTGTTGATTTTGTTACTTTTTCAGTCAAATATGGTTGTTGGACCTATGATGACACTGAAGGCGGGTGGAGCAAATCAGATATTCCCACATTTCACGTCGATAGTGATACTAAGAGTAGTGAAAGAATCACACAAGTTTCACTTGATACAAAAGGTTCAATACGGTGGGTTCTTGCGATCAATACCGAGGAAATAGAAGATTTCAAGTTCAAAGGTACTATGAACTTTAATCGATGTGCAATCTTTATTTCACTTTAACTTCACTCTTCCATTCAGTCATGCTATTTCCTTTTTGTGTTTCTGAAAGTCATTGGTTTTGTTTGGTAAAACATTTTTCTTCTCCCTTTTGTTTTCTCTTTTTAAAACAAAAATATTAACAAACAATTCAAAACACAAAATACTTCAAATTACTTTTACCATATTTTTTTATATAAGTAATGCATTTCATTGAAAGCCCAGAAGGATGCAACCCTAATACATACGAAGTATACAAGAAAAAACCCTTTTAATGAGAATCTTTTGAACTTCAAAACACCCTGTGCATTCTACTCTCTCCATAAACACAACATTAAGCACAAAGGGGACATCCTCCATGTGTCTAAAACGGAGGACTTGCCAATTAACCTCTCCAACAATCCAACAGTTTTGTCACCCTTCTAAGCGTAACCCATTCTATTCCAAAAAGGCAAAAAATTGAAGTCCATAAGTATCTTGTAACTTTACAATGGGGAAGAAAATGACCTATGGATTTCTCATCCTTTTTACACATGCAACGCCAAATCCACCACTATGACTTTTCTCTTTCTTAGGTTATCCAAAATAAGAATCTTCCCAAGAGCTGTTGTCTGCCCAAAGAAACTCACTCTCGATGAAACCTTCACTCTCCAAATGATCTTCCAAGGAAATGATGAACCAGACGGAGTAGATAACCTTTGATAAAATGATCAAACTTCAAACTTTTGCCTCTTGGATGGTATCCACCAAATACTATTCTCACCACCTCGTCTCACTCTGAGGGAGTACAACACATTAAAAAACGGAATCACCCATTCTATCAACTTGGACATGGAGAAGGCTTTTGACCATGTGAATCATCAAAACACCTTTTCAAATAAAAAACAATAACATCCTCTAAAAAGCATTAACAAATGGAGCCATTGTTATTCCAGAAATTTTCATTTTTCAGGATGTCTATTGGATGACGAATACTGTTGTGAATGGGGTTCTGCTACGTGGGAACTGAACTCCATATAGCATAAATCCTGATGCCATAGTATAGAGCCTGTCCAAAACCTTGCTTGCCTCAAGGCAGAAATGGCTCACATGTTAAACCTGTATAATAGATTCATTTTTAAAAACCAAACCACTTCTTTAGCACAAAGATTTGATAATGTATCTTGTCATTTCTTGTGTTGAGCAAGTTGTGCCATGCAATGTATGTCAATCTTTTGCTCATCCAGAGATTTGGTTTATTGGAAAAGTTTTCTAGGACAGCATGTAATGTAGGCACACATAATGCACGCACTTTGTTAGGTTAGGACCTCCTCCTTATTCAACTATTATCACATTGGTCTGTTTTGAGCTACCCCATTATAAGATGAAATTTATGTTTATTAATTGTTGTTGTTGCTGTTGCCCGTTATGTTGTCTGGAGTGCCTCATATGACTGCTAGCTTACTACCCATTACCCAACATTATTCTCTTCGTATCTCAATATTCAATCTCCAATGCAGTAAATTCAGAGGAGCTAGTTCCACTTGGTGACAAGAGCAGTGGAGATGGATGGCACATTATTCAATTTTCTGGAGGGAAGAATGCACCTACGATATTTGATCTAACTCTTTTCTGGAAGAAAAATTCTACACGATCGTCTCACAAGGCGGATGGGTGGCCCCTTTTGAAGTTGAGAACCGATGTGGACAGAATAACGCCAAAAACTGAGCAAGTTCTTTTGAAGCTTCCTCCTTGGTGTTCCCTGTTTGGAAAGTCCACTTCTCCCCATACACTAGCTTTTCTAACTAGTCTTCCTGTTAATTTATAGGGACCCCAATCTCATATTCAGGGTTGCACAATGTATTTTTCAGTTTAACTGAAACTGAAATTGTAACATTAATATTTTCATAGGGTAGAAGAAAAAAGAAAGTCAAATCTTTCCGCTTTTCAGATAAACAGCTAATGTATGAGTAGATAGAGGAGGCACAGGTGAGATTTTTTTTTTTTATCTCTCCCCTAATTGTTGGACTTTCTGTTGGCCGTCTGATCGCTTTTATACTTGCATTGCTCTCCCTCTCTGTCTCTCGCCCAAGGAAAGAAACACAAAAGAGTTTGTTGGTTGACAAACGAACAAGCCTCTGCAAATTCCAAAGAAAAAACTCTCAAAACACATGGAAATTTGGCAAAATGAGCGGCATTTCATCTCCCCCGTTTGGGGCTTCCTAAACCAGATTGTATTCAATTATGCCATCTTCCACGAAACGTAGCATCATAATTGGTGTTCAATGAGTCGGCTGGAGGTAGACCAGATATTTAGTTCACAACCTGCCAATCAATTGAGAAAAAGAAAAATCTCTTTAACCTCTTCACCATCTAAACGAAATAACCATACATAATAGACGGAAAGGAATAAACTTAGGCTTACATGTGAGACGGCACGTGGACCTCACACTTATTAGGGTTGCTCAAGCTTGGGCTGTTTGGACACATGTTCAAGTTGTCCGTGAAGTCCATTTGTCCTTTCACATTAACTATTCGTCTTATAACATTATATGCAATATAAATAATTAATTATAGCATATCCCAATCCTATCTTACGGTGGACAATATATACCCCATAGTTATACACATTTTCATTCGTACACTATCACTCTCATTATAGGATTCTGATTTAGATTTTGATTTAGATTTTGGGATGAATCATTATTATTAGATTTTGAATTAATGATAATTTTAAAAATTACCTAAAAAAGATAATAATAAGACTAGAGTGTAAAAGTGAGAACGTGTGTGTAGTATCATTCTTCTGGATTAGGCATCGTCACTCCCAAGGCCACCTGAGTATCTTAGTTAACACGTGCGATCCCAATCCGTCCATTTTGAAGAGTTCAGTCAGCAACACAAGTGTGATAAGTAGGCTAGGCGCGTAGCAGCTCACTCCCCGTCAGTCCGAGTTGCCTGGGAGCAAAAACCAAAGGAACCTCCGAGTCTGTCGGGAAAGAGAGAGAGAGAGAGAGAGAGAAATTGTCGTCCAAGAAATGCGGAGCATACCGTTGGGAATCTCGGTGACCTCAACCTCAACCTCCATAAACAATTCCAGAACTTCGTCTTGTCTCAACAACAATCTCAATTTCAAGAAACCACTGAACCCATCTTTCCCTTCTAGGGTTCCTCGCTCTTCCCATGAATTCTCTTTCTTCTCCTCTCCCTCCAAATCAGGTACCCAGATATGTTTTTTTTTTGTGTTTATATGCAAAATGTTTGAAGCTTTTTCTTTTTGTTCCTTTAAACTACATGCCGTGGGATCTGAAACATCGCCGGAACTATTGGGTATTTCGTGGGTTTAAGTTTTAGGTTGTAATATATTCTTTTGAGGGGTTTAAACATATGAATGAAGTGATTCTATGGCTTCTAGCTTTTAAAGAAGAAGTACAATTTGTTCTGTATCACAGTTATGGGCAACCCTGAATTTTCTTTTCAATGAAGAGATGCAATCGTTGGGCTCTTTAATTGCTTTGGTGATGAGAAATTAGTGGATAGAATTGTTAATTTGAAACCCATCTTTCATTTTAACTTTTCCTAATTGCCAGCGTAAGGAGGAAGAAGGAATTAAGTTGATCAAAGGCTTTTTGTACGACAATCTGTCTTAGATAAATTATGCCTGTCATTGTTAAAAACTGTACTAGCAGGAAGACAGATGTTGAAATCTGATCAAATCTTCAATTAATTGTTCTTGTGTGTTGTAGCACAGCAATGGAGGATCCATGTGCAATTAATCTAGTAAAGTTCTCCTACCTTATCAAAAAAAAAAAAAGAAGGAGGATCCATTTTCATGGCAGCACTGTACTTCTTTGGAATGGTGGAAAATGGTTTCCCGTTTTCAATCTTTAGGATCCATTCCTCAAAAATAGCACAAAATAGCGGCTGCATTGTATGCAATTTAGTGTAGTTCTAATATTTTTTCTGATAAATACCCTCTACAATAAACGTGATGCAATTTTTTATCCTTTCTTGCTCCTTTGGATGGTAAAAAAATAGAACCCCCCCCCCCCCCCCCCCCCCCCCCCCCTCCAAAAAAAAAGGAGCCTAATCATTTCAGTTTAATAATTAGGGGCACTTGGGCCCTTCCTGTTTTATTTGGTTAACTCTATTTTTTGGGTGCAGGAGTTTGCAGAGCCAGTCAAGTGGCTGATTTATTTCCCACTGTGTATCCCGAGATTGTTGTCAGGGAGGCCAGGTTAGAGGACTGTTGGGAAGTGGCTGAGACTCACTGCAGCTCCTTCTTCCCTGAATACTCCTTTCCATTAGATTTTGTGCTGAGGCTTGACAGGCTGGTGGCAATGCTAGCAGGATTCTCTGTACCTAATGGATGCAGGAGAACTTGTTTGGTTGGCGTGATTGGTAATGGTAGCTCCACTGATGAAACCTTCTTTTTGGGAAATGAAGATTTCAAAATTGGTAGTTTTGATGGGAAATTATGTCTTAATAAAGGGTATGTGGCTGGAATTTTAACAGTGGATACTGTGGCTGATTTCCTCCCAAGGAAAGGACCACTTCGGAAGAGAAGGTGATTTTCATACACTCTTGGCGTTGTGAGTTTTTATCGGACTGGTAAAACCTTGTGGAGCCATCTAGCTTGCATCACCTAAACTCCCAATGAAATTCATTTTCTTGTTTTTTTAAGCTTTGTTGGTTGTTGACTTTGTGCAACCTTAAATAAAATAAGAAAATATCACCTTTCATAATCTGATTACGGTGAATGACTTTCTAGATTACCATAGCCCATAAATCTTTACTATCTGAAAACCATCATTTGTTTATCTATAGTTGACACAATTGAATCACATAAGAAACAAACAATTCCATCTCTTGAAAAGAAGATTTATTTGATGAGGCATCCACCAGTGCTACTCTAGATTGACCAGTAACTGATTTGAATTAGCTTTATTAACTAACTTTCAAGAGCCATGACTATTGGTGTACAACTATATGTATAATATGGCCATTATGCGGCATCATTTTTCTTCATTATTGTATATGGTCAGTCCTTTGCTAGTCACTTATCTGCTTCATAACTGAAATACTACATGAATTTGATTTGCTAGATGTGAACTAGATGCATTGCTGCTAATTTCATGAGATTTTTTGTGTTTTGGATTTCTTTTGTATGTTTATATTCTTCGAAGAGAACAATAATATTTGATAATATGTTCTGCATGTGGTTCTGTAGCTATTGATAATTCAAACTGATATTTATTTATATTGTTAGAAAGGGAATGCCCCAACTTTGCTGTCATATTTTGATTTGCCTAAAATGTTGTAAAAGGACAATAATTAACCAGGTGAAAAGAGTCGAACCAAAGAGTTAAGAATTGATAAATTTAGTCATATTTCTCTCTTACACTCTTTTCTCGTGCTCCATGTTCATCACATCCCATGTTTCTCTCTCTTATGCAGATATAAAGTAGTTATTGCTTTTACAAATTTGCAGTTACCAAATTTAAATCCTGCACCTGGGAAAAAGAGAATATATTGACAACAATCTAAAGGGCTTGGATGTTCTTCCATATAATATTTCTTATAGCCTGGCTTTCAAATTTGTATCTATAACTTTCTCTGTAAAATGCGCAGACTGTTGACTTGTAGGGTTGATTTTATTAGTGATTCCTCACAAGTGCGGCATTGACGAATGTATCACAGGACCGGAATTGCATATATATCAAATGTTGCAGTTCGAGAGAGATTTCGTCGCAAGGGAATAGCTAAAAAGCTCATAGCTAAGGCTGAGGCTCAAGCCAAGAGCTGGGGATGCCGGGCGATTGCATTGCACTGTGACTTAAACAATCCCGGTGCCACAAACCTGTATAAAGGCCAAGGTTTCAGATGTATCAAGGTGCCAGAAGGAGCAAAGTGGCCCAAGCCAAAGACTTCTCCGGATATGAAGTTCAGCTTCATGATGAAGCTTCTAAACACCTCAGCCGCTGCTTATATTCCCAGTGAACATGTGAAAAGTTATAAAGGGTAATTACCATTAGAATAGAAAGCCTAAAGTGTAGGATGATTGAGATTAGTTTGCTGTATATGTACATGATTTACTGAAGAAATTAGCTGCCAATCATGTAGCAAAATGTATTTTTTATGGAGCCGTGTTGTCATTGTGCCATGACTGGTATGTATGGTAAATACAATTCTTGTAAAGCGATCACAAGTTACATTCAAGTTCATAAGGAGCATCAAGGAGCATATTGATGCTCCTTTCCTCTACTTTATTGCCCCTTGTTCAGCAATTATTTAGTTCGTATAATTGTTTTGGCGCATCTCAAATGTTGTGTAGTTGGTGATTCGGAGTGCCTTAGGCAGTATGATTTTAAACTAAATTGTTAAAAATGTATTGTTTGGGAGTGAGTTTTTTTTTTTTTTGTAAAATGTGTTTTTAAATTGTAGTCAAAGAGGTGTATTTAAAATTGTTAAACTGTGATTTTAAATGTCAAATTGCATTTTGTAAAATTACATTTTCAAATCACACGTTTTAAAATCAAATTGCAAACATAAATGAGCCCCCAATCATAGAAAGAATCCAGTGATGCCCATCATAGTCTTGATGAGTAAACAAGTTTGAGCACATGGCATACCAATCCAAAACTGTGATAGTATTACAATGGACAATGATGACATCGATTTTACATTCTTCATATCTCTAGTTCTATGCTCGAATAACTCATAAACTCACAACACTTATTACAGAACATTGTAGTGCTATTTGGAGCAGAATTTCCTGTAGCATGTATTTGACAGAGCTACCTCGCAGATGAGCCGCACTGAAAAGGGGTACCTCATTTCATGACGATGAAGCCAATGGATTTGGTGCTTGAATAGTTCTGAAGCCTATACTTGGACAAATTTATCCAGGGCAGAGGTATCCAGACCTGGGAACTCCTTAACAGCAGCAAGCACAAGAAGTCCAAGCGTGACAGCATCGTCATGGCTTGGTGCCTACAGAGTATTTATTTTGAATTAGTTAAATATAATTAAATAATGACCCTAGACAGAATCTTGATACTTGTGTACCTCGATGTTAAGGGGGAGTACAGGATCATGAAGTGAAAGTCTAAGAAGGAACCATCCCCCAAAGCCAGAAACTCGAACCTATTTGCATAAGCAAATTCGAAAAACACAAGTCATATAGCAAATAGATATGATGATAATGACAAATGTGAGGATAACACAAAGAAAAACCATTAAAAAAGAAACCGGGTTATTTGACTACTACGTAAATCAATGCACCTCATAAATTTGCTCCACTAAGTATTTTGCAGGATTATTTATCTGAATCTTTCCATACATAACATGCATGTCATGAACACTTAAATCTTATTTCTTAGCTTCCAAAACCCAAAAACATCATAAATAATGAAAAGGAAGACACTCTTCCCCATCTTTTGTGGAAGTAAAATGATACGAAAAAATTTGTGAGGACAGTAGAGGAGCATTAATACCACATGAAAGAGAAAGGGATGAGCAAATATTCCGTGAATGTTAATGTCACAAGTCTCCAATTAGTCATGGCCAGCATCAAAGTCATTATTGCATCTATAACAAGTATGCTTTGAACAGTTAATATTAATCTGGGGTGAGCTTTATTTTTTTCTTTCTTTATTTTCTGTTTTACTTGATAAGACATGGGCTATGCTTACCCCTTCGTGGTTAACAGGGGGTTTTTGAAGCTTTGGATCTGATTCGATAAAGTTCTCCAAGTGTTTCAGCACCGCCTCTCCATAGTCCCGGAAAGACCTGGACGCTTAAATTTATCAGTGACTCCACATCACATGCACACAGGAAGAAAGCTATAGACGGAAATCATATACTGTATCATACCCTCCTTTAAGATCTGGGTGATTCTGATTGATCTTCAATCTCATTTCTACAGCAACAGCTGGTTCCTGCAGACCTTGTACCAGATCAGTTAACACTTTGCTGCCACCATCCATTCCTGAAGCTCTGGCCGAAGCAAGCTTATTCAAGATTTTGACCTGCAAATATTTCCACAGGGTTAAAGAAATTACAGAAAGATAATTAAACAGAGTAATCATATACGCATCTTGAGTTTTGGCCAATCAATAGACAGCTGACCAAGTATGCAAAAAGAAACTTCAATGAAATGTTACACAAAAGGTCTACCATGAGATAAGCACCATCATCAAGCCAGTGATTCTCCTTCAGAGCTCCATGACCACTAGTCTCAATAGCCAGATGTGACTCCTCACCAATAGAGTTCTGTCAGCAGCGCAGTTACTTCAGTTAAAAGCAACTTAAAATGTGAAATGAGGTTATAGCTAGACGTTACAACTCGGCACACCACAATTTTGAAATTCACTTTTCCATTTTCAGTATGGTTTAACGTAAGAAAAAAAAAAAAAATTGTTGATCAAAGGAAGACATAGGACAATGATTTTCATTAAAAAGAATAATGGTAGAAGCTAGTCAGCTTGGAATCAAAAAGAGAAGTTCCATATCTTACAATGCAAGGCCTTAATGAAGCATCAGCAAAATAATTTAACTGTTAATGGACAGCAAACAACCAGATGGACCAGACTTATTGCTGGACCCATTTTATAGCTGGTAGTCACAATTTTCTGACAGGAAACATATGTGCAAGGACCAAGAAGCTTGTCATGTTCTAAGCCTCAGATTCAAGATTTTTGTTGCTAACTTCCTACTAATGTGAATTTCAATCAAACTCTACCAAATAAGAAAAGTGCACTACCAAACGAATAGCTTCATCAATGACATTCTTGTAACCTCTTTTGAACCGATGGTGCTTCCCTCCTGGAAGAAATTGCAAGGGATTAACACATCAATGTGAGAAGCAATAAAGCAATATGGCTATTTAGATTTCCTACATACCAAGTTTCTTCTCAATAAATGTGGTCAGACCATCTGAAGTCACACTGTCAGTCACAATAGTTGTTCCAGGATGCTACAGAAAAAAACACAGGCAGAAAAGACTGAGCCAAAAAAAAATAATATTGACCCGAGTCTAAAATGTAACTATAACAGTCCTTGAGACACAAGAAACAGGAAAGTTTACTTCCTCAAGAACAATGGCAGACATCAAGGCAATCAAACGATTCCGGTTGAACTCACGGCCGGTGGAATCAACAGCAGCAGATCTAAAAGAAGAGAAAAAAAAAAAGCTTACTTGATATTAGACCTTATCTGAGCTTGTTAGATGATCTCATAAGTCCAAAAAAAAAAAAAAAAAATAGAGCTTTACCTGTCAACATCAGTATCAAAGATGATCCCCAAATCAGCCTTGTTATCAAGAACTGCCTGAGTTATAGCTTTCATCGCTGTCTTGTCCTCCGGGTTTGGAATATGATTTGGAAACAAACCTGATCACAAAATAAGTTTTTTATTTAAAATACTAATCTGAAATAATTAACTAATTTTTTTTCAATTTTAAATATTACCATCTGGCTCCAAGAACTGACTACCGGTTGTAACTGCACCCAGAGGCTCAAGCACTTTTGCCTGATAAACCATTGAAATAAAGCATGGATATCACACTCCAATCAGATAAGACTAGTAGTATACATGACTTAAAGCTCAATGAATCATCTAGCATATTTCATGAATGACCTTTAGGGGACTAAACCAAGCACAATATATATCAAGCACACTATAACAATGCTATTCAACAGTTTCAAGTTGACTATTTGGTAACCTGAAGCTCCATGAGCACCAGAACTGGAATAATTAATGATAATAACAACAGTGGCAACAATGGCAAGTGGAGATTGTTTTTACAAATTCAAGACTGAAAGCCCATAATCATATGTTAAAGCTTCCATATAATTGGCTATAAGAAATCCTACGCCGTAATGTGTAAAACACTGTCTATATATATCTGTCTCCATCCAATCAAAAGTGAAATAAGATTGCAATGGAAACTTACTGCAAAAAATCCTCCCGCTCCGTTCCCTGCATCAACAACTACATGGAATCCCTCCAATGGCTTCTCTGCAAGTAGCAATTCCAAATAATTTTTTGATAAGTAACAATTCCAAATAATTAGCAACAGGTCAAAGCATCTCAGGAAACAGCCAATATAAAGAAGCGATTATGTCCTCGTTACAGCAAACTACAATGATGAAACTATTTGTAGATATGCAAGACCAATCAAGGTATGTTGGGAACAGAATAATTATAATAATTTCTATCAACGATGAGCTTCAAATAATGGGAGAACATGATTTTAATCTCAAACATTTCTACTTCAATGAAATATTTTCTTGAGATAATACCTATATTTCCCGCAGCCTTGCGGACTGCTTTTACAAGATCAGATGTATATATGGTCATGTAATCAACTCTCCTTATTGATGCAGAAGCTTTTTCCTTTGAATTCATCAAACCATTTTCCGTAAAATTATTGTATATATCTGCAGCACGCTCCAATATGTCTTTGATGTCAGCTTTTCCAAGCCCTCCAGCATTTGTGAAAAATTTAAATCCATTCCGGTTGTAAGGCAGATGACTTGCTGCATGCAGAATATACAACTTAGAATTTTAATCAAGTAAAATTAACCTCATAACCAAGAAAGAGAGAGGGAGAGAACTTTAGAAGTTCGAAATTTTATAAAGATCCGAAGTAAACCCAAATTCAGTAAAAACTGCAAATTGTGAAGCATGGAAATGAGATCAACGAGTCACTAAGAATTTAGAGATATGATACTTCAGCCCAAAAAGAAGTGGCTCAGCTCATAAAGGGAGAGCTTTGCCAATAAGACACAAAACAAAGGTTTGTTAATGCTAACATACAGTCTAACAGAATAAAAATATGTGTAATTTACCTGTTATCATAATGGACCCATCCACCGGACATAAAAACTCATCATCTTCAGTAAGTGCGCTATTAAACATTGCTGGTGTAGATGCTAATCTAAAAAAAGGCAAAGAAAACACGGTAACAAGGCCTTCATAAGCAGCCTCAACATTAAAAATAGAGGCATCCCTGATCACAGTATGCACCTGACACATGGTAAATAGATTATTGAGCAAACTATGGCGTCTGTACAATTTAAAGCATGGCCATGACTTATAACTTATAAGACCAAAGACAGAAAATTTTCCATTTACAAGAGACATGACCAAGGCTTTCAGATCAACAATAGGTCAGCCAACACTTAAATAGACATACGTCTCAAATATGACTCCAATCCAAAAAGTCCACATTTTAGGCCAGACAGGTAAATCCAGAATCCAGCCAGTGGCAAGACTCAAATGGGACAAAAATATTTGATTTTAGCAGATCCTACAGCATCTACCAACACTAAGATCAAGAGAAAACAAAGAAAAATATCACCTACCCATATTGAACGACATCCAGGCCAGCACCAGCAATACCTCGAGAAATTGCATCCTGGAAGTTATATTATTACATTGTCAGTAGTACGCAGTAGATACTAAAATCTTCTAAATACATATGCCCTAACAGTTGGAGGTAGTAAAAGAGATTCTTCCAAAAGACTGGATTCTGTATTTTCTAGCATTATGAAAAATTCAACAACTATAAACATCAGCCAAAAAAGAAAAACAATTATCATTGAAATGTAAGCACCAAAACCATTGTAGAACAAACAAGACAAGCAAATTTGGTTAACACAATGACACGATAAATGTTATTTTATGTAGAAATGATGTAGGACATGTGTGTCCCCACCCCCAAGAATAAATAGTTTACTTTTAATCCTTTCCCTACTAGGAGTATATTTACTTTTCCTAATTAGAATTATGTTTACTTTCCCTACTAGGATTATGTTTACTTTCCTACTAAGATTAGATTTACTTTCTCTACTAGAAGTAGGTTTACTTTTTCTCCAAAGATTTCTCTTCTATAAATAGGCTTGCCTATTATGTAAAACTCAATCAATTGAATTATAATCAAATCAGAGAATTCTCTCTCAAATACTCTGCGGAGTTTTATTTTTTTCTTAGCCTGCGGGCTTGTTTTATCTTTTGGGTAGAAGACGAAGACGCTTCTCCTTGCAGAATCAAAGACGCTGCTCTTTGATTAGTTACCTTAGTCTTCCGCTACGTCAGTTGGTATCAGAGCAGGCTTTATCTTGATCATGACCAATCAGCGCAACGGTGACGATTCCCTTAACGACGCTGCTCGTGACAGGGAGGCTCCTTGGAGAGCCGAATTCCAAGAGCTCCAGCAGATCCAGCAAACGATGCAACAAGAGATACGACAGGAGATGCGCCAGATGCGGGAGATGATAGAGCGCATGCACATAGGTCCTAATCGTAATCACAGGGACAATGATGCCCATGATGACGATGGGATCCGAGTAAGGCCTATTCCTCATCAACCACTTGCACCCATAAACCGACCACCGGCCTATGACGATCCTGGTGACGATGAAGACTTTGCTGAAGGAGTATTCGGACGGGACATTGAGGTAGATCGAAGGGGCGAATTACGTAGAGGAGTCGGTCGTGGTGGCACAGGCTTCAGAGGTTATGAGCGTGGTAGAGCTGGCCATATGGGGAATGTCTATGACGGCGCTGGCTACCGGGATGCATATGGAGGGCAACCCAGGCGTCAGGATCTTGCTAGGGAGGAATCCCACGAATACCGAATGAAGATTGATCTCCCATCATTCAACGGGCATCTTCAAATCGAAGATTTCTTAGATTGGGTGATGGAAGTAGAGAGGTTCTTTGATTATATGAGTATTCGCGAGGATCGCAAGGTGAAGTTAGTGGCATACAAGTTCAAGGGAGGAGCTTCTGCTTGGTGGGAAAAATTACAGATTTCCCGAGCCCGACAAGGGAAGGGACCTGTAACTTCATGGTTGAAGATGAAGCGGCTACTCAAAGCACGTTTTTTACCACCGGACTTTGAGCAACGGCTATTCCAACAATACCAAGAGTGTCGACAAGGAGGTCGGACCATCCAGGCGTATGTTGATGATTTCTATCGCCTATCTGCTCGGAATGATCTCATGGAGACAGAGGATCAACAAGTTGCAAGGTTTATTGGTGGACTGCGTGTGGCAATACAAGATAAGGTTTCTATGCATCCTGTCTTTACTTTGAATGAGGCAGTTAGTTTGGCAACCCGAGCAAAGAAGCAACTGGAGAGGCCTAAAGCAACAACCTGGGAGCGAAACCCGAGCGATTCGACGAGACCAACGCAGGGTCGGGGAAAACAACCTCTAGTCCCGACTGTCACACCAAGTCAACCAGTGACTTCCACGGGAAAAGGAGCCAGTAGCAGTTCAAGCACCTCGAGACAACCAGCCAACAATCCATACGCACGGCCCAATCTAGACAAATGTTTCAAATGCAACCAACCGGGACATAGGTCGCATCAATGTCCCCGAAGGCAGATGGTAAACTTGATCGAACCTGAGCCAGAGGGAGGGTCCGAGAATGGAGATATTGATACACCCGAGTATGAAGAAGAGGAGTTGGCTGACGCTGATGAGGGAATCCCACTTTCCCGATCCTTAGTAATTCAACGTTTACTCTTGACACCGAGGCAAGAGGATCAATCTCAAAGGCACAAGATTTTTCGTACTCGCTGCACAGTCAACCAAAGAGTATGTGATGTGATTATTGATAGTGGTAGCGGGGAGAACGTAGTGTCGAAGGAGATGGTTTCAAAGTTGGGTTTGAAAACTGAGAAGCACCCAACTCCATATAAGATCGGATGGATCAAGCGGGGAACCGAGACACTAGTAACCGAGAGATGTCGTTTCACATTTTCGATCGGTAAGCATTACTCGGATTCTATTTTGTGTGATGTTGTCGAGATGGATGCATGCCACTTAATCCTGGGAAGACCGTGGCAGTTTGACGTGAATGCCCAGCAGCAAGGAAGAACCAATGTCTACACTATCTTTTGGGATGGTCGGAAGATAACATTTCGACCTTTACAGGAAGTCGAAAATTCTACTTATTCTAAGGGAAAGCCGGTCCTCCTATCCACTGGATCAGAATTTATAGAAGAAGTTAAGGAGGCCCGAGACATCATAGCATTGGTGACCAAGGGAACCCCGGGCTCCGTCTCACAAGAAGTTCCTGAGATAATGCGACCGATGTTAGAAGAATTCCAAGACATCATGCCTGAAGAGATGCCCGAAGGACTGCCGCCCATGAGAGATATCCAGCACTATATTGACTTAGTGCCGGGAGCAAGTCTCCCGAACTTGCCACATTATCGAATGAGCCCAAAGGAGAATGCTATTTTGCAAGAGCAGGTAGAGGGGTTAATTCGGAAGGGACACTTGCGAGAGAGTATGAGTCCATGCGCAGTACCGGCCCTACTTGTACCGAAGAAAGATGGGAGTTGGCAAATGTGCGTGGATAGCCGGGCAATAAACAAGATCACGGTCAAGTATCGGTTTCCAATTCCCCGAATAGGTGACATGTTTGATATGCTATCTGGGGCTAAGATTTTTTCGAAGATTGACTTGAGGAGTGGATATCACCAAATCCGTATACGACCGGGAGATGAATGGAAAACTGCGTTCAAGACTAAAGAGGGGCTTTATGAGTGGATGGTGATGCCTTTCGGCCTTTCGAATGCACCAAGCACTTTCATGCGACTCATGAATCAGGTACTGAAACCTTTTATCGGAAAATTTGTCGTTGTCTATTTTGATGATATTCTTATCTATAGTCGCAACCCGGTGGATCATATGGATCACGTGAGGAAAGTGTTGGAGGTTCTCCGTGAAAATAAGTTGTTTATCAACTTAAAGAAGTGTAGTTTCATGATGGATCAGTTACTCTTCCTCGGATTTGTAGTCGGTACCGATGGAATCCGAGTGGATGAAGAGAAGGTGAGAGCAATCCGAGAATGGCCCACACCCAAGTCAGTGGGAGAAGTAAGAAGTTTCCATGGGTTAGCAACTTTCTATAGAAGGTTCGTTCGGAATTTCAGCAGTATTGTAGCACCGATCACCGAGTGTATGAAGAAAGGAAAATTCAATTGGGGTGAAGAAGCTGAGCGAAGTTTCTCAATCATCAAAGAAAAGCTATGCACAGCACCTGTACTTGCCTTACCTGACTTTGACAAGCTGTTTGAAGTTGAATGTGATGCATCAATCGTCGGGATAGGAGCTGTGTTATCTCAAGAAGGGAAGCCCGTAGAATTTTTTAGTGAGAAGCTCGGAGAAGCAAGACAGAAGTGGTCAACATATGAGTTGGAGCTTTATGCTGTCTTGAGAGCCCTCAAGGTGTGGGAGCACTACTTGATCCAACGAGAGTTTGTCCTCTATACCGACCATCAAGCATTAAAGTTCATCAATAGTCAAAAGAATTTGAATCGGATGCATGCTCGGTGGGTTTCTTACATCCAACGGTTCACTTTTTCTCTCAAGCATAAGTCGGGAAAACTAAATCGTGTAGCTGACGCTTTAAGCCGCCGAGCTACCCTGCTGATCACCATGAAAGCTGAAGTGACTGGATTCGAGTGCCTAAAGGAGTTATATGAGGAAGATGAAGATTTTGGTAAAACCTGGAAGCATTGCAAGGCGGGGCAACCAATTTTTGAGATACATATTCAGGAGGGGTATTTATTTCGTGGGAATCGGCTGTGCATTCCGAGGAGTTCCTTACGGGAACAAATAATCCGAGAATTACATGCTGGAGGTTTGGGTGGTCATCTGGGAAGAGACAAGACTATTGCTCTGGTAGAGGAACGGTATTACTGGCCGCAACTGAAGAAAGAAGTAGGTAATTTTGTCCGACGATGCCAGACTTGTCAGGTCGCCAAGGGGCAAACCCAAAATACGGGATTATACATGCCTCTACCAATACCAGAAGCATCGTGGGAAGATGTATCCATGGATTTTGTATTGGGTCTCCCGAGAACCCAACGAGGAGCAGATTCTATAATGGTAATTGTGGATAGATTTTCCAAAATGGCTCACTTTGTTGCTTGCAAGAAAACATCTGATGCAGTTCAAGTGGCCAATCTATTCTTCCGAGAGGTGGTTCGATTGCATGGAGTCCCAAAGTCTATCACTTCTGACCGAGACACCAAGTTCTTGTCTCACTTTTGGCGAACATTATGGAGGCGGTTCGACACAGCATTGAACTTTAGTAGCACGAGCCATCCGCAGACGGACGGGCAGACAGAAGTTGTTAATCGAACTCTAGGTAATTTACTTCGATGTATTGCAGGTGACAAACCGAAGCAGTGGGACCTGGCTTTAGCTCAGGCTGACTTTGCCTACAATAACATGGTGAATCGATCTACTGGGAAGGCACCATTTGAAGTCGTCTATGGAAGAACTCTGAGACTTGCAGTAGATCTTGCAACTTTACCTAAGCTACCCGGTGCAAGTGTGGCAGCGGAGCATTTAGCAGAACGGGTGAAAGCTACCCAAGAGGGAGTTCGTCAGCATCTGGAAGAATCCTATGCTAAGTACAAGACGGCAGCAGACAAGGGTCGGCGATCGAAGATTTTTCAGGAAGGAGATCTTGTGATGGTGTATCTACGCAAGGGGCGACTGGCAACTGGTACTTCTGGAAAGCTGAGGAATAAGAAGTATGGTCCATGCAAGGTACTAAAAAAGATTAACGACAATGCATATGTCATCGATCTTCCAGAAGAAATGGCGATATCCTCAACATTCAACGTGGTAGACATTTTTGAATATTTTCCACCAGAGGAGTCAGAACTTAACTCGAGGACGAGTTCTTTTTAAGAAGGGGAGACTGATGTAGGACATGTGTGTCCCCACCCCCAAGAATAAATAGTTTACTTTTAATCCTTTCCCTACTAGGAGTATATTTACTTTTCCTAATTAGAATTATGTTTACTTTCCCTACTAGGATTATGTTTACTTTCCTACTAAGATTAGATTTACTTTCTCTACTAGAAGTAGGTTTACTTTTTCTCCAAGGATTTCTCTTCTATAAATAGGCTTGCCTATTATGTAAAACTCAATCAATTGAATTATAATCAAATCAGAGAATTCTCTCTCAAATACTCTGCGGAGTTTTATTTTTTTCTTAGCCTGCGGGCTTGTTTTATCTTTTGGGTAGAAGACGAAGACGCTTCTCCTTGCAGAATCAAAGACGCTGCTCTTTGATTAGTTACCAGAAACTGTTGGTGAAATTGCATAGCCAAAAGACACTAATGTATTCAGGAAAGAAACCTGTAAAACTTGTGCAGATATTCGGGAATCATGGCCGATGGAAACTCTCAAACGTCGAGAGCCATCAGCTTTCTTTTTTTCCACCAACCATCCAGCAAAGGCAGCTGCTATTGCTACTGCAACAGGTTCAGTGAGGTTGACAGGCTCTCCCTCAACACCAGGAACAGCAACACCTCGTATATCACTGTGTACATAATAGTCCATAAGTAAACCAATTTTGGAAATTAAAGAAAAGAAAACCATCTCAAAAAATGGGCCAGAGCAACTGAAATTAACACAGGCAATATATTGGGCCATAAGACCAGCAGGAAGCTACTACTGCTATGCATTGAATACAACCACGAGCTATATATTTGAAAGTTGAAGATTGAAGATTTTGTATAGTTGAGGGGGTAATACAGGCATTACATTAGATGTAACAAATTGATAGGGTGGTTGCACTGCAATATGGTCTATATATCAGATAACCATATCCTTTCATCATTTCATATTAGGTATAAACAGTGCTTGAGCACTACATAACACTCTCAAAGATTTATGGAAATTGATATTTTTACTAGTATGCTCATTTTATACTATCTCATTGTTCAGACTCTTCTGCATGTCTAGGACTCTAGACTACTCAAGAATCATAAATTTCAAACTAAAAGTTATTGCTGTGGGCACCGTGGTTTTGAAACAAAACATGACACGAGCACATTTGTAAAGCCGGAAAAGACAACACTTTTCCCTAAAGTATGACTGGCATGGATTGGACTTCAGATCAAGGCAAGCAAATGCAAATCAGTTAACCATTGGTCATTCACAGTTATCAATAGGATTAAAATAGGAGAAGATAAAAATAATTTAATTAATGATACCAGAAACTGCCCTGTATCCAAGAGATCATAATATTTTAAATCTAACAACATGCTATCGTGGCACCATTCTCTACCTGCCATTTTGAAGCTTCAAGAAATCAACTTTGTCAAGAGATGGCACCGCAGAAGTAGTGGGAGCAGCTGCAAGAAAATTCCAAATGCAAAATATCGATGCATAAGTTGTAAAAATAATTTTCAGAAAAAAAGAAAACAAGATGATAACAAGTTTATACAGTCAGCATCATTCGCAAACAAGGCCAGTCCAATAACAAGATGAAAATGCACAACCATGCAGAAAGATGGACTGAATTTGATACATGATGAATTGAAAGGAAAATGTAAGTACTCTAAGGGTGCCTAGAAATTCTAATTCCGCACTTAATATCAACCTGGATAGTCAGAGTCTAGAACAGACCATTGCAGTGAACAGTTCCTCGGTTAACAAAACCACTCCGGTGTTTTGATAAGGTGCGCAATTGCATGGAAGAGATGCCAGTCCATGCCAACTTCCCTCCTTGAAAGGGAAGCAAGGTGCGCACATGAGGGGCACAACAGTCCCTTTGATATTGGGTGCTGACGAATTGCCTATTCTGTTGGTAGCACTGTGATACAAAAACATTATGGACAACCTTCCCCGACATTGCTGCATACAAATTTGCAATTTTTATTAGACTTCATACTCGTCAATGCTTAATAAAAAGTTTGTTATGTTATTAGCATTGCACAATCTCCAAGAGAAAAGCCTCACTTAGTAACAGGCCAAAACACACTTTTCTCAAAACTATTAACAAACAATTTAAAACACAAACACACTTTTCAAATGTGGACCCAACCAAACAAAAAAACTTCTCGCCTTTATGTCAGGCCAAAACACTCTTTCAAACCAAAACCAAAAAGCACTTTTCAAAACCATTATCAAACATAATTTTTCACTCTCGACCAAATCAGGCTAGATAAATAAAAGGAAACCATTCCTACCAACAACGTGGGTTTTGGCAGTAACAACAGCAAATACGAACTGCATGAATTACTGACTAATAAACTCACTAAACTATATTGAGACCAATGTCCGATCTTTACACTAACATTATCAAATCCACCCCATTCCACTGTTGGTGTCACGAACTAAAGCTTTTATTACTTCAAATTTTCTTTTTCTTTTTGTAAGTTAAGAAAAACCTGTAAATTTATAAATCACAAAACCTCCTAGTTTTTTTAACAAGAATAAACCATATCTCCAGCAATCATATTTAAGCCTATTCATCCAAAAAAAAAAACATATTTAAGCTCACCAAGCTATCGGGTTTTCTTTCTTGGTTCCCTTTTCTTTTTATTGCTTGATTGATTAGAAACACACTTGCAATTAGAGATACTGACAGAAGTTTATATTGTTGAAGATGAATTTCCATTGTTAAACAAACATATATCAATGAAAATGGAAAGAAAACAAAATTGATCTTTCCTAGGGTTAATAAAACGGTACAGTACGACTAATTACAGGAGCCATTAGCGGATTATCAAATTGATCAAGAAGAACACAGAGACACTAACATTAAAAACAAATAATCAGAAAGTTACGAAATGAAAAGTAAGATTTAGAGGAAATATAATTCAATAATTTTACCTGCCATTTCACTTCGATTTCCTCGGTGAAGAGCTGGAGTGAGCGACGGACGTACCAGTGGAGAACACAGGGGAAGAGTAGGTGTATACGTGTGGTGACTTGGAGGGTGACGAGGTTGTTTTCTCGAACATGCCCTTCGGAATATGCCGTTTTTGTTTTTTATAACAAAAATTACATATATCACATTCAATATTTCGTTTTTATTATCTATCAAAAATATATATATATTTCGTTTTTATCACTAGATGACGTGGCAGAGTATAGCAATTTTTGGATTATCCCTTATTAAAATAAATAAATAAATAAATACTATAGGTCTATATATATATATATATATATATATATATATATATATATTTTTTTTTTTTTCCATATTTGTGGACTTAGCATTTTTCAGCATACTTAGGGCATGTTTAAGATTGCGTTTGAGGGGCCTAAAAGTGTTTTTAACACTCAAAAAGTCCGTTTGAAGAAAAAAATTTATTTGGCAAAAAAAATTAAAAGCGCTTTTAATAGTGCAAAAAGCCTAAAAATTATCAAAAACACACTTTTGACAAAAGCTTAAAAATGAAACTTTTGCCCAAAAGCTTTTTTTGACTTAAAAGCTCTATTTCTCAAACGCAATTCCAAACAAGCTCTTAGTTTGCGTGGCATGTTCAATATACGAGTAATTCTACAAATCTCTCCAATGATGATATGGTTCTTAAAATTACTATTAAATTTGTGACCGATCAATATTAGATTTTGATCAGATGGTGATTTTAAAAGTCATCTCATTTTTTTAGAGATACAAGAGTGACATAATAGAGATTTTTATAATTACTTTCAATCTACCCTTGATTTTTTTTTTTTAATTAGGATTAATCTTGGGGTAGATTGAGCATGTCCCGTCTCTAAACAAAAATTCAAGTGTTACTAGACTGTACAACATCAACATAATGAGATAAACGGGAAATAAAAGTGTATTGTATATTATCAAATCAAACCATCAAATCCATATAATTATCAAATAACTCTTTGTATTCCTCTTCCATTAACTTTTTAATGATAATGAGTGACACTTAGCCCAAGTCATGTTCAATAAAAAATAACACATTTATCCACAACATCCAATCAACTAACTTATATCAAATGATAGAAATTCCCAATAAATTGGGTTGTAGGAAAATTCTTCCAATTCAATCTCTAAAAAAGTGTTATGTGCTCTTTAGCATGTGAGAAATATATTTTTTTATTATTATTATTAATACTATTAAAAAAAGCATGTAAGAAACATATGTTATTAAAAAATATGTTTTTTACATGCTCAAACGACACATGACACTTTTAAAGGCAGAATTGAAGAAATTTCTACAACTTAGAATATAGAAAAATTTATATCCTATATCAAATATATGCCTCAGGAGACGCGCCATGTCAGCATATAACTTCAAAATTAGACACATCAACAATATTTTATAAAAAAAAAATTATTTTTATAAGTACACATCAACCATATCAACACCTTTCAATGGTTGTTCAAGGAATACTTTGCTCTCTCTCTCTCTCAGTAGCTAGGCCTAGGAGAGCAAAGAAAGAGGCATATTAAATATAACTCCAAGCCAATTAAGAATACTACTCCAATATGTATTGCATTTTTTTTTTTAAGAAAAAAAAATTTTCATCACAGCTTTCATCAATTCTTTGTGCTATATTTGTTTGGCATGCCTGAAACTAACTTACACTAGTAATATTAATGTTTATTTAGAAAGGAAAAAAAAAAGGTAAGGAGCAGAAAAAGAATTAGGAAAAGAAATTATGAGATGAAAACATGAGTATATCATCAATGAAATATATATATATAGAGAGAGAGAGAGAGAGAAAACATCAATTAAACACATACAATTATCAGGATTCAAGTCTCTAAGAGTTAGCTAAATCGGCTAGGACCATGCCTAATAAAGCCGATGTCACTAGTTCGAATCCCCCTCCCTTCTCTTGTGCGGACATGTTAAAAAAAAAGAAAAAAAATTCAGGATTCATGCATGTGAACACAGAAAAGGATAAAAAAGAAGAATCTACTTAACAAAAACTTATATTTTTTGAATCTATTATTTATTTATTTTTATTTGTTCTATTCAATGGGGAAATTTTCTGAATCTATTATTTATTATTTATTTTTTCTATTCAATGGGGAAATTTAACGAATCTATTGAAATGTTGATTCTAAATTGAGATCTTCTCCAATTACTCAAAATTATAAATTATCATATTACAAAATCATGGCCCTTCAATTTAAATTCAATGGTTTATAAAATCATTTAAACCTCGGCAAAACAAAAGCCAACTTAAAATCAAAATTTACCCTCGGTTGTACAAAAGCAGCTAGTATTTTATAGACTATTAAATTTAAAATGAAGGACTACGATTTCGTAACATGAAAATCTATAATTTTAAGTAATTGGAGAGGATTTCAATCCATTTTATTTATGATTTTACCAGTATGGACTCGTCGTGAGGAATCTCGTTGAACCAATTGGGCCCATGAGAGTCCACACAACCAGTCAAACATATTGTTTTGGAGACGTGCACAAGCATATATTATGAGAGGGCCAGGTTGGGAGGAGGTCGAATTCCTAGGAAACATACCCAACGGACCAATTTAGATGCACTCCAATGGGCCCTTATGTCAAGTAATCAGGCCCGACAGCTGCAACAAACACCCCATTCAATATTTGGGCCACAGAAAAAACTTGATTCTTATCCAGCAAAAGAGTAATGCTAAATGTGTCTTGAATTTTAATCCGATAATAAAATTAAATTAAAAAAAAAAAAAAAAAAGTAGCCTAAGGGTGATTTTTTGTTGGTTGTTAAAAGGGAATGAGCGTTTTCTTTCTAAGGATGGACAACTACGGTAACTCTTAAATATTATATTTAAGATGATAAATTTATAGGTAGGCTAGGAGGGTCGTTTGCCCCCTCCCGACATCCCTAGCTCTGCCGTTTCACTCTACCAAGTACAAATGCTCCTATTTGAAAAATCAAATTGAGTTTTGTGTCCTCATTCATGTCCACATTATCCTTGGCTATTTATCTTCCATACCAAGATCTTCAAGAGACAATATTAATTACATAACACGATGACGTTTGACAAATTGTTTGAGTTGACTTAAAAATAAACAAGTAAAATAACTGGTCTGTTAGGGTTCCTTGTTATGAGCTGGTTTTCCCTTGTCATCCGGAACCGGAAGTATGAATAAAATAAAATAAAAAATAAAAGAAACAATAAATTGGAGAACAGGTTGGAGTTCACGAATTTTCATGTTGGAAACCTGATTTCTCGGTTGACCCATGAAAACATCTATGGAATTCTTGGATCTTGATCAATAAAATAACACTTGTTTAGAGCTGGTAACACAAATCCAAGCCATTGAAATCCGCCTGTTCTCAAATTCAACGCGTTCCCTGCATAGAAAACTAGTAAAAAAAAATGGTTTCCTCTAACATTGCGGCAATGGTTGACCTTGGCCTAGCCGTTGATGCTTTTTAATTACTTTGGGATTTGTTACTCTTCTGTACAATCATCAATGTTTTGTTTTTTTTTTTTTTAATCGCACACGACGCATTTCATTACTTTTATTGATCCCTTTTCCACGCATGGAGAGTGTGTCTTGTCTGTCATCTTAATTTGCAAAGTTGTTTCTTGCATGTCTCTCTCTGCTCACAGGCTGTGATGTTGAATAGCAAAGTCAAAGTAAAGAGTAGGGGCCGTAGGGCTAGGCATTTCCTTGGATTGTGAATCTTTGTCTGCTTAAGTGTACCCTAAAGAAAACACTCTCAATAGGGGAGTTAGAAAAATAAAACCCTTAATGTGATAGGTGTCATGTGAATTGTTATGTCGGAGTTTTTTTGCTTTTAGCAAAGTGATTCGATTCGCTGAAAATATACCGACAAGCCCCGGATTGGTCGACTGACCCACACTTGTCATGATCTTAACAGCGGGTTCTTCTAATTTTGTTTTGTAATGGGATTCAATCTCAGCCTATGAACACAAAACAAAACAAAAAATTGAAACAGTTCATAGAGAACATGTCTGATACTTGAGTGTGACAAGTAACTAAAAATCTAGCACGCCTTAAGTTTGAATTTACAATGAGTGAGAAGATTTGCTTCCAGAGCTCCATTTTCTGCCATTCTACAGCCTATAAATTTATGACATTTACAAACAATTTCCAGCATGTTCCTTTTGGTTGTCGTCCAGGGAAGGAAAACTGTATAACAATTTCTCTGCACTCAAGCATGGGTGGAAAACACTACCACTAAATACTTCTTTTGCAATACACAGAAGCAGCTGACACAATTTTCACAATTCCTCAAGCAACAGAACAGAAGACAAGTATCCTAAATGTAGTGTAGTGAGGAGAAAGCACAACATGTTTTGATGTCTTCTTAAGCAAAAGTTACTCCAATCTCCAATCTCAAGCAGACATACTCAACAACTCCCTCTCTTTAGAAAGGATTAACTCATGGTCAGAGCATTTAGCATCCCCTGGTTCCATCTGCTGGAAAAAGGGGCTTTCTTTTTGTTGCATGTATCTCTATGACTTTTGAGAGAAGAAGCTACAAGATAATACCAAGAATTTGCAAAATAGAATTTGGCATCATCAAACCAATACAAAACTTGTTTCTTAGAAAGAACTTTAATTAAGCAACAAGCTTTGAGCTACAATGTTCCAAAATTGGATGAAGTGGGATTCTCCAACAACTCTCCAATACAAAAGCAGTTAGGTGAAAATCGAAACAACAAATTTTGTAAACCAACTGTACAATAAGCGGATGCTGCTCGTTCGCTACCTTCCAATGTTGTCACTGCTGGAATCTGTAAGAATGGTTAGCCTCTTTGCTGTCTTCACAAATTCACTGCAAAAGAATTTTAAAAAAAATTCAAGAATTTAGAAACTACAAGGCTCAGTTTTAATCTCACCAGTGCTAAACTAAACAAGCAGATTTTAATACCTAAAGGTTTCATCTCCAGTGTGTTTAATAACACCCACTGCATCTTGGTAGAGCATGTTGCTCAGCATCTGTGAATTCTCCATGCCAAACATGTTGGCCAGCTTTCCATACAATTCCTCGTATGACCCAAGGACAGACAGGTCTAGGGTCCGACCGACATCCTCTGATTCCATGAAAACCTTGCAATGACCTGTCTCTATAGTGTCAATTTTTCGGCGATCTCGGTAACAGGGAGATCCTCCATCCGAAGAATTTTCCAGTGAAACATTTGGATGTAACACCGAACCAGAGCCATCAGAGAAGTTTTCCATCTTCTCAGGGCTCTCATCTGATGAACTGTTTCCAACTGTATCACTAGAACAGCTCTTAGAAATCTGCTGCTCGGTCAGGATGAGTTGACCAAACAATACGATGTGGGGTATCTTTACTTTATTGTTTTCCTTCAAATTCTTGGTGGAATTTCCCATTGTCAGCAAGCAAGATACCTCTTTTTTCTCATTGCTGTCCATGAAGTTGCCACGAGGGACTTTAGAAGGTGGAGTAGCAGGATCAAGCTGCTTAAAACCAATTGGAAACAGACTTGACTGCAGTTTGTGGTTGTGGAGATCTTCTGGAGATTTTCCAAATTGAGCATGCCTGGCTCCCTGTATGCCTGCAGGAATATTGCCTGAAAGACCACATAGGCTGCTGGAATTAAGGAGGTTGCCGGAAAAAGATGGCATTTGAAATTGGTTGATTAAAGAATAATCTGGGTGCTGTGGGAGCCGCAACTTTTTTCTTGGTGGTGAGAATGGAGGGAGATGGATGACTGGTATGTTTGATACCACTTCAACCAACCACGGGCTAACACGCTTCACATTTTGGAGCAAATCTGGCTCATCCCATGCGACCTAAACGATGACATTTTGCAAAGAACTCGTTAGAAATGCGGATTTATTCAAATAAAACAGATTCAAGCCAAAAAGGCACCTTATGCAGGACCTCTACAACAACTGATACATGAGTTTTTTACAACAATCATGATTTAAAAAGTCTATCTACTTTACAGGATTAGGAATTTTCCCTGTTCAAATTAGCATCTATAATAAATATAACGCATATTTGTATCCGGTGCTAACGATTGTACAAGATTTCAGGAATCATCTAGAGGGATCATTTGCACAGAATTTTCAGAATTACCAATAAAATTTAATAACACTATAAAGAATAAGCATTGAATCTGAAACAAGTAATTAAAACCAAAACGACTAGTTATTACCATAATTCAAGCAAAGCATCAAATTTTCGTGCTTGTTCTATCAGTCCAATTGATAACACACTTTTGGCTTTTGAGGAAAATCTTTCTTGATTATAAAACTTTCACAGAACCATATAACAAAATCTTTTGTTGTGGATAATCGAGATACTACTATTTTGTAAAGACAGACCTGTAAAAGACGCCATGGAGAATCCGGCCAACGGACAGGATCGGCAACCTGAACAGAAGATATGGTTCCCATGAACCAGCTTATCCTAGAAGAGTCCTCAGTTTCAAAAGGCATTTTAAACCTCATCCCAGAGGACCACTGAATTTGCATTGCAGCCCTCACAGCAGAGGCCTTAACAAAAAACTCCGGTGTGCTTGCACGGGGATGGTACACAACCTCAAAGGGCTGCCCTTTAGCAGCAAGATTAACAGCTTCCACAACAGATTCACCCCTCACTTTTCCCCTCAATTCCCCACCACAATTTCTTCCCATCAATTTATTCTCACCGGCCTCCCTCAAAAACCCAGAAAACCTACCACAATTTGCACCCTCTTGGTTCCACCCAGATAAGTATTCAGTTCCACCACCAATTCCCCTCTTAGCCCTCCTTATACCAACACAGAGATCCCCATTCTCCGCTCTCAAGAACACGATCGAGTCCCCTGCAACCAGCTTCTTCTGGTTCACAAAATTACTCCACCCTGTTGTCAAAAGGTGACGCCGAGGGGTTCCTCTATAAATATGCCTAAACTTCCAGATCCCACCATGCACATCCTTGGCTAAAATGGTTTGAACAGGAGGCTCCGCGTTATAGTCCAAGCGCGGAAAGATAGTCTCCGCGCAATAACGAGGAACAGAGAAACCGCCACCATTGTTTGCATCAGATTGTGTCAGTGTCTTAGCAAAAGAAACCGGTTTCTCTTGCCCTTCAATCCCACTATTTCCTACAAAACCATCACCGTCAAAATCCCATTCATTTTCTCTCAAAGGTATCAACTTTATTTTGGAAAAAACCTCATCCGTTTCAGGGTCTGCCATGTATTTTATAGCAGAGACCCTGCAGAGAATGAACGAGGCAATACGAGAATTCCCAGTGTCTATGTCCCCGCCGACGGCATGTTCGATGTGGCCTTGAGGGAAGTAGAAGATCTTTGAGTTAATGGGTGGCATTTGAACCATCCCACCAGCGCAGGCGTGCCATAGCTGAGAATCCAGGCACTTGTCTGAGTTCCTCATGGGCAATTCTTTCAAAGAATCCATCACCGTAATCATTGTGGAATTCAAAATCCTTACTTCGCTGCTGAAAACAAATTAAGAAAATTTTAGCAAGATGAATTCCGATTTTAAATCGGTATGAAACAAACAACTGAAGACTTGGGGGTGATTTTCTTTATACGTTCTTTAAACAAAACCAAAAGAACACAAGCAAATATTCAAACTTTTTTCCATCAGAAAGAACACCTTTTATAAGAAAACGTTGAAGACATAGAAGAGAAAGACTCGTTTTTTACCTTCTAATCCACGAAACAGGAAAATTCCCAAGACCAAAAAAGGGTTCACAAATACACAGTACTTGAGCTTCCGTGCACGAACTACCACCAGAAAACACACTCCTGCACACTCCTGTCTTCCACGGAAAATCAAAGACCAAGAGAAACAGTTTTCTGGGAAAGACTGAGAAAGATATATTGTGACAAAAGTGGTCGGACTGTGAGTGTGTGTGTGAGAGAGAGAATAGTGTGTATTTTAAGCAACCACCTGAAGCTTCTTCGTTGCCGAACAGACTCTGTAAAATGAACGAGTGTTGTGTGGGAGATTTGACGCAAGAGAACAAACAGTAAATACTGACACATACAGGTCCGCTTTTTTTTCTTTTTTCTTTTTTTTTTTTCTTTTTATGGGTTTTTTGGGATCAGAAAAGTCCAAGTTAGACCAATTGCCAACATTCAGGTGAATTTTTTTTTTTTAACTTTTCTGTCTCTGTCTCTCTGCTTCTTCTGTTTCTACTTTCTACTTCTGTTTCAGATCTTAAACACTGACTCACTGAACACGCACTTTTGGTCCCTTCATTATTTACTGCAAGTAACTCTTGATTCACGCGCGTGTTAAAATCAATCCTCTTCATTTGTTTAAACTAAACAATATCTAGATAATTATAATATAGGGATATTTTTGTTTTCTAAAAAAATATAAGGGTAAAGTTCACATACCCCCTCAAACTACCAACCAATTGACAATGTCCCCCAAACTTTCAATTGTGACAATGTCCCCCCCAAACTACCAAAACATTGTCAATGTCCCCCTCAAGACTAGCAATAAGACAAAAATGCCCCTATATTTTTCTCAATGAGACAAAAATATCCCTATAATTTTTTTTTTTAAAAAAAATGACTTTTTTAAAAAACGAAAAATTTTAATTTAAAAATAATATTAAAAAAAAAACAATTTTTTTAAACAAAAATTTTAATTTTTTTTTTTAAACCGAAATTTTAATTTTTTATTTTAAAAAAAAACTATTTTTTTATTTAGTTTTAAAAAACAAAAAATTTCATTTTTTAAGCGAAAATTTTATTTTTTAAAACGTAAATTTTTATTTAAATAAAATTATAAAAAAAAAAAAAAAAAAAAACGAAAATTTTCAATTTTTATATATAAAAAAAAACGAATTTTTTTTTTTAATTTTTTTCTTAAAAAATTGATTTTAAAAAAGAAAAAATTGGCAAAGTTTGGATTTTTTTTTTTTTTTTTGGTTAATTTTAGGTTTTTTCTAGAAGTTTTAGTATTTTTGTTTATATTTTACTAAGGGTAATTTCATCATTGGGGGGAACATTGACAATTTTTGGTAGTTTGAGGGGGACATTGTCACAATTGAAAGTTTGGGGGGGACATTGTCAATTGAGTGGTAGTTTGAGGGGGTTATGTGGACTTTCCCCAAAATATAAAGACAAAAATACTCTTTAAATATAATTAACTCCGGTTCCTAATTTTACCATTCTGCTGGGCTAATACCTAATTCTCCAATTTTTCTGCCGGATAAAATTGCAACAAATTCCCATTTGTTATTACCTTACAGAAAAATGTTATTTACAAGATTTTCATATATTCTCTTATAATTATCTAAAAGTTAATTTCAAGAACTTAATAATAGACTAGTAAAGAAAATTACTTTGTAGCTGTCCTTAAAACACGTCATTAGATTGAATTAAATCAATTTTCTTTAAACTCGATTAGAAAAAATATTTTTAATAACCAAGTCTATAGTATTAAAAGAAATAAAAAATAATAATAATAATTAGAAACACAAAAGTAGTGTGTCTTCCACGCGACACAAAGCAAGTGGAGGTTAAAATCTCCTTGGAACCACAAAAGAAGCATCCAAATAATTAACAAAAAAAAAAGAATTTACTTAGGGTAACTAATAATAGTATTAATTAATATAATAAAATCATGTAGAAAGATTTTGCATAGGAATCGCGATATGGTCAATATATCACGAGTGTCATGTGGAAACCTTAACCGTATACACAAACCATGGTCATATATGTTTGTGTCGTCCAAGGGCCAAACTCTTAGGCCTAACCAGGGTGAACTAACACATGGTCAGGTTTAGTTCACCATGGTCATCGGTCAACACCAAGACTCTCTTCACAGGTTTGTTATCTGTGTTTCCGACTTTTTGGTTGGGACAGTATTTGGTCGTGTGCTATTTCTAGAATAAGAGGAGTATTGAAGTTTGTGATTTATTGGAATTGGATATTTGGTATTAATGAAAAATTTTGATTGGTTAGGCAAAGAGTGCTAACTTGTTAGCTTTTACCACAAATTAATGTGAAATTTATCATGTAAACTATTAAAATGTAAGCTGATATATATAAATTCAATTTACAGTTATCACGTTTACAAACCGACGATAGTAGTACTAATTTTTATAAAATATGGAATATCATGTGGGTTTGTGATAAAATTTGAATAAAATTTCTGGACGGTTGGACTAACAACGGTGCTCCTGCATAATAGAGATAAATTGACTAGAAACTGATGATCCCAAGGATCAGAGACACTCTGATGCTTAAGTCAATAAATTTATTTTAAGAGAACTTAATGGAGAGAACTTAGGAAAAGAGAATGAAAATACCATATTTTTAGGATGCCTTTGAGATGGTCACAGGATGCTTAATACGTGGCGAACTTAGAATTGTCTTATATTCTCTCATTTTTTATCTCATAATTATTTCACAATGCTGATACGGCATGCAGACTCATCCAATCTTTTGATTTTTTTTTTTTTTTTTTTTTTACAACGACTAATTCAAATGTTGGTTGAGACTATCACGTTAACATTACTATTTTCTATAGAGTAGAGTGCTTGAATGGGCCGTGGGCCGCCTTAAGCATATAGATACATCATACCATCTAAAGCTATAATATCGAAAGCATTTTCCTTAACCCCATTAGTTAAGTTGCGCCAATATGCCATTTTTAAGAGATTATGAGATTAAGAGATTAATTCAACCGGACTAATTTTGGATTAAGGGATTAACTATGTCGTGTGACAATGACATAGAGAGTATGAGTAAAGGTTATCTGACAAAAGCTATGATTATTTTGGAAAAGCCAAAATATTCGGCAGACGACCTTGGTCGGTCCAGTTATAGGACAAATTTTCATAATGCTAGCTTTTGAGGCAACAGCTGAAAGAATGGTCGTGTGATTGCCCACCACATATGTGAGTGGCTTAAATTTTTTCCAATCACTAAGGTTAGTGCTTGGATTTTTCTGTTTACCAAGAAAAACAAAAAAGTTATTTTGGAATTTTCTAAATGGAAATTCAAGATAATGGGTGGAGGTAAAATATTGAAAAATCATCTTTTTTTTTTTTTCTTTCATAATTTAATTGTGTGGGAGTAGTCAATTTTTCTCTTGTATTGTTGTACTCCAAGTACATGTATAGATACTTGAATAATGGAGCAGGTGCACCAAAAGCTTTTTTGTATGAATATAAATACATTAAACAAAATTCAAATCTTAAGGGTCCCTAATAACAACAAGAAGGGTGGCATAAACGGAGATCCATTGCAATATATACGTAAAGGATTGTACTAGGTTCAACAATTTTTATTTTATTTGAGTTGTTTATTTAAAATAAATCGTCTAAATCAAGACAGTACATAGAATAGAAAATACAAGTTATTGGGGGTGGCTGACCAACATTTAATAGTCAGTTTGAGAATGATTGAGCCACTCATTTGGGATAGAGTTTTCTTCTAAACGGAGTTGGAGTAACTTTTTTTTAACTGGTTTATAAAAATAACATGTGTCATCTATATATGAGAAGTTTTAATTGCAATGACAAAATTGGAAGAATTTTTTTTTTTGAAAAAAAGTTGTAACTTGTATTAATGAGTCAAAGATGAAGCAATTTGCTTCATCAAAATTATATTACGGATGCAATTCAAAATATCTCCCATCCAAGAAATATCAGTAACATTTTGAACGGCCATTCAAGCCAATCTATGAGCAGCTTGGTTGGCTTCTCTGTGGACATGGTAACACTTCCACTCAGGCCATGTGCGAAGAATAATCTGCACGTCTGCCACAAGATGTCCAAACCTACTCCAATTCTGTTCGGTTAAGTTCACGGCATTCACCACTTGTAAGACATCCCCTTCCAAAATGGTGGGCTTGGCGTTTATATTTGTACAAAACCATGCTGTGTAGAATGAGGCTAATGTCTCCTCTGCAACTGGATTAAAATTGCCATGTTGTGTCAAGGACCTAGCCGCAATAAACTTTCCTTAGGAGTCACGTATCACCACGCCAATTCCAACTTGTCCGGTGGGTTTATCAAAGGCAGCGTCCCAGTTTGTTTTGTACCATCCCACTGGAGGAGCTGTCCATGCTGTTCTAACTCGTTCAGCCTCTACGTTGTTGTATAGGGGAGCACCCATTCTAGTTTGCTTGAACTCTTCCATAGCATTTTCCGTCTCCTTGATGAGTATATTTTGGTGTGTAAAAATACCTCCATGGGTGACTTCATTTTAGCAAAACCAAATTTTCCTGGCCAATCTCACCAAAAAAAAAAAAAACATGTGCTTCTCTTTTCACATGCTAATTTTATTGACCAATTTGGAGGAAGTTCTTCAAATCTAATTTGAAAAAAAAACTCTGTCCACTCACATTTGGCAACGAGGGTTATTCGATCAACTCGATAGTAGGTTTGAGATTGATCGAATCACCAATTTTGTCACAAAAGTGATTTAGCAACCCTCAATAATCATTTTAGAGGTAACCGAATCACTTTTATGAACAAAGTAGTGGTTCAATCACTCCAATGACTTATATTTTTTGTTGTCCTAAAGTGGAGCGTTCATTTTATATGAATGGGTGAAAGACAAGTTATTGCACCAAATCTCAATCGATGCATAACACAACCAAATCAATATGATAAAACACCCGATAACAGAAAAGTAAATCACCTACTACTAATTGGATTTTTAAAGAAATGCAATGAAGCTAAACAAAAAGAAACTGATGAATAATGGTGTACTTGGCTACCAAAGTACTTATTCCTTGGCCTTCTCGAAACATTTGTTTCCAAGATTAATTGCTTGACATAGACTTCGTACCTATCTATTTGAGAAACTATAGGCACTGCGGGGTAGTGTTACTTGACAGGGACTACTTTCTTTTCTTTTCTTTTTTCTTTTTTATTTTTTATATTTTAATTGATTTTAATTTATTTTGCAAGTACTTGACATAGATAGATTCCATATCCAACAATATAGGAAAAACTCACCGTTGGTGGTAAAAATACAATGAAAATTACAAAGTTAATTTCTGTTGTGTATCAGTTTTATACTTTAATGAACTTGTTTGAGGGTCATATGTGAGTCTAATGAGAAATGTTATATATCACATTAGTATTTGATTAATATTTCACTATATTAATATGACAAGGCCAAGTTGCCGGATAATTTTTCTAGGAGGATCCTCCCTCCCTCAAGTCCTCTCTCTTCCGTGTGTTTTTTTTTTTTTTTTGAATAGTATGATGGTAAGTATGTTGATGTTCAAGCTATGCAGTAGTTTTTGTTTGTCTTCTCCCTAGATTTGCTTTCAACAGCGATTTATAGAGCAAAGTTTTTTCTTCTTTTTTTGGGTTTCAATTTTCTTTAGTTTTTTTCTAAGGGTTTATTTACACGAAACCTTAAGAGTCTTAAATCTCCGGTCTGTCTTTTATTTTTTTCTTTCTTTGGTTCTTTTTTGTGAGCAACTTATTGACTAATGATGAAATAATTATCAGCATATGGAAGAATTGTCACCGATATTAGAGGCATTGAAAGGGATTGCGCTTGGAAATGCACTTGTAGCGGAGATGAAAAACTAAGAAATCATTGTCTAGTTGAGAGAGTTGTGATAGACCGGGCATCAGCTAGAGATGTGATTCGCCTGAATATGTTGAAGATCTGAAAACTGATTGGAACAGTGACATTCAAAGAGTTAAACAAAACATAGATCAAATTTGGATGGAATAAATTTCTCATTGTATCTATGATATTGTTTTGTTAAAACAACATACTATATTTTTATGAAATGAATAGAGAATAAGCATTGTTATCAAAAAAGAAAAATACTAAACCTTGATAGGACAATATAGTGAAATATTTGTGAGATATTGATGTTGTATATACTAAATAGCATTATTCGAATCTAATATTACTTATCTAATTCAATTTTCTTTATCACATAATGAACTTGTTCAAATTGACAAGGGTGGATTATGAAGAAAAAACAAATCAACATTAATAATGCTAGGAATTATCTTTTTATCCTCCTAAAATTGATGTGGCTTTTAAAATTATAATTTGATCAAAATTTAAGTATGATTCATCTAAAATTTAATGGTGATTTTAAAAGCCACATCAACTTTAAGAGGATAGAAAGAGAATAAAAAAATGGTTCTTAGAATTACTCTATTAGTAATGATTTTTTTTTTTTTTTAATAAAGTCATTTTCCTTATGTATCATGCATTAATTGTAAAGAAAACAAGGTGGGTCGGAAGATCCTTAACTACAACAAATAATAGACATTTTATTAATTTGCTATGCTTTATAGCCTTGATTTGTCAATTTTTTGATTGAGACACATCAATATTAAGAGTAATGCTAGGAGTTAGGTTTGACAAAATAACTATTTATATTATGGAAAATGAGTCACTCTGTTAGCCAGCCTCGACCATTAGGTTGGATGGAAAAGTAGCAACTTGACCATTTTGACAAGAAATTTCCTAAAATATCCATTTTTCCTAAGAAAACCAATATAAAAATATATTAATAACAAATAAAAAAAAAAGAAAAAAAAAAAAAAAAAGTGAGAGAAGAAAAACAAAATTTAAAGAGGTCAACCAACCTCCCCAAAAAAAATTTGGTTTTGCCACCCAACCCTAACCACTGGGACCAGAGTGGCGGTGAGCCACCCCTAGTGGGTTAGCGGTTGTCATGAGCCACCCTCAATAAAAGAAAAGTTAGCTTTAAATGAAAATTATTTTGTCAAATGTTGGGTTGTTAAAATGTCATCCTCTCCATTTCAAATGAACTAAAAAATATCTAGTTAGTTACAGTGGATGGGTATTTTTATCTTTTCACTTTTTTAGGGAACAAAAATACCCTCCATTAAAACGAACTGGATATTATCCCATTCATTTGAAATTGAGAGGATCCTCTCTATTTCGAATGTACT
This sequence comes from Corylus avellana, assembly GCF_965113065.1. Taxonomy (NCBI): domain Eukaryota; kingdom Viridiplantae; phylum Streptophyta; class Magnoliopsida; order Fagales; family Betulaceae; genus Corylus; species Corylus avellana. The sequence continues at coordinate 25,784,930 of NC_142495.1, read as the reverse complement.
GGAGAATATCCAGTTAATAATATTTTATGAGTATTTTTGTCTTTTTACTTTTTGAATTGACAAAAATAGCTGGAGAACACAACATTAAATATGCCATTAAGTGGCAAATGTAGCATATATATATATATATATATATGTGTGTGTGTGTGTGTGAGAGAGAGAGAGAGATTCGCATGAATATATACCTACTACTCAATCTTTGCGTATTTTGACAAATTGGATATAAATATCCAATATTCTATATTCTTGGGTAGTTTCGGGTGAGGTGGTGAGATAATAATGTTTAATACAAGTTAAATGGTAAAAAATATTTTGATGATTATGTTTAGATTTCAATCAAACAAGAAAAAATTATAATTTTTTTTTCTAAAAATATTTTAAATAGAAAATATTTTTCAGTAAAAAGCACAAACTAAAGAACGCCAATCCCCTACCTGTCAAACCATTTGATTTGGCTTCCTCCTTCCTTCTTTTTTTTTTTTTTTTTTAGGTGAGATTTGAACTAGTGACCTACACTTCATGAAGAGTAGTATACAGTTGATTGAACTACCATTTGGGGACCATTTGATTTGACCTTATGCACACCATTTCTCCCCTTTTTGTTTTTAATTCAATGTGGGGAAGGAAAAAAGAGGAGAATTATAAAAACATAAAAACCAAAGAGAACAAGGCCATCTTTATAACAGTTGAAAATTTGTCAAATAAATGAAGAAAGCGATTTTGGACCGGGGAGTGATGAAAGGGGGCACAACCCTAGAAATAACCTTCAACTCTACCTAAACCCTTACTGATCCATTTTCTCCTACTTAAAACCAAAATTGGTGCATTTCCAATAAATCTATAATTAATGCCAAAAAGAAGGAAAAAAAAAAAGATCAAATACACCCGGTGAAGTTTTTATCTCCAAATTAAACCGTAAAACTTCTCAAATCCGGCCATCCCGTCTATTAACATGAGCTTTCAAGTTTTAAGTATATATTGGACAAGCTAGCTCTCTCTCTCAAACGTATAGTGGGAGACGACAGCCATGAATTTGTGTCAATGTGAAGCAAAACAAATGTATAATTTAGAGGATTTCTAACACGTAGATAGAGACCCTCTAACCAAAGACACAGGCCATAAATGGAGGTGAGGGATCAAACAAAAGCAGTTGGAGACGAAACAAAACAAAACATTGATAATGACACCATTATTGTCTTAAACCCACATCTTCCTCAACAAACTTCAACACTTGACCCACGTATTAATTTTAATTAATTGACGTCTCATGAATGTTGTTGGACTTTATTTTCCCCCTTCATTTTCTTTGGGCTTGGAGCACCTACCCCACCCTATCCAATCCCTGTTTTAGGGATTGTCCTGTGGTTGTCTTTCTTCGTGTGGCCTTTGATAAGGACCACCCTCTCCCTCTACACAAACAAAAATAAATTACCACGTCTCTCTATTAATGTCTTTTTTTTCTTGGAACTTGGAGGAGAGAGGTTTGGTTTTCACGCTATATATATATATATATATATATATATATATATATTGCAAGTCAAATTAAAGAAAGATGCTTTCTACGTTTTATTGGATGCATTTTTGTTTTTTTTTTATTTACTTTTGTTGGATTCATTGTCTCAATGGACCTCCCTCTTTCTGTTTTTCTTTTCTAATTTATTGGACATCCCAAATCAATTAAATTAAATATATTTTTTTATGTTTCTTAACCGGTGAAAAATACATAATTTTAAGGAAAATTTTATAAAAACTCCCATAAACTTTCATGCATTTTGAAAGTTGTTCAAAAACTCTCAAGGAAGGGCATCGAACTTTCAATTTATTTCAATTACTCAAATTTGGTAAAAAAAATTTATTAAATATTATCAAAATTTCCAAAATATCAATGTTTTTTTTTTTAATAAAAAATAAAATAAAAATTTATAAAGATTCATGCGTATATATATATATATATATATATATATATATATATATATATATATTTTTGCAATTTTGCAATTTTTTAAATAAAAAAAATGGGTACTGGACATTTTGATAAAAATTAATAAAATATCCTAACTAACCAAATTGGGTAATTAAAAAAAATTGAAAGTTCGATACTCTTAATTAAGAATTTTTAAATTTTAGATGATAGTATTAAAACGACTGAAAGTTCATGACAATTTTTTAAAATTTTCTCTAATTTTTAAATTAACATAAAAGAAACACATAATTTTTTAATAAAATTTTATATATATATATATATATATATATATATATATAGCCACTTTTACAACTAATTTGAAAAAAAATTTGTTGGTAGCAAGACAAAAAGTTTTGGGGGTTCATGTTTGATGGGATCGGAGCCGTTCAATCACAGCCAGCCAACCGGTAATAGTCCAACCAAAGCGGCCACGTTTAGGTTGTAGTACGGCCGTACGTGTGAAAAAACTGTAAAACGATCTTTGTCGCGTGCGAGGGATTGTTCTGTTCCACGTGGCAGGAGGCGGATGGTTGTCCCACATGCATGCTGTGTGAATCTCGTCTCGTCAGTGACGTGTTGGGACGCGGACGTGAGGGGGCCCACAAATGTGTAGGCCCCACTTGGGGAATCTCTGTCGTTACTTCTGGCCCTACAAGTGAAATCCCATCCTAACTTCCAACATTTCTTTTTCTTTCGTTCAATTTTATTTATTTATTTTATTTGTTTGTTTGTGAAGCTACGGTTGAATTTTGTTTCCAACACGCTTATACTTTGGGAAAATGCTACGGCATCTGGTCATGTCGATTTAACATATCCCCGTCATCTTATACTAAGCATGTCGGATGTGCTAATGCACACAAATCAACTATATTACTTGGTCCCATTGCACGGAAAAAAGCCAAATTAAACAATATGTTTAATTGGCTATTATATTTTTACTATAATCTTATTATAAATTAATAAAAGACATGATATTCTCATAGACTTACACTTTCGGGCTGTCAAAACGGGGGTTTTTGTGTCGAGTTGGTGTCACTTTGATTAATTTATAAACTCGTTTATGTTGACCCGAACACAACATGTTTATTAAATGGATCATGAACTGTTTCACCTAAATTCTAGTCCTAAAATTATGTGTCGTATTCGTGTCGGGTTAAAATTTTATTACTCCATCCAAGAGTTGACTGTTTTATCAAATAGAACACGAGATATTGTTTTTTTTTAATGAGATTTTGTAATGTTTTGAGTAGGAGTAATGAGTCTTAATTTTGTATCCATCAACAGCATATTGAGAAGATCGAGCTGAGCCGTGTGATGCTGATGAGTTGGTGTAGTTGGCACATCGTGATGGGTGTTGTGGGGTTGTGATGAATTTGCAAGGGACAGCAATAAATTATTATGATCCCCACTGGGATCGTCGATGCATGAGACACGGCCAACGGATGGGGTGCTTCAACATTCAATGCAACACATGTCCACGCGCAGGCCGGGCCACCTCATACGCCGCTCCGGTGGCCGTGGCCGGCGGTCTTGCTTATGTGTTTCGCTTCACAATTAATTAAAGTTGCAGCCTTCGATCGGTCAACTAATTACAATATTGCAATTTGATTTCTTTGGTTTCATCAACGGGGTCTCGTGTTACTCAAAACAAAAATTTGACCGTCGTAATTATTGTATTAAATCAATGAGTTATTAATATTAATGTTAAATAATTGTATTCAAACTCGTAACCTTAAAATATTAATGTTAATTAAAAATGGTATCCTATGATGTTATTATACCAAGTTCTTGACTTGGAGACACGAGTGTGTATTGCCCCAACATTAAGGGGCTTTACAATTTGGTTAACGTACCATTCACATTCTTCTTCAAGAGATTGAAATCACTTTCAATTTGCAAGTTAAATTGTTGTAATTTGAGTAGTAATTGTGAGACCATCTATCCATTCAAATAGTTAGAAAGTCCAAAATTTATTTTGACAAGTGAGTTTCTTATAAGTTCTTTATAACTGATGTTCAAGTTGCTAATCTCAATCCACAAACAATTCTTGCTTTTCTTGTAGCCAGTGGTTAATGAGCCCTGACGACATTCTTGCATGCAACCTTTTACAGAACTAACGCGTGATAAATATATTGTCATGTTGTTTAAAGTTTTTAGGAAAATCTTCACTTACACCCCCCCTAAAGTATAAGAGGTTTTACAACCATAATAATCTAGAATGAAGTTTAAAAATTTGCAATGTTAATATCTCATGTTTTAATCTCTTTTAATTTCACAAATTCTTTGTTAAAATGCCCACATCTTTAAATAAATATATCATTAATGTACATCATTAAATATAAAAACAGTAAAATAAATCCGCTCAAAATTAAGTTGAAAATTGAAATGGATATGTTGGCCTAATTAGGGTAAGTTTTGGGGTCAGCATGGCATATGAATTGTGGCTCAAACAGTCGGGGCCATACGCCATTGGGGACTGGGTCTACAATACAAGCCATTTTGTGAGCCTAGCCCATAACTGATAACTCATGGGCTTCAGAGAAGCTCTCTGACAACTGTTTAACGCCTCAATGCTCTCATAAATTAGCTCCACTTTTGAGGAACTAATTAGTAATTACTGAGATGGGACTAGAAATTTTGATTCTTTGACCCATGGAAAATGGGAATAGGATCCTTTCTTTTTTCAAGTATATTTAAGGAAGAGCATCTCACTCACGGTGGAATAAAATCAAATGAAAGGTCTCAATTTATGGTGGGCATTCTAAACCAATCTATAAAAAATATTTTTCAACTCATTTAAAATAGTGCTCAGTGTTTATAAATATTTAAAAAGCATATTAAATTTAGTCTAAGTTAGCAAACTGCTATTGATGACGTTTAGAATTTAAAGTGCCTTTTAAATGTTTATAGACATTTGACACTATTTTAAAGAATGGGTTGGAGGATATTTCATTCGATTGGTCTGAAGGAAATTTATGTCCTTTTATGGTCTAATTTATTTATTTATTTTCAAAAAAATAAGTAGATGTGAACGAACAAAAATAAGCCTCAAAATGCTAACTGCCTAGCAAAATCTTGTGCCAGTCCAACCCAACCATTTGATAGAATTTCACAAGGCCAGTTTGGGGTTTCGGAAAAGCATTTTTGGTCATTGTTTGCCAGGTTCATGATCTTCATTCTAGCCCAAAACTTTACTTCGGCTTGGAGCCCAAATACCCATAACAGGACAAAATCATGTTACCAATTATGGCCCTTAAAAAAAAAAAAAAAAAAAATTCCAACAATTTACAGACAGCTGGGTTTTATTGATAGTTTTATCTTAAAGAATATTTTCAAAGATTCAATTTATCACAAAAGCCATCACTCTTGAACTTTCCATTACAAAAAGAAATCCATACAATTTAATATAAAGAACGCAGATTTCTTACAAAAAATTCAAGCGTTCAACCTATTTTTTATGAAAATAAGTGTTACGTAAACTGTCACGTTTCAGTTCACAATTTAGTACCTGATACTATAAGTTTCACGTGATAAATGTCTTGTGGACTGTCACGTGATAGTTTACATTTTAGTGGGTGACAGTGACATGAACATGAGACAAGGTTGAATGAGATTTTCAGGTTAGGAGGGTACACCTTATTTGGGTCAGTTGGGGGGGGAGAATTGCAGCACTGTGTTGTTTTTGATGTTGCAATACAAATAAGAGTCATAATGAAAGCACATCTTAAAAACATGTCTTTGAAAGGACTTCATACGATATGATTAAATGTTAAGTCAGCATAAGAAATGAAAGCAACCGAAATGATTGATGCACCCAATTTGGTTTTATGCCCTAAATACTATTGATTTGTTGGTAATTTAGTTGTAAATGTTCAATCATTAGGTTGCGGTGGGTCAGATTGAGACGTATTGCCGAATGCCCTCAAAACGATCCTAGCCATCATGGGTATCATTTTACTCAAGCCCAAAGCAAGTTATGAAAATCACCAACCCAATAATGTATTCCGGCAGGTTCGGGCCATTCAGAGATCCCGATATTCAGCAATTCAGGTAGCAAAATGTGAAATAGCTTCTTCTATAAGTTTCACCCACCTTAATAAGTGGGCGGGTCGTCCAAAGTTTGTTCAAACGGCTTTAATATTTGTTACCCAAATTGCTAAATTACCCCGTTTGGCCATGTTCTATTTTAGTATTTTTTATATTTTTAATCCAACAAGTCATGTGGACAGTGAAAGGCTCTGGCCAATGTAAACGCGTTGGAAGTTGTCATTTCAATCACACCTAACCGCGTTTTGCACATTACTTAAATCATCCTCATAAATTATTATCACTAATCACCCTTCCTCTCAAGTTAGGCAGAATAAAGGCAAACTAAGAGGACCAGGAAGAGATTTTATGTCCCAAATTGAGTCTCATATGCAATATTATTTGAAGAATGTCTGAGATACATGTGCCACTCGCCATCTCATTATCTCTGACGTTCTCCTCACCCTTCCGAACTCTTCCTAGAAAGCTAAAAAGATTTGCAGAAGTGCAAATTTTTTAGATCCCTCTAAAGCTTGTTGTTTTTCTGTTTCTCTCTTACTTGAAAAAAAAAAAAAATAAATATCCCATGTGAGTGGCCTTATCAATACCCATCATTGATGGAAGTTCTCACCATCTATATCATTTTCATTGATGGTGACTGAAACCATTTTCTTGCAATGTGCAAAAATACCAGACCAGAACAGCAAAGTACTCCCGCCATGTGCACAAGAACATTGTACTTGTCCTTTTGGAGTCAAACTGTACTCCATTTTAGCTTCAAAAACCAATAAAAGTATAGCCAACCAAAGCAGAAGACCAATTAGGCCTAAAAGTAATAGAAAAGCACTACCAAATTGCCAATCAGATCCTTCCACTATGTTGACAAGCTGTGGCATTGAAGTAGAGCACAGGCTTCATTGGAGACCAAGGAAAAAGCAAAAACAACGGCAAGAAGTTAAGGATCTAAATAAAGAATCTGAAGCTGTAAAGAAAGAGGTGGGGATAAAAACTAAACTCCTTTTCTTGCTTTTTCAGCCTGACTTTAAGCAAAGTTTACTTCAAAAAGCAATACACTTACCACCAATATCAAAGACATATCTTGGTTTAATCCAAAAAGTAACAAAAAGAAGTTCATCCAAATTGTTTATTAAATCCTATTGGAATATTCACCTGTAAGAATATAAGGTAATTCAGTCTGTATGAGATACTGGTTACAAGAATGGGTGGTTAATATAATATTAAGACATTATTAAACAAAACTCATAGACTTAAATGGTATCCCAACATATTTCTCAAGGGTTCAATAATAACGAAGCTAGTGATAATGTGCAAAAGAGTGGATAAGAATAGTCCATTTTGCGTCTCTGCGACATGTCGTTTCATGTATAGGAACAAAAGAAGTGGGAAAAGAAGAAACAAGGAGAAAATACAGAATTTGGTGAAGCATAACAAATCTCAAATTCCATTACTCATCTCAGAATTTTCTACTACAAATGAACTGCAAAAAGAATTCCCATGAAAAGGAACAGAAAGAAAAGAATGCAAACTAAGAGACAACACAGACTCTCACACCTACTTACCTTTTAAGGACCTACTAACCATCACTTAACCTAAACTCTACCCTTAAAACTTGCATCTTTTTCTACCCATTTTTCAATTCTGTCATTTCAATCCTCCTCTACAAGCTAAAATATGGTCATCTATTTCTCCTATTGCCCCCCCATTCCATCCCTGTACAAAATAAGCAATGAACAAAAGAAATGATGAAATAACAGAGAAATAACATAAGAGAGGTAAAGGAGGCAGTGAAGAGAAAAGGTTCCGACAAGGAACACATCTCTCTCATCCTCCCTAAATGTAATCCAGCCCAAGGCTGCTATTTGCATTTGGAATGAGCTCCGGCGAGGCAGTCATGGTTGGTGCTGTCTCAGCTATAGCTGGCCTCTCACCAGTCTTGTTTCTCATTTCAATGACCTTCTTATGGGAATTCGAGTGCAAGGATGGAACAAATGTTGGGCTTGCTGCAGGCCGGTATTCAGGGAAGAGCCGGCCTGACTTGTAGCGAACGCCACATGCATTGCAAAGTGTTTTTGGCCCCAATGGGCCTGCCCGCCATTGGGGAGTCTTGGTTATCTCACAATGCATGCATTTCCTGACCGCTTGGGATGGCGGATTTTGATTCATCTCCACGGGGCCTGGTGAAACTGTCAATTTGATTTTCTTTTTCTTCTTGTGCTCTGCAGTGCCTTGTTGTTTTGGAATCTTGATAGTCAGACGAGACTCCGCAAAATTCTCTGAATCTGAAGAAACTTTTGGCGCAAGGAATAGCTGAGGGGCCTCGGTGACAGAGGAGGAAGTGGGGGAAATAAGTTGAATTGCCGGGCGCGGATTAAAGGTTGCCGGGCGAGGACGCTTGCTGCGAGCACGTCCACGCCTTCCAGGGGTGATGGTTTCCGGGCTGCGCGGTACATTCTTCTCGACTGAGCAGGAGCTGCTGCTCTCGAGGACAGAGACCGGGCTGGAAGTCTGGAATTGGTGGTGGGATGATTCCTTATTGTTTGCAGACTCCTCTTTCTTCATGGTAAGGCTTCCTCCAGAGAAGGAATCCTCAACAAAGTTTGATAGCCATTCCAGCTGAACAATGTCTTCATACTACAGTAAGAAAGAACACCCAAAAACAGAATTAGATGAAAGGTCCATGTTCCACATTCATCCAACAAAATCTATCTTTTGGTTATATTTTCCTAAGGCTAACACAAGGTTAACGCAAAAAATATGCTTATTAATTAAATGATTAAATTCATCGTACTAAAATAGAAGCCCTCAGATAAACTTAAACTTTCGGGACTACTTGTGATTTAACACATACAAAATAGTAGTTATTATTCTTTGGAATTACACAAAGAATCCCACTTGAGAATGTATTAATTCAAAAAATCAACATTTTCCACATAATAATATAACAAGTATAATATAGCTAGTAGAAGAATCAGGTCATTCGGTAAAAAAAAAATTATCAAATTTATTTCACCTTCCATACATAATCATATACTCTCTCCTATTCAAATTCCAAGCATCCAAGTTGACACATTAACAAAACCACACAACTTTGCAAAACATTATCATCATAATTGACTTTTGTTTTAAAATTATAATTATTGTTATTACTTTTTCAAAGTTAAAATCATACGACAAATCACGTGACGTCCATTAATGGCGCCCGATTATTAAACGGTCTAATCGATGAAGGAGGCCATGACATGTCACCTTGCCACCGACATGGATTTTCAAAATGAATTTACCATTGAGACCCCTAATTGCACCTGGAAACGACGAAAACACCCTTGCTCTCTAGAAGGTTTTGAATTCCTCTCACCATTTTCTACCTAACGGTGGACATGCTACAGGACAACCATTATAATCGCCCCACCAGTGGCATGGAACTAGCGTACAACAACGTCACGCGGTCGGCCAGGCTGGCACTTTAAATTTGTCTAAAATCTCAACCATTTACTTCCAAAAGTTATTACTACTTATGACGTCAGCGACAAAATTTGAAATTTCAATTTTTTTTCAGAGAGCCAACCAAGAAAAATAAAAGAAAGAAAACTCACCGGAACAGAGAGCTCCGCGGAGAGGTCCGACGCGCTGTTTCCGGCCGAGAAGACCGACTCGGTGCCGGGCAGCGACTCGGGCTGATTCGACCAGAGGGTCGGGAACGCGTTGCAGTCGGCGCTGCCCAGCGCGGCCTCCACGTCGTCCTCGCCGGTCGGGAAATCCAGCAGGTCGTCGATGTGGTCAAAGAAGCTGCCGCAGTCTATCTCGTCAATGAAGTTCGGTCCGATCATTGTGCCAAAATTTTCCTGAGAAAAGAGAGAATGGCAAATGAGGGGAAATTAGTTCTGAGGTTCGAGGAATTGTACTAAATGAGTTAATTAAAAGGAAATGAAGGGTTTTTTCCTTTTTGGGATTTCTTGACAATGTGTCAATTATGAGGCCAACCCATGAGCCGTGTGGCGCATGTTAGCAAGTATTTTGTCCGTTTAAATTTCAAATTTCACTCTTATAAAAAAAGATAATAATAATTATAATAATCAAAGCCGGAATGGAGCTTTCAACTTTAAGGTAAGGCCAGCTGGTTCCGTATATTAGCAGTGCAATTTGCAAATTGGGTTGTGGTTTCCAAGGAAGGAATTGTTGCGTCCAAAATGAAAATAAAAAAAGTAAAGACTTATTGGAGGAAAGGAATAATTTCTGTACAGAAAATGAAAATGAAGAGCTAACCTTGTGAGTTTCTGACCAAAAGGGTACTCAACAACGAGCTAGCTTTTTTCAGCGAGGCTGAGAAATTGGGGTTTGAAACCGTCGGTGCAGGGATTTTCACAGTAGTAACTGAAGAGGAATTCAAGGAATTCTAAATCAAATCCTGCAGAAACGGTAAACGAGGTCATTGTGAGTAAAGATAGGACCCAAAATCTATAGAGTGTGTTTAATTCGTAAAAAGAATGGAGTAAGCGTTCCCGAATTTCCCACAAAATAATTTGAAAAAGGAGAAGCAGTATTTGCTCTCTTGTGTACTGTTTGGTTGCCGGGAAAACCGGGTTGAAGAAAGCGAAATGAGTTGAATTATGGGAGGTTTTTAAATTTGTTATTCACTAGGTTGTTCACACAATTTTCTGAACCAAGACAGCATACAGTAAATGTCCTAAAATTTAAAATTCCGTTTCATTTTTCTGTCTTTCCGGTTTCTCAGCAACCAAGCAGCGAAATCATGGCAAAACCCCGAAACTCGACCCCTGCCGACACTCAAAACCCGAAAGGAAAACGCCACCGACAGTCAAAAATGCAGAGCCAAACCTGAGCAATTAGAACCTAAAATGAACTCCCGCCCTTTCAATACTTCCAATGGCCGAAGAAGCAGAGAACCAGGAAAAACTCCCCCAAAAGAAAGAAACCAAAAGCTACAACCTCTAGGCTTCAGAAAACCCTATTCCTATTCCTCCATTATAAACTGCAAAACTATTGAGAGTTTTTAAGAGTGAGTGAGAGAGTACCTTCAGAGGGAGAGAGAGAGGGAGAGAGGTTTGAAAGGAGAGAGAGGAGAGTGAGAAAGGCTAAAAAGGGATGGAGAAGGGAGAGTGTGATTGTAACGTTAGGTGAGCCTCCTCCTTCATTGCTAGCTGTCTTTTACTATCCCCTCACTGTCGTGACGTTGAAGTCTTCTCTCCTCTCTCTCTCTCAAAAAAAAAAAACTCTTGCTCTGATTACCCACGGGTCCCACACTCCCCCCACCGCACCCAATTACCCTTTCCACGGATTTGATATTCTTCTTCTTTTATCAAACTTATTAAACCAGAAAAAGAAAAAGAGCTGGGATTGAATTGATGGGTTTTTGAAAGAGCTAAAGAGGGAAAAGATTAAAAAAACAAAAAAAAAAAACTGTCTGCGGATTTCCTTTGCGAAGATTCTGCACACAGAGATGGGAGAGAGAAGAGAGAGAGGTTTTTTTTTGTAGTGTACTATGTGGTCTGAGAATTTGTCAGGTTTCTAACCGCCGTTGTTTCCGACAGGCACTGTTCTTTAATTTTTACAGCGATAATGCGAAAATGTCAGACACCAGAGAGGAGTTTTCAGTGGGCGGTGTCGTTGCGGTATCTAACGAGGCGCGTGGGGTTGTGATTTGTAATTTGTACGGATGAAAACGGGGAGGTTAAAACTTAAAACCTCAACCAGAGCTCTGTAACTGATTGCAGAAATGGAATTTGCCCCTCCACTTTACTTGAAACTACGACTTTGCCTACTTTTTCTTAATCCTAAGTTACCCAACGCATTAACCGGTGTATGCGCCAAGTTAACATAATTCGGCCGTGGATTAAGCTAATAAGGGTAGCATTGTCATTTTGTGCATCACATGGTTTTCGTGATTCTTGCTCTTGGGCATGGAGCCGATCAGTACCTTATCCTATACAGTATTTTACTATTTTTTTTTTCTTTTAAATAATAATAATAATAAATAAATAAATTTTATCCTTTGGAGTTGGTTTTTATATTCCCAGAAGAGCATTGATGCAAATTTTTATTACAAATTTAAGCGTGAATTTTCTTGGTATTTATCAAGTTAGTTACTAAATCGCATAAGGTTACCTGATACGGTAATAGTACATATGATACTTGTCAAGTTTATAAACTAATGTGATAATTTATGTAAAACTTATCACGCCAATTACTAAGTTATGACCGATAACATAATAGTCTGTGTGTTGTCTAATTTGCTTCAAATTTAAACCACCTCTTCGCCATTCTAAATAAATTCCTCAAATGTCCAAAGATACTAGATTTCAACAACGATCAAAGCTCTCCGCTGTCATTACCCCCCACCTCAAAAACACCAAACCCCTCGCATCATTCAACATTAAGAAATGCTTATTTGTATTCTGAAATTTACTTCCCGTACATTTTTGCTGAGGAAAATAGATTAAAAGTCTTAAAAGGCTACAGATGGTAAACCATTAAGTTCATGGCAAGTGCTTTTAAAAGACACGTGCTCCTAACAAATTTGTCAAGCAAATAAAACAATTGATAAATGTCAAACAATAGTACGAGCAGAGAATTCATTGTAAGCATTTATATCAAACAATTAGCATCGGGTTTTTAAGTTTAGTTAATACATAAATTGGAATAATAAATAATACAATAAATTATTATGGGTTGTCGGTTGTCACTCCATTAATATATATAAATAGAGTCCCACCATACACATTCATAAGATGATTTGTAGATTGAAAAATGTTACAATAAATCCACATAAATAGTATAGAGACTAATTTTAACAATGTCAAAGTTTCTTTTTGATCTTAGATTTAAGGATTAAATACCTTGTTAGCTTGTGTGCTTTGGACAATTATCAAATAACTTCACGTGTTTTAAAAATTATCAAAAGTGGTACTTGTGATTGTCTAATTAACCTTGTTTGTTCCTTGCTCTATGTTCCGATAAAAAACTTAATAGCCCTTTAAGTAACGTGTCTCATATACAACTTTACGGCCCTCTCCATTGAAAATTTGCGCTTTGAGTTGGATTTCTCCACAGAGGAGTGGCACCCGCCCACAAGGGTGGGATTTTTCCCTCGGTGGGTCGCGAATTAGGATTCTCTCAATTTCATTTGAGCTGGAGAATATCAAGTTAATTACAGTGAATTTGGTATTTTTATCCCATCAAAAAGTTAAAAAATGAAAATTTCTCTCTATTATAACTAGCCGAAAAATTTTCAGTTCATTTAAACGGGAGATGATCATTTTCATGAGTCGCGGGTGAGTCCTATAGGCAATAAGTGTTTCTATTTATTTTTATTTTTCTTACGCAAGTTTTTATAATTTTTGGCAATATGGAAACTGCTCTAAATTCTCAAAGTATGCCAATTACATAGTAGCGTGACAGTCGCACCCGAACAAGTTCAAGTGCACAAAGCTCTCTCTCTCTCTCTCTGCCTTTTCTGACCAGCATCGTGGAACCTCTTTAATGTTCTCTATAGTTTTTTTTCCCCTTTTATTTGGTTGGGTTTTATTTATTTATTAATAAATTTACTGAATTATCCTTCCAAAAAAATTAAGAGGAAGGGATTTATAGTTCCAATCAATAATATCACAGATATAACTGGAGATTTCGTTGGGTTTTATTAACAATAGGTGAGGAATAATACATAACACAAAACAAAATAGTAATTTTAAATATTTTTATAAGATTAAGACTATCAAGTAAATTTGTAAAAAATTATAATAAAATTGAAGTAATTTTCATGTATAAATAAAGGCCATATCTTATGGTGGGTGTGGCCTACGTGTTGACAAGTATGGTATAACCTTTGCTTGTATTTTCAGAAATAATCGGTAATTCGAACGAATTCCTGAGCATTAAAGCTATACCGATACGGACTTCTATAAAGTGAACAAAATTTGCAAGCTGTCACAACAACCTTTTTGACAATCTTACCCTTTACCACCTCATCCCAATTATCGCCGAATCTTTAGTGCGCCACAAGTGTGTGCGCGTTACCAAAATGGAAAACCTCTCAGCTGCTGCAAATATAAATAAATAAATAAATAAATTTATTATTAAATCTGTGAAAGACTAATAAAAGTGACTGCAGAGCTGAGCACGTTTTGTTTGGGCCTCCTCGAAATGATGGGCCTCACTACCTTTTCCCTTTCACTCTCTTTTAACTAACTTGAGCTCTACTCTTTGAACCAATCCCTTCCAAAGTACTCTTCTTTCTCTGAACAATTTCTTTTTTTTTTTTTTTTTAAATAAATAACTTGGATTGCACTCTTTGAATTACTTCCTTCGGAAAGACTTCTCCCACATTGGAAAAAGTAGATTTAGGTAAGACCCATATTATATTTAAGGTAGTCTATATTCTATAAGGCTTGGACTTCATGCACTATTATATTGAGTAGTTGCCACAACCAGACACCACTTCATCTTCAAACAATTTGTTTTTGGAGAATCATCATTTTCATGTTTGTTTCTTTTAGACCATTATGTCTCAGTCTCACATATTATAGTTACCGGTAAATCGATCATGTCTTGGGTGATAGTGTGAAACAACCAAAATAAACATAAAAATAGAGGTAGAATCAAGATTTCTCGTCTCAGACACACACACACACAGAATTTTCTCCCTCTTTTTTTTTTTTTTTTTTTTATAATTTCTACATGTCATCTTTCCACTATGTCACGTTGTATCTGGGCCCAAGCGTACTTTCTAGACCTATATATATATATATATATATATATATATATATATATATATATATATATATATAAAATTTTTATTTTTATTTTTTTCAAAACTAGAACTAAGAAAATTTGTTTTCTGCATGCATTGGGATTCTTCAATTTGATTCATAATTGAAAATCTGAACATATTAATCGATTTTTCTTTTTAAAAATAAACTTAAAATCTATTATAATCTTAAATAATTAATAGGATTAAATTCACTTTACCCCTGAAGTTTCAGGAGTTTTTCAATTTGAACCACAATGTTTAAAAATTGGCAATGTACCCCTTAATGTTTCAAATTTTTTTTATTCAAACCATTCATTACTAATTTCCGTTTAATTGGATGGACATTATCTCACGTGCGTCTCACGTGAGATTTTGATGCCCTCTATTCCAATTTTGTCCTCATTAAAACATATGAAATTACGTAATTACTCTCAATTTCATAAGTTTTAATGAGGGTAATTACGTAATTTCATAAGGTTTAATGATGGCAAAATTGGAGTAGAGGGCATCAAAATTTCATGTGAGACACACATAGAATGATTTCTGTCCAATTCGACGAAAATTACTAACAGAGGGTCTGAATTGAAATTTTTTTAAACATTATGAGGGTACATTGCCAATTTTTAAATATTGGAGTACGAATTAAAAAACTCATAAAATTATTTTTCCCTAATTGGTAATGAAGAGAATGCTTAATATTTTGTCATGCACTTGGTTACTTAATTTGGTTTCTATGGCCATTAACAAGCCCTACATATTATGATAGTGATGACTTGGAATGGAGAAATTCTGGTGTATCAATTGTATAGTCGTTGTCTAGAACACACACAAAAAATGAAATTTAATTATGACATAAACGTACGAGTCAATGTGTCATATTGATTGCGTCCTATAACCTTCCTTGTGTCGGTAAGGAAAACGTTGTCATGTACATCTAGAAAAACCAAATGGTCCAAATGGCTTGTGTTCCTAACGGGGTGAACATGGATTTTTAGAAAAATGAATATATCAGTATACCAAATTATATTTATTTGTAATACTCACCGACACAAGTTTTCCTTCAATCAATTTTATTATAAATTCAAATGTATATTTACTTGTCTGAAAAGATTTCAAACAGTTTGTCCAGTGGACAAGAGAATCACATAGAAATTCTCTCACATTTACTGTCTAAATTGATTGTAATTTGGATATCTTTATTCAAACATCAAATTACTATAAATCCACACTTAAAATCGGAATAAAATCTCTTACAATTTCAAATAAATTATCAAATTACAGAATTTAAGTTGTTTTTTAGCAAAAAAACATGGCATAAATCTTTATTCTGACAGCAAATTACTATAAATCCACTCTTAAAAAGGGAACAGGGTCTCCTACAATTTCAAATAAATTTTCAAATTACAAAATTTAAGTTGTTGCTTAGCATAAAAACACGGCATGTTACGGTTGAGAAAAATTGAGTATATTTTCAGCATATTCTCCCTCTCTGTATTGTAAAAAATATTTGAATAAAATATTGTCCTTTCATTTTTTGAAGAACAATCGTTCGTGTAAAAGTGAAAAAGAAGTCTTGTAAGAGAAAAATTCTTTATGATTGTCTCAATAACCTGTTACATTTTTAATAAGTGGTATTTTTTCAAGTCGTTAGTGGCATAAATTTCATAATTTACAATTTCTTTAAAATGGTAGCAAATCTTGATCCTAATTACACATGTTAGTTTTAATTGAAATACTGAAAAAGCTTTGTCCTTACCTTAATTATAAAAAAAGAAATTGATAGGTCATTGTAGCTTTGATTAGTAGCAAATCCCCTTAGTTAATACGAGTTGGTTCATTGACTGTCTTCTGAGTGTTTAACAAGTGAGCTCCAATGGCCGAACCTTGTACTCCTGCAGCTGAACACCACGCTCCAAGACAGATACTCCGTATGTTGCACGCGCCACGACAGTGGGCATGTTTGTACAACATGTTGGTTGTCACGTAAACATGGGTTCGATGGGCGAAATGACTGCGTAACCTTCCTAATTTTCTCTGACAATTCAAGCCCTGTATATTAAACTTCCCAATTAGTTTGGCATGGGCGTTACAGTACATTCAGTAAACTTAACGTGGCAGTATCCGGCGCGAAAGGCGGGGGGAGGGAGGGGTGGTTAACAAATGCATGTTGCGTGCTAGCATGTTAAGAGCCCCATGTTGAGGTGGGACCCTTCTCGCACGTTCAAAGAGTCGGTACACACGTTGGGCAACGTGGCAGGCATAGATTCACCGTGTTGCGGTGGAGCCCACACAGCGAATCAACCGCTCAGCTCCAGCTGGTTATTTGTGTGCTCAGGAGCAGCATGCGACGTGGGGCAGGGTCACGTGAGTTTGCCTCGGGATTCGGATATAGCTTACGATTAATTCCTTTGTGGACTTGGACTCATGGCTGTCCGCCACGTTGTGGGTGCTGACTTTTGTTGGACGAAAGTGTCCGAGGGGAGTTGTTTAATTTACCTTTTGGTCGTGATTAAGATATTTAGCACGCATCATGTGGATGTGGTGGTGGGAGTGGGACCTGGAGGACCTAAGCTTTGTGTGGCCATTGCTTCACAGCCGTACGAAAAATGGGGACTTTTGTGGGCCATTCCGCGTCGTATGGACTGTTTTCCAAAAATCACTCCTAAATATTCAACAATCATCCTTCATAAACAGCAATCTGTCCTTATATTTTAGACTTTTTAGTCCAAATAACAACTAGTTAGACTCTCGGGAATGTGAAGGTGTTGGCGTGTATATATATATATATATATATATATATGATTGATATATTTTTCATATCGTCTTACAAAATAATCATTAAATTTGTGAATTATATAAACCACATATAAGTTAATAGTAAACTCCATAAATTTAATGATTGATAAAATAAATTTGTAAAAAAATATGAGCATATTATTGACATTAATCATTTTTTATAAATATGCAATTTCACAAGAATAATCTGCGAAATCATTTCTCTAACTATGGGTGCATTTGAGATTGTGATTTCACAAGAATAATCCGCGTTTCTAAAAGATATCGAAAAACGTAAGGCGTTTGGCATTGTGATTTTAAAAGCACTTAATCTAAAATAGGAAAAAAAATGCTATTTTTATAAGCATGCTAGATGATGCTTATTTGACCAAATGCTAATTTAAACCAAAATCACGATTTCGCATAACAAATATTTAATAAAAAATATTTTTTAACATGTTTTATCAAACGCATTTATAATTTCAAAAACACAATTTTTTAAATCGTACTTATTGAAACCGCAATCCCAAACGGACCCTATGTCACAATAAATATAAAATTAAAATTAAAATAAAAATTATTGTTGCTCAAAATAAAAATAGAATAATCTTGCATCCAAACATTCTCTAAAGAATGCTAAATTGCCACCCGCGCCAAACGATAAGTTGCCATATTTGCATCCATTTTGTTGTGTGGCACTAGCGTGATTGCACACTAGTGAGAACCGTCTTCATATCATCAATCAGACAACCTTCCGAACATCCATTTCAATAATGATATTTTTCTACACTCAAATCTCTGCTAGACTCTACAACTTTCTAGCTTACATATGCGTCAATTACGGTTGAGTCAATTATTAAAGGTTTAGCGGAACACAAAGATATCAACACATTTCTCTTATAGTCTCTAACAACTGTCCCCATACCCACATCTCTTTGTTTGAAATATCTATAGTCTCATCCCAATTTACCTTAATCAATCCAACTGGGGGTGCATTCAATTATAGAATTTCTACGACATGATTTTGCTTCATATTATTTCTCATACTTTATGTAGCTTTATGAGATCACCTCCGAATACAGCTGTATTTTTACGAAGCCATGTTCTTCTAGCAATTGAAACAACAAACCATATTTATTCCTCTCCACGTAAGTTGAACATAAAATAACATTACAATTAGCAGATCATCATCATCATCTTCTTCTTCTTCTTTTTTTTTTTTTTTTTTTTTTTTTTTTTCAATTTACAATAAAAAAAAAAAAAATGCAATTCATCCTTCATGTTCCTTCCATTCCCATCCATCGTGACATTTTCCTACTAAACAACGGATATATTGAAAAATATTTTTTGTAGGATTCATATTTTAGAAAAAAGGGTTAATGTGACTTACTCTTGTTTATTTTGAGAAAATATTGTTGATGTGCAATAGTGTCACACTACTTACGTGAACAGTTCTTAGAACATGCATTGTGAAGTGCGATTTCGAATGCTAAAAAAGGTTTTAACTTCTCTTACTAGACATCGGTTAGTTTTTAGATAAGATGGTCAAATGCTTGATCCATCAAATAGTATCATAGCTAGGGTCATTAGTTCGAGTCGCAGGAGCCTCATGTTGAGATACAATATTGTCGCTTTGCTCACGTTGACAGCTCTTAGAACATGTCTTGAAGAGTACAATTTCGAATGCTATAAAAGTTTTTGACTTTTTTCCTTAGACGCTAATTGATTTTCATATTAGATGGTCAAAGATTTTATCCAAATAAACATAAATTCATATAGAATTGATTAATGTAGCCATCCTTGCTGAAAGAAAGTGTGGCTACATGGCTACCAATATAGCTAAATTGGAATAGAAATTAGAATGAGAACTTTTTTTAATAGTATTTACAAAGTAACTTATAAGTTTCACTTGAATCATTATCCTGAAAGTAGATGTGTGATTACTTTTTTGTTGGTACGTTTTTTTCTTCCTACCAAACGAGGGATTAACATGGTAGAGCATCTACACCAAATGCTCTAAAACATGTATATATATTATGTATATTTAGTTAATATGAGACAAAAATTACGTTCAACCGCTTCTCTTTATTTATAACACATTAATATATATATATATATATATATTGTGTTCTCAGGATTTTACATGAATATTGTTTTCTAAAAAAAATAAAAATTGAAAGATTAGTGGGATTTTTTTTTTTTAGAAAATAATATTCACCTATAATCATGAAAATACCAACAAGAACCATAACATTTTTTTTTTAATACCAATTCTCTATTTTTTGCTACAATCATTTTTGATTTCTCTTGCTGGTATAAAAAAATATTGAAAAATAATATATAAAGAAAATATAGGAATGAAAAAAAAAAATAGTCCTTAAATATTTTTTTAGAATGAAAAGCTCAACTCTTTGATAGAGATTCGAGGCGTATCCTCGCATTTTTCGCTAAACCTACATAAAAAATTAGTTAAATCCAATTAAGTCAACTGAAAACTGGTAAGCATGATTTCTCATGGCGCAATCTCATTATACTCATAGGCAGATACCGAAGCGACCGGCGACCGGTTATATATATATATATATATATATATATAGGCTTAAAAATTAAGCTTTCACTTATCAAACCAAAAAAATATGGGTTGACCGTTACTACTCAGGCATACTCATTCTCTTAAAAAAAATGACATTATTACGAAAAAAAATATAATTTTTTATTTTTTTTAAAAATCAAATAAAAAAAAGATCAAAAATAGATAGGGTTGCTTCAGACATTTTTTTTTTTTAATTTTTTTAAATTAAAAAATAAAGCAAAAGCCGAACTTATATTGGACAAAAAAGTTGGGTTCATACTTCATATCATGCCCCTAGGCTCTATTAAAAAATAGTGTATTTTTCAGATACTAAAAAATATATGACAATTTTATAAATTATTCCCACTCAATTAGGGAGAAAACACCCATAATAAGTTATTATTCATATAATACATAGTTAATAATGTTTCATTCATTTTGTGGGATGTGTTATTTACAGGTTGAAACGTCAGTATCTAGTAGGTGCGAACCTGCAGCACAGCACGTGATCATTATCATTATGTCCATTTTCATTGGTCGTAAGTCACATGCAGCTTGATCAAGTACCTCTCGCTTAGGCAACTGAAAGCAATACGTGGTCCCACACCCAGCAATCAATGCATTTATATTTGACACTCACCATATCTCCCTACTCCGCGATGCACCCAGTTATCTGTCCTCTACCACATGAAAAAGAAAGTACGGAACTTTCGTATCCCGTCAATAAAAAAGAAAAGAAAAGAAAAAGGAAAATAGAAACGACCGGGACCAGAACTCGCGTGTCGGTGCCGACACTCGTGTCCACCGACAGGTTTACCGGGTGTACCAGGTGGCAGGGCCTGACCACCGGGCTCTAACCGGCTACGTAACGTCACTGGAACAACATCCCATGCATAATAAAGCACCAACGCGTCGGTGCGTCTATTTTTGACTCTGGTGACGCCGTAGCTCCAAAGGTTTTCCGTTGTTCTCCGGATTTCCGTTTGAGATTTTCAAAATCTTAAAACTTCTTTATTAATTATTAATATCATTTTGGATGAATTATTATAAAAGTTAAGAAATCTTATTTATGATCGTTATCTAGTACTTAATCATATACACATAGAAACAAGTTTTTTATATATTTATTTTTTTCTAAAATAATAATTAAAATACTACAGCTTTTATTAGAATTACTTATTGTAACACAATATAAGTAAAAAAACTAAGCAATAAAATTCGATAAAATAAAAATTTAATTATCTAGTGACTGATATGATAAGTGTCGCATGAGCTTATTGTAAAACTGGTGTACCATTAGCAGTTAGCAACATTTCTTAAAACGATTTAACGGTCAAAACATATGACTAAATATTCTAGGTTTTTTTTACAATATGTTTGAGCAACTCGTTTACATTTTTTTAAGGAAATCTCTTATATTAATTGGAGTCACGTACACTCATAAATTATTATTTTTGACTTATCAATGAAATCTTGAACAAAATGAATGTGACAATTTTTATTTATTTTTGTCATAATTTATGATGGAATCATCCCATATTTTTCCCATAATTATTAGGTTTAATTAATAGTTGATAGTATACTAATATATATATATATATATATATATATATATATATATATATATATATATTTTGTTTCGATGTTAAGCCACGCTGTCCCTCTAATAAAGCAAAACAAAGAAGGAAGGAAACAATGGCATGTGAGAGAAGCACGTGGCTATATGATTTTGATAAAAACGCTATCGTGACGGTGACCTGGAAAATAATAGCCGCATTATGAGCACCGTTATAGGCGCCGGGAAGAGGGAAAGAAAGGGATATTCCATGTGAGATTTTAATTTTGAAAACAACACAAAAATTATCAAAATAATACTAAAAAACATTTGGAAGACAAGATTAATTAAAGAAAGAGGAGGACCAAAAAAAAAAAAAAAAATTTGAGATGTGGGCATGTGCCAAGTGGGAGCCTCAATCAGTGGGCAAAACGTGGAGACAACAACCGAGATTTGATGTTGGGATGTGGTTGAATGACGCATTTGACCTGAAAATGTGAGGGATTTTAGAGAGGGTTTATTTAGGGTAAAAAAAAATTAAATTTAATATATGATTGAATTTCGTATTCAAAGGGTAGACATCAATCCAAGAGTGGCTTCCCACGCCTCTTTAAAAGTCACTGTGGAGACTGGAGACAATAGCAAGGGCAGGGACTATTAATATATGATTGATTCATTGAAGCCTTTTTATTTTATTTAATTTTTTGAGGTAATTACCTTTTGCTCCCATGAACTACAACGTCTTGGCAATTTTCTCCCATGGACTACCAACTATGACACATGACCCCATCAAACTACCATCTTATGACAAAAGGCTCCCTTCCGTCAGTCAAATGGGTTAAAATTGACGGTCAACGGTCATGTGCAAGTCATGTGCCATTTTAAATTTTATTTCTTCCACTTTTGCCCGCATTTTAAATTGGTTTCATGTGTTGGATTAGGGTTTAGGAGGGTATAAGCGTCATTTTCTCGATCTGAAGTGAGGGTAAAAATGGAAGAAAAAAATAATTAAAATGGCACATGGCTTGCGCATGACCGTTAACTGTCAATTTTAACTATTTTTACTGACAGAATGAGGCTTTTTTGTCATAAAATTGTAGTTTGATGGGGTCAAGTGTCATAGTTGGTAGTTCATGAAAAAAAGTGCCAATGCGCTATAATTCATCAGGGCAAAAGGTAATTACCTATAATTTTTTTTAAAACCCTAAATTGCTGTAAATATGGTTGAAAAATATGTCGGTAGTGCTATTACAATGTTATAACTTTGAAAAAAGGAAAAAGGACAAAGAAAAAGAAATCATAATTCCTATAACTTTGAAAGTTAAATATTGCCATCCAAATCTGTCGGTATACTATGTGATGCAAATGTGAGTGTATATATATATATATATATATATATATATATATATATATATATATAGTGAAAAAAAAAATCAAATTCATATAACTTTGAAAGTTGAATATTGCCATTCAAATCTGTCGGTATACTATCCATTATGTGATGCAAATGTGCATATATACATATAGGGAAAAAAAAATCAAATTATTGTGAAATGAAGGACATAAATTTTCGATTATTGTAAGAGTTGTGTTTATTAGATAATAACGAAAATCACATATCATGTTAAATGTCTGTTTGATTTAACGGTTTTAGAACTCGTGGTTTGAAAAAAAAAATATATCCATGGTGATTAGTTAATGATAAGGTGGTTTTTTAAACATATAATTAAGCATTTGGTAAAACTGTGATTTAGCATTTTAAAATAGTTTACATTTTCAAATCACTTTTTTTTTTTTTCTTTCAAACGCACTCTTAGACAGAACGCTTTTCGTAAATTTGTTTTAAAACACGTGTTTTATCCGCAAAATTGCCAAGCTATCATGTTATTGGTGAAAAAAGAAATTGACCATGCATCTTTCTGATGGCATTAAACAAGTTTACCCACTAAACTAATTAACTCTTTCAAAGAAAAAAAAATGTTGAATTCAAATTATAAATGATATTGCTGAGTGTGTAATTTTGAAATTCATTTTTAATATCCATATCCACAATAAATGCACTGCCGCCATCTTGGAGTAGGCTTGTAAAACATTGGGCCATAGTGTTCAGTTGATGTTGTCGCCTTGTCGGTGACCAACTAGGTCCAATTTGGCCTTGAACTTGGGCCTGTGTCCCAAGCATGAACCGACTTTAAATCTATCTGCTCGTTGAACCTTGGCCCAACATTTATTTATTTATTTATTTTCCTACTCAAAGCGGGAGGGAGAAGGATCCTCTCAGGGGATCCATTTAGTTACTTTTAGGTGGCATTTTTGTCCCCCAAAAAAAAAGTAAAATGACAAAATTGCCCCCCAAAAAACAACTAAATATTTGACATGGAGAAGATCCGGTCCAAGCGGGAGAGGGGGGAAAGAGGGAATTTGTTGATTGAGTCATATACAATGGTTTTATAGAATTCAAATTGCTGCTCCAAGAAGAGTTGTTACATCCAAGCTAGTTGATTAGGGAGTCATCCACTTACATTTTCTGCAGTTTGACTCCTACAAGAGCAATGTGCTTGACAATTGACATGGTAGTTTAGGGAATCAAGCACTTACATTCAACAAGTGTAGATGGGCTATCATGTGCCATAACCCCAAGAAGTGTAGATGGGCCATGAAGCACAAATGGCAGCATGTAATGTATGTGCATAATGCAATGTTTGCTGCCACATCCAGAGACTAAGAGACATGGACATGGTGGGTGTGAGTAGTGTGATGTTGATTTTGGCTAGTGGTGATTTGCAGCATGTGATTGAATGAGGATGTTAAATTGTTTGTAGTGGCTGACATGTGTCAGCAAGTTGCAAAAGAGTTGTAGGTATAATATTACTCAACCGGTTAAAGTTAATGCTTGCACTCTATATTTTTGATTAGTAATCCGAAAAACATTACATGTAAAAAAAAATGGTGTTAATACGCTACAAGCAAAGAATATATTGTCGACTGAAGCACAATTAATGAAGCAGTGCTCTACAAATTGCGTTGAATCATAAGTTAATTCCAAGACATGGAACACCTCTCTTGACATGTCAAAAAAACAGCACCTCCGCTGCAAGGGGATATATGAGATTTTCTAGGTGAAAATCAGGGTTTTAACAAGGTCGATTTGGATGCATCCAGATGATTAATTCGACATGTTCCAAGAAGGACTTCTGGGAGCTCCTCTTCTGTGTTGCCCTGCAAAATTTGCCTTTTAATGATATGGATAACTTTGTTCCTCCAAGTAACAAAACAGCTACTAATACTCATGCCGAACTCATATTGAGAACTTTATTTTTATTCCTTGTAACATTTTTAGTGTAATAAACTGTTCCATTGCATCTTTTGGTGTAACAATAGGTCTTTATCTTAGATTCTTAAATGGCTATATATGTATATGTTATGAAAGTTTGATTGCTTTACCTGTATCAAAAATGCCATTTCTATGACCAATTTGTTCAGGTATCCCAGAACAAGACTAACCACCCCCCTTGCTACCGTTGAAGATCCGACGTCGATTGCTAGCTGGATTCAAACATAATGTAAGGTTACCATTTCGACGTCGATTGTAAAAGGATCTTGAAAGTTGTATGCCATGTCAGTTAGCACACTATTGTGTGTGTGTTTGTGTGTGTGAGAGAGAGAGAGAGAGAGAGTGATCATGGAAGTGGAGGCAAAAAAACATGATTATAAAGTTTAGTTAACCTACCTCCAAATAGTTTTTCCCACGAAAATAATGTACTTCAAGTGCTTGACCCACCAAGCATGCTTTCTTTCCAACACTCTGCTTAACTATCCATGATCCCTGAGAAGAAAAAATGCAAGCAATGCAAAATGTGAAAAACATGGACACCTGATTCTATGATATTTGTTTTTGCGAACTGAGTTCTTACTAACCTTAGAAATATAAGGTATGAGTTTAAATCTTGAATTCCTAAAAGCATCATCTCCGTTGACAAAAGTGTGTAGCAACGGATTATCTTCCAATGGAGTTTTCATCATGTAATACAGCGCCAAAGTGTATGTGGTCGTACCAGGGACCTGATTCATGGTAGTTTACAGTAAAATTCTGAAGCTCAATGATGATGATGATGATTAATAATTTGAATGAAGCTCACCTGTATGCTAACAATGAAGAAGAACTCTGGTCCACCTCGTTCCGCATATTTCTGGATGAATCAATTAGCTTGCATGAGAAGAATGACTCTTCAATCATAGAGCATACTTATGTAAATGTGTGCAACATTTAGTAGAAATGCCTATTATCAATTAACTCTGAATCGTTAGAAATATACATATAATGAGAGGTCAAACCTGAACAATACTATCGGGTCGACCACCAAGATCATCTACTCGACTCTCAGATCTTAGCCAATCCGCACCAACCATTTGCATCAAGGTGCTTGTTGCCTTAATCTAGAGCAGAGATAATTATTTAGTTTAGAAAACTGAAATTCTCATTTTAAAACAAAAAAAAATAAAAAATAAAAAAATCCGTTGATATCTAGATATTCTGAGGCCTTTGAATGTTTGACTTGAGAGTCTTGAACCAATGTTGTAAGAGATATTTTTAATCTTGGTTTGGGCTTAAGAAAATGGGTCTATAGTATTGGTCCTGAATCATCTCCTTATTCAGATTTTTTAGGTTGGATAAGGGAAGTGAAGAATAAATCTTATTCAAGCAACATAGCCCTTATCCCACTTGTTAGACTCGTAATTGTCTTTCTTATTCTTTACCAATATGATGATGATGATCATAAAATTTATAATAAGAAAAGTACATGCATAGTTAAACTTCATAAAATCATTTTGGGGTAATTTAATCTCTGAAGTCCTAAGAAGCCTCATAAGACAGCACCATTCAATTCAAAGTCAGAGAGTAAAACATGTTTGCAGCTTAAATATATCTGTTTATGAGATGCGTGTCAAAATTAATACATGTTATGAGCTTTCGAATAATCTCTGTATCATTCAATTCTCAATCAATAGCTAGAACTGAAAGAATACCTTTTGACGGTCTTGTAAATAGTTTTCTCCACGTACTAAAAATGAAGAAGGATCAGCTGTTGCCCAACTGCAAGGTAAAGTACAGCTTGGGTCTTTCTGAAGAGTGGCTCCATAAGAGCATGACAAGCTGTCTTCCCTGGCCAAATCTTGTAAGTCCATGTACCCCTTCTTCTGAACTGCACCACAAGGAAGTTTCATTTCTCAATCAGAAAATAACCTAAACAAACATTTTACACATCATCACTTGATCATATAAAAAATGGTCTACCAAAACAAGACAAGACTGACCTGCAAGATCATGCAATTTTTTCACAAAACTAGCAGCTGATGAGAGTTTAGGCTGATATTTATTCTGTACATGATGTTGAAAGCATTGTCAACAAACAATAATTGACACTTACGAATAGAATGAGAATATAATTGATGAAACAAAGGAAGTAACATAAAAAACTATTAAGGCAAGGAGATCTTTACAGATATGGATTGATTCAACCAAAATTCTCACTGGAAGTGAACAAGAATCTAACCACAAAAGGAAGTGAACATTCACCATACCTCTTATTCTAAAGGGACATGACAACCAAACATTTCTTATCATCAATATGTCAATCATACCAATTGTAAATAAATAAGTGTAGAAGATCTTTCTATCCTTCATTTCAAAGTGTACTTAAGTTTATTAAACGAGGTAAGTTTATTGAAGAGTCATACCACCATTGAATTATCATACTAAATTTTCTCCTACATAATGACAAATACATACTAAAAACACTGGTTGCATTCAGTTATCTCCAGTCCGGTCATCAAGGTTCGTCAGCAAAAAGACCATCATGTCAGAGGCCAAACCGAAAACCTAACGTAAAGTACCACAAACAAAATTCCATAACCAGGAGATTGGATCTAACCATAAGAAGAATGGTTGCTTGATAAATAGCTCTAAAAGGACATGTTAAAATAATTATCGTAGTAAATAACAGAAGGCATATGTTAAACTTAACTATTCTAAAACAACTGTATGTTGCTGGCCACAAGTTTAAAATACGCCCTGATAGCAGCAAAATCATATGCATGAACCGGAAAAACTTGAGATAGGAGAGTAATAGAAGCAAAGTCCAAGTCTGTGAAGTTATTTTAAACTACTTCTGGAAAGTAAAATTTAGTCATGGTGACTAGTAATTACAGGAGAGTGCTCTTCTTCACTGAAGTTGCAAGGCCACTCATTCTCCAAATGGTCATACTCTGCTGGTTCAGAAACATCAAAGAACTCATCAGCGGCATCATTCAGTCCCATCAAACTTGGACGGCCAGAGGGTGGTATTTCCATCTGATCTTCTATCGAAACGACCTCCTCAATCTTCCTATTTTCTACTGGGCGCTGAACTTCAGTCTTAATATCATTCTTTTCACTATAGGGAAATTCAATATCTCTTGTTAATTCTCCAGATGAGAATTCAGAGGAATGATTTCCTGCTTTGGCCTTGAACAGCTCCCTTAACGCTGCAAGTTGCAAAAAAACAATTTAAGTATGGAAAAGCTGTAATGAATATAATGTGAAATTCTTATCAAGTAATAGAAGGGTACCAGCAACTCTCTCAAGCATACGGATAGTTATGGATCTTGCAGATGATGGACGCAGATACAATTTCCAGAACTTCCAATCAATTGCAAGCATGTGTTTTACAAGAGACTGTTTCCCTTGGTTGACAGGAGATATCACATATCCTCCACCTGCAAATAGTCTTAAATCTTTTTAGTAATATATATCTTCTAAATATTTGATTTGAACGCAGAAAAAGAAGTATTGGAGTGTCTGAAAATAAATTCTTAGTTTATCCCACCAGGTTAGTGTTAAAAGTAGAAGTTATTGGACATTATGTTGGATCTCAGTATCACATTGTAAATTATATTTTTGACAGATAATAAAACAGATAGTTCCTACAATCTTCCTTCTATGGATCCTGACTTTTAAGTATTCCTCACCATAAAATGTGACAATATAACTGAGAAAAGAAGATACCAAATTCATACTTTTTAATGTCATCCAATAAACATTAGTAAAAGGTAAAAGGACATGCTTCAGTTTCAAATCCAAATTCAAAGAGATTTTTAAGAGAGCAGATAAAGTGAGGGGAGCATTTGCATAATTATTCAAAAAAGTCAAAAAAATTATTCTCATGCGTCTTTCATCCTGTTCTAAATGCGAGTCAATTGGTAGCATTACTAGGTATAAGAACAGTTGAAATTCAAATTCAAAGCATACATTACTTTTAAGACAAGCACGAACGTAGCCTCTTTGTGGTTGACACTTCTTGTGAAACACGGAATGATACAAAATTACTGTGATGGAACCAGATAAACAAGGTCAGGACTTAGGATAATGTATTTGTGGCTCCAAAGCTTTGTAAAAATTTAAAGTTCCTTCAAAAAATTACAACCATATGTGCCATCATCTTCCCTTCTCCAATAACGCCGCAGCAGTAAATCTCTTCGCCTCATCCCCCTGTAAACCATGATGTGTTAACAAAATCATAATTTACAGTGAATTCTCTTTAATAAGGTTCAATATCTGACCAAGGTAGCCAATCACTGTATAACAGCTTCTGAATAATATCTGTGTGACCATCAAGGTGCTCAACCACGCTTCCCCGATAAAAACAGAAGTCCCATCTGCAAGACACTTGGTAATTCAACCTCTGGAATGAGAACAACTCCATCAAAAAAGAAAAAGAAAAACAGGGCTAGAATTTAGTTTAAGAGTATCTCTACTGAACAAAAATTGCAGTAGAGGGTTTAGCAGCAAAATTAAATCTCATCTAGAAAACACAACCGGCATTGGTGAGCATGTCGAAAGGAAGTTGAAATGAGAAGCCAATGGGAGTCTACTTAATTGGACTACTAATATTGGTAAGGATTTGCACCAAATATGCGACTTGGAAAGAAACACATATTCTTACTACTCTCTATGTCCTATATTGGTGGTCATGTTTAGAAAAAATTACTCCTAAAGGGGACATCACTTGATGCATCATCTTCCGAATAAAAAGGAATAAATTTCCAAAATTACCGTCATTAATATAGTCTCAAATAAATTGGGGCATTTCAAAATGGAATAAAAGGCCAACAATATGGAATGGAGGGAGCACATAATTATTTTTACTAAATGGCAACCAAACAATGAGACCATGATTGTTGCAAAGCTTTTCATTACACCAAAACATCAGTGTAGTAAGACAGAAGTAACATTTCAGCAATCTTACTCCGATCTTGAGGGACCAAGAGACATAAGAGTTCGGAAAATGGCCTCTGAAGTTCCATCAAGCACACCAACTGCCATTATTGCCGGATGATCATCCCAATGCTGAGAAGAGCGACATTTTTTCAGCCAAATCAGATCAGGTGAAATAATCAATAACTAGTTAGTCAAAAAGAGCAACTCACCCTCCCACGGGAATCCCAATATTTTGCTTCTTTGAAAAGCCGCAATCCTGCAATAAGTAATGAAATTTTAACACATACACTTGTATGCCTTAAAAATCAGACATGAAACTAAGTCTTACCATTCTGACAACCAAAAATTTTCCATGGTGAGGGTGCAATAACATCAGATGTCATTGCCTCCATGTGCATGGAAGAGCAATGAGTGCAGCCCATAGAGCTTTTACGATCTCTCTTAGAACCACGCAGTCTGCTGAAAGAAGAAACTAATGGATAGAAGGGGCAAAAATATATAACTTTGAGAAAAATAATTTCTATATATATATATATATATATATATATATATATATATATATATTTGCATGTTATATGTGTGTGTGTGTGTTTACGTCTTTGATCAATGTATTATGGGGATGTCCACTCAACATCATTTGAACATGATGATATATCACATACTCTTTCCTAAACAATTTCAACAGACCTAAAATTACTGAAAGTCAGAGAATCATGTAAAAAAGAACTCACGAAAAAGATAAAATGGTAAGCTTCTTATCCATGAGAATTTTCTTTTTCTTCTTGATATACCTTAAAGATGGCCACTTGCTGTTGGAACAATCCACAAAAGTCTTTGCTGGATTCGGGAACTCCTGAAAATGCAGTTAAACATGAGGCTTTCATCAGCAAAAAACCATTACAATGGTAGGTTAAAAGCTAAAAGTTTGGAACCTTTAATGCAGCGTCTTGCAAGGAACGTATCCATCTTGCTGATTCTTCTGGACTACTTGCTCCCAACTATATAATTGAAATTGTAAAGATCAGGTGCTAATATGATGTAAAATCAAGATGAATATATTTGAATTAGAGTTTACCACACCTTTAGTTGGTCACTGTTATTGGAAGTGTTATAAAGAGTGAAAATGAAGATTACCTGCAATTTGCAAACAATTTTATGATAAAATATATCTTTTTCCAGGCAATAAACACAATCCGTTGCTGCTGGAAGAGATAGGGAATCTAAAGTTCATACTTTTCTATTAATGCTTTCTCTTCCGTTGTCTGTGACCCGAATGCAGCAGTCAATTATTGCACTTCTAACTGGCTCCTGAGAATTTTTTTTTTTTTTTACAAAAAAAAAAAAAAAAAAAAAAAGAATAGTCTCAGTTACGCTAGTACCCTAACACAGTTCTGGTTGAAATTGAAAAATTCACAAATGACATCCTTCATAGTGCTGATCATCAAAGTAAAATGGGTGGATAATAATTCAAATTATTGCACTTCAATTAAATAGCTCAAGTTATTCAATAAAGTATTTGAGAATATCAGTTTCAATATTCATGGCTGTTTCGGCATAACATATGAACATGCCAACACCTTTTCAAGAGAGGTTGGTACCAATCAGACACTAATCATTTTAAATTTGACTACTTCCATTCTTTATGTCACTTCAGCCTCCCAAAAAATCCTTCATTGCTTGTGAAACTTCATTTTTGTGATATCTTTCAGGGTTGAATGTTCAGTTATATGTGCTATGTTAATATAACATCTAAAGTAATATATCTATATTCTACTTTGAATCAAATAGGGAAGTACTATCTCAACTCAACTTAGCTCAGGAGAGCCTTCCACCTGCCTATTGGGGTACGAAGCATAATTCTGTTTCAGACCATCTCTACCCTTTCTCATCCCTCTCTTATACCTTACCCTTCAGTTTAAAATTTACTTCCATGTACAAGTGTTTTCACTGGTCCTAAATGCAAAATCATTACAGGCAGCTTCTTTTCACCTTGTATTCATAGTTGCCACCTCTTACAGTCTCATCATACTTTTGCATACATTTTATTCATGATATTAGAACTAGGAAATTAATATCATCCAGGTGCAAGTGTGATATGAGTTACCTTGATGCACACACTTTTGTTACTAAGAACTACAGGGTGCATGTGCTGCTTTCAGGTTCCTTAACCTTCTAGAAGTTTCAACGACTTAGTTCACAGTTCAATGGCAGAAGTTACATAATGAATCAATAATTAAATCCAAGTATGCCAGTATTGATGTTGGGGATTTAAAACATCCAAAACAACTTCCAGTTCTAGAATAGAAACTTTACTTCTGCTTTCAAGTTAAAAGAGATTCAACACCATGTAAAATGCTTTCAAATTAGAAGGGGGAAGAAAGAGGAAATTTCCCATAATGATTTTGTATAATCAAATCAAAAACCCAATGTAGGAGGTCTAAGTTCTTGAATTCATACAAGGAGCTACTGAATTCATACATTCAAAGCTGCAACAAGATTTCCTTCATTTCTCTTTCTTTTTTTATGAAAATCATCCACCCACTTCAGCATGAAGGATGGGGTATAATTATACTCTATTGGTTTGTTTGGATGGAAGTACTAGAAAAAAAAATCTGGATTTCGTTTTTTTACTTTAAATGGCAGGAATAAAGTATGAAAAGTAATTTATTTTTTCTAGTTATAGAAATCCATGGATGGATTTAAGCCTTATTAATATTCGGATTTGAAATGATTAGGTGTATTTTTTTTTTCAAATTCATAGCACAAGCATTTTTGTTGGAGCAAAATCCTCAAAGCATAATTCCATATTGTTGAAATTCACATCAAATAATTATATTGGCAATTGTTCTTCAAATCCTTAAATCAATATGCAGTCTATGTTTCTGGCACGGCTTCTTAGTAAGAGTCAATTTTACATGAAGGAAAAATGTCATCCAGAAATAAAACAGCGTAAGGTATGGTTACCAAAAATAGAAAATAAAATCATGTAAGAAATAATTCACGTACAAGGACATAAATTAAAGTAAAGAAAAATATTCTAAACACAACACAGGTAACCAAGATTATGAATCAACAATCAAACAAAAGAGAACAGTAAAACGATTTCAATAAAGAAAAGAAGCTCCTGAGTCCTGACGTTAAAATAAATTCTCGAAGGCATAAAAGAAACTATATATATATAAAATGACAACATAATCGCATTTATATCTGATTCTGCAACATGGGTTCTTCCACAAAGATCACAAACAGGCCTACAATTCCACAAATACCATCAAAAAAGCAAAAGAAAAATGACAGCGTACCTCTGTCTCAGAAGTGGGTAACGTTCTGTAGCACCGGAGGCAATTGTCTTTGAGAGTAAAGTACCTTCTGCGCGAGTATTGCAACCCGAAGCGGTTGAGCCGAACGAGATACAGCCACCCTTCCATTTTACCATCAGTCTGTGTGCTACCCATTTGAGAGAATGACACAGAGACCACGTTCCGATTGTTCAAAATCTTGAACCCATTACAAATCGTCTTGTTTCTTTGCGAGTTCTTGCACCAGAAGAGCCAACAGAGAAGGTGGCTATATATACATTTACATATGAAACTATGCGTACATTATACTAAACAAAAGAAAGGCATATATCAAAAGAAAAATTAATGGAAAAGTATAAATGATCCTCTGATTCCACCAAACGGAATCAGAGAACCAATTGCAGGAATGGATTTTCCAGGCACTGCTTTCTTTTTCTTTTCCTTTTCCTCGCTTTCTCTTTCCGTTTCAAATAACTGATTTTGGCGTGTATATGAGACACAGATTTCCAAGAGTTACAATATTACCCTTTACTTCTTCTTCTTCCTTTTTTTATTTTTATTTATATTTTTTTTAATAATTTTATTGACTTTTCTTCGTTAATTTTTTTTTCCTGAACTGAAAACCCATAACAATGTTTCATTCCAGAGCTGTTTATCCCTTTAAAAAGGAAATAAAACTAATGTTGGTTTGGTTTAGTGGTTTTTAAAACTACAGTTAACTTGCAATTTAATCTTTAAAATCGTGTGTTTTTTAAAAACGACCCTATTGCTTTCTTGGTACTCTCAAACTGGACAATTTCTACAAATTTGTTTTAAAATCGTAAGGCCAAACACAATCTAAAGAAGTTCTAGAATATCAGTTTTACAAATTGAGATAATGGGTTATCAACTAGTTGTCATGTTAATCAATTTAATCTCTTACTTGAAACAAATCAACCATGTGAAGATAAAATGTAAACTGTGAACTTAAAGAAAATTGTACAGTTTTGGTATGTTAAGCATTCCTCTTCGTCCAAAATTAGTAGCTAATTCTTTTTCTGAGCTATTTAGTTGCTAATTTGGACGCATAAATATAGTACTTACCATATATATATAGTTGTAAGTTTACATGACACTTACCATGGCAGCTACTAGATAATTAAATTAAAAACTACTTTAAATAGTACAACTTTTACTTCAAATTCATTTACAAACTAATGTAGCAATTCATAATTTCTGAAATAATTAAGAGCTTATTAATGTATGGTTGACAATTATAGATTATTAGGTCGGTTTGTAAATGACTTTGTAGTAAAAATTATAGTACTCTTAGTATTACTAAACTAAATTTGATTGTGATTATCATGACAATACTATATGAACTGTTACGTCAGTTTGTAATGAACCTGAAGCATTTTTTGTGAAGATGTATTATATTTCTAAATGGAATAGTTTTTTTTTTTTAAAGAAAGTGGGAGGATAATATGGTAAAAATGAAAGCAATGTGATGCCACCTAATTAAAGACAGCATCATAGAATGGCTTAAAATGATTAGCAATTTAGCATAAAGAAAGAAGGGAAGTGGGGTAATTAATATATTAGTTTGGAGTGATGATTAACCATAAAACAAGTCTCTGTTAACAAATTTGCCTTATTTCTTAGACTTTGGAAACGTGAGTTTGAACTTTGATTGGTTAAGGTAAGAATTAAGACACGTAACGGCAAGAGGGCCCAATAGATGGGAGCTGCTGTCTTTTCGGCTTAAAATAAGATTGTGGGCTGTGAAGCTGTCCAATTGGATGGTGCCCAATCCACTCATTCTTTCGTCCTTCCAAATCCTTGCTAATTTCCATCAATTGCTTCTCTACCTTTGACAATCTCTCTCTCTCTCTCATTTCCATCAATTGCTTCTCTGCCTTTCACAATCTCCTCTTTCTCTCTCTGTCACAGATGGATTCAAATCGGGTGCATTGAGAGCTGTTTATTGCATGTGTGATGATCTTGATACCTGTTTAAGCAGGGTAGAGTTCGAGTACCCTTTTTCATGAGTTGCCCATTACATTTGAAATAAACAATTCTTATTGCATATGATTCCCGTCTTGTATTCGGTCTAGTCTGTCCTAGATAATTGGCATTGCCTTTTTTTCTAATTAAAACTACACGAAAGAAACTAATTGTAACTATTTTACTTGGGTGTGACAATAATAACATTTGTCTCGATGGGAACGGCACAAGAAGGGTCTAAACGGTAAAAATTACAATCACTCTCTTAAGTCCGATTAAATTATAGACTAACTTAGTCTTATTAGGATATTGGTAAGACTCAAAACGGCTAGTAGTAATAGGATTGAGAATTCTCATTTCGAGAGTCAAACTCTCACCTTAATACATGTCTAACCACTTAAAAATTTTCTTAAAGCCACCGAACGACCACTATCGATGTAATTGGTATTACTTTTATTGCAATGGGAATACTATGAAAGAAAAGTGGGAAATAGCCATATAAGCCTTACCTCAGGATGCAACCCATGTGATGAACCATAATATAAAAGCATTTAATATTCTTAGCCCAGATAGCATCTCAATTTATCAAATAAATTATTGTACTCTTCTTATCAACTCCCTAATTTATATTTATATCGAGAACTCTCTCTCTCTCTCTCTCTCTCTGCCCTAGATAGATTTCGTTTGGCTTGGATATGCCCTAGAGAATTAGGCTCCATAGCTCATGTCACTTCAACCCTTCAAGAGACAAAGCGGCAAGAGTCAGACACCCTGGGGTATGTATTGAGTAAAACAAATTGGTCTACTATACTTTGTTAATAAATTTTAACAACACCTACTTCATCTAATTAATTGTCTGTCTCTTCAAATAATGTTGTCGAAACATGGCAGTCAAACTTGCAAATTTACTTTTTGCATGGAATTAATTATCCCTCACGTCACCCTATCACCTATGTTAACCTTGGGCTTTTATTTAATTAGTACCATTTTCTTGACCCCAAATGATGAAAGAATTCTATATCGATCAATTTGCCAGCTGGGGGCAAATGATGAAACAACTATAAATTAATTACATGGTGTTGGCCGAATGATATCTTGAAATTGGTGTGATTTTTATTTTAACAGCTCTCTGTTTTTACTCAAGATCTCTTTAAACCTAAGTCTAAGTGCCACCTAATCATATCATTTATCTAGTAAGTTTAATTAGTTGTGAAATAAACCATTACCTTTTCAACTTTTACCCGAATTGTGTTGTTTGATTTAGCGGTTTTAATACGCGTGATTTGAAAAAACTAAGATTTTAAAATGCAGTTAACAAATACGCGCTTTATTAATGAAAGCCAATACTGGCAGATAATCCCAAAAAGATGTAATTGAAATCACATATTTTTATGAGCAGCAAACAAGTTAAGAGCTAAAAATACAAGAAAACTTGCTGGGCGAGTTGGTAACATGATTGGACCTTCTCTTTTTCTCACTCCATTTGAATTGGTATAATTTGAATGATCGTTTTTGGTGAAGGTAGGGATGAAATAAGTGCAATGATGGAATTAATTATCAAGAAAACAGGAAAGATAATGGAGCAACGGGGAGCATGGCATGGATGTTGACTTGCCATGTTTATAGTTGGTAATTACAAGGATGACAATAATTTGATGACAATAGTTGTGCTGGGGATGGCAGGGCATTGACAACAAAATAGATGATGACATAATAGGATTTAAACCGACGTCCCACAAAGAGACACGTGGCTCACATGCTAAAACATCGACAAAACAAAATATCCTTTATATATATATATATATATATATATATATATTATTCATTCTTCGTTTCCCCAAAGAATATGAACCATTTTATGTATAAATTAAATTTTATATACATATTGCCGTGTATAGCCAGGGACGGAATTACGAGAGTGTGTTCACATTTTTTAAGTTTCCCCCCTCCCTCCCCCCCCCAAAAAAAAAGTAATCTTTTTAGTTTTGCCCCACTCTTCCCACTTAAAATCCTAGTTCTGCCACACTGCACAGTGTACACGATAAATATGTTGTCATGTTATTTAAAATTTTAAATAATATGACAGCATATATACCGTTAGATGCAACAAAACAAAAACAAAATCTAAACTGCGAAATATTTCCATTTCAAACTGCGAAATATTTCACTTGAAATGGAGAATATCATATTCAGACAACCCACCACAAGCCCTGGACCATTTCCTCTCCAGAGCCTCTGGTCAAGAAGAAGGTGGAAAGGATTAAAGGTCGCATGTGGAAATTATCACCAACACAGGCACATGTGGCTTGCTGCCTTCTTTTTCTTATTTATATTCTCGCCCACCAGGAAAAAGGAGTCCCGGCCATACTAGATTTCCAGCAAGAAAAAAGAGAGCTGACAACACATTTTCTTCTCTTCAAAGAACTTTGAATCCTTATATTTCTTAAATCAGGACAACAATCCAATTCTCGCCCATTGGCTAGGGGCATAAGTTAGCCTGTTATGGGAACGATGCACAAGCAACAAAATTTCCGAATGCAAAACCTATAGTCGATGAAAGGCAACAAAGCGCAAAGAACGAAATTTCTAAATTTCTAATGCTATGGTTTCCAACGTTCACTTACAACACTCTGATCTCCTTCCAATTAGGCTCTGTCACCGTATGCTAACCAAGTTGGAAGTGGTTCGCCATTCAAGCTACAGAAGAAAGCGAAGTAGTTTCAATAATAAAACTTTCATATGTAAATATAACACTACCAAGTTGTATAAACAATTACCTTTGACAATTCTAATGATCACTTGCGTATGGAAGGATCAACGTGTAGGTAAGCCACAGAAGCGGTGAATAATAAGAAAAACACGGATGCCAACATTAATGGCTCGGCAAGCATGAAAATTGGGTTGAAGTTGTAGTAAACCTGAAAAAAGTGGGAGAAATAAGAGACAAGAAAAATGGTTAATATCCACTACAAACAAATTTCCTGTTCGGATGAATAATA
This sequence comes from Corylus avellana, assembly GCF_965113065.1. Taxonomy (NCBI): domain Eukaryota; kingdom Viridiplantae; phylum Streptophyta; class Magnoliopsida; order Fagales; family Betulaceae; genus Corylus; species Corylus avellana. Next base: position 25,746,716 of record NC_142495.1, on the reverse strand, counting down.
TCCACTAGAAAACATACTAATATCAAAAGGATGCAAAAAGGGTATCTCCATAACAGGGAACACTGGAACAGTAATCTATTATTGTAGAGCATAACTGATCTATATTTTAAGTTTTTTGGGCTGATAGTCTAGTCCTGGCATATTATCAGCTAACAATTTACCAATGAAAAGTACCGACCAACTCGGCCTTTATACAATCCTTAATTCTCAAAATTTTGCAGACATCAAAAGGGGTATAAAAAAAGGAACAGAATGAAGGGCCATCAGCTACAATTTGCACCAAATTTTGCATAAAGTATTGAGCAGGATATGGTAACATGTTTAGAAATTTGCTGTTTTTTAGTTTTTATTTTTATATTTTTTTTTCAGTGTTACATATCCCAGCAAAAGAAAAAACAACACATGATTTATTTAGAGCAAAGCTTCGTCAATTTCCAAATGACACATGCATTGCGTGAATACATTTATTTTTAATAATTTTCATGGGTCTTGTTTATAAATATCTTTTCTTAACTACTTCAATAGTATCTTGATGATTTTTAAACGGTCAAATGATTATTCTTGACAACATAAAATTCGATGCATCAGAATCATAACATATTTGAAGAGAGGTCAGTACTTCTCTCTTCTCTGCTAACACCACCCCCCCCCAAAAAAAAAAAAAAAGAGAACTAAGCAATTATGATACCAGATTGAGGTTGGTCAGTTGGTACTTGATCATGTCTTATTTGAAAGTTTCCTAATTTCAGTTATTTTAGAAGTCATGAATACATTCAAACGAAGTTCATTAGCTTGGCTGCACATGCAGAGTCCAAATTCCTAACTTTGGGAGATTTAGTTTAGTTGAATACTGCTTCAACCAATTTATTCTTGCGACTTGATAGAACATATTTCAAACGAGTCTATATAATGTGTTTGCAAAATCACCTGGAATGGAGAGTTGTGCTCAGGAACTACATTGTTCTTTTCCAGAACCACCACCGTCCTCCCAACGATGTCAAGGTAGGAATATTTGGTCTGCAAATATCCAAATGTAAATAGATCTTATTTGATGTGGTATATAAATTTCTGATGCTGTAAATTCTGCTAATAATTGCCTTTATATAGCAACAACAAATGTGTTAACAGCATACAGCCTAAAATGACACAGTGCTCAAAGATTATTAATTAAAAATAAAATATTCTAGAATTTAGGTACTTTGGAAACAAAATTTATTCTCAGTGCTCCTATTACAAAATGGTCAATGTAATAGAATCAAATACATATGTATGTCGTGATGAAAAAGAGTTGACACACTGTTGAGAGTTTCTGCACCAATGTGTTTTGTGTGTGAATTGATAAGTTGGGTTACCTCCAAACGCTGCTCCACTGAGCAAGGAACCACAGCAGAAGGGTCTTTTGATCCCTCTGGTAGCACAACCTGAAATGTAGGACTTTGTAAATTTATCATCCAGATTTTGAACATTAGCCTTGAAGCAATATATGCAAAAAATATGACAATAACAATGTAAATGCAATCTCAAGTTACTAAACCCACTTTGATGGTCAACTTGTCTACCACTGTCTCCACAAGAGGACATCCAAAACTGAAGTTGAGGTATCGCCTGCCATCAGGTGACTCGAAAACGAAGTCTTGCAATGGAAGTCCATATCCAACGACAAATGAAGCCTTCCAACCTCCGAATAAAGGATACCGTGGTTCAATTTCAAGTTCTGACTGTAAAGAACAAGTATAGTCACAACATGTGAAAAAACATTTTACTTCCTTTTTTTTTTTTTTTGGTGAGCTTTACATAGATATTTTTTTTTTCTACATTGCTTTCCTCTTTCCTCAAGTGATCTTCAATTTTTTTTTTACCAATATATCACTTATCCAGTTGAAATATGACCAACATATCAAGAAGATGGAAATACACCATCAGAAAACTCTGGCAAGCCTTCAGTTGCAATTCTTATCATGTCAAACTTTCAATAGTGAAGGCAGACGAATATAATTTGATCAAAGAAGTCATAGCAGGTTACAAAAATGCTGCATGCTACCCTAAAAGCAACAATTGATTGGATTACCTATCCACGTACAATTCAATTCTCTCAAAAAGACCAAAGTGGACAAGGAATATTAGACAACTTGATGAAGATAAGATTGATTTTGAGGCAATATGACTAAAATTATGATATACAACTTTTGCTACTTTTTTTTTTTTTATAAGTAATAGAGACATTATTAAAGCCATAAGACGCCCCATGTATACAGGAAGTATACAAGAGATGCCTCCTAACTAGTAGGGGAAAAAAGAACAAGAAAATCATGATAACGAATCACCAAAGGAGTACCATAAATAGTTGTCCAAAGATATAAAGTGTTGAAAAATAAAGACTTAATTTCCACCAAAGTCCTCTCGCGGTTCTCAAAATTTCCAATACAACTTTTGCTACTCAAAAGACAGACCCTTTAGTTTAAATTAGAAATAAACCATATAGCTTCCAACTTCCTTTCTAATCAAACATTTACAATTAGGTAAACTCTATGGTAAAAAAACAATTACAACTCTTGTGGTTTGATGTAGTTCCATTGATACCCCATGGGCATTTAATTTTTTGAATCACGTTTCTTATGATATCCAATTGTTCTAATCAACTACTTTCATCAACTCCTTAATGATTTCAATAGGAAATGCTGGGATGTTGGGTTTTCCAATTGGATACCTCAGCCAGTGTGATTAGAAGAATTGGAAACCAAGGGAGCATTAATAGAATTGTATTAAATCACGAATGATGTAGGTACGTTTTATCCTAACATTTAATCAATAAAGAGAATAAACTATCTGTTGCACGCATTCTTTAGACAAGTAATACAAATAATCTTCTAGAATAGAACTATAAGTTAAGAGATCACACATTACCTTCCAGGGATCAGTACGCAAATGTGATGTTGAGATATTCCCTATTTCATCTCGATAGTATACAGAGTGAACCCTAGGGGGTAGTCTTGCTAGAAGATTTTTGAATGATGGCACCCCGCTGAAAGATGGCTTAGATTGATATTCAACCCTACCAAAAGGAAACTTCAAAAGTATGAACAATTCGAATGAAACAATGACCAAGAGAAGAAATATATATATATAAAGTAAATGTCCATCTTTTATAGGAGCTACCAAACAAAAGATTGAAAAAGCAAAAGAAAAGGAAAAAAAATTCTAGGAAAAATTGTCAACAAAGATAAGTATAAACATATTACTCCGACATTCTCTCAATTAATATAATATTCTGAATGAGAGTTCAAAAACTTAAGTTGCAAAATCATAGCCAAATGATAGTGATAAAGGACAAAACATTTGCAGAAAATTCCAAAAGACTACAACAAAGATATGTGTCAGAGCAATAACCCTACCTCGAAAACACGCCTTTGTGTCGAGCACCAGCATGCTTCAATTTGTAATGCTCTGTGATCTGAAGACTTCCCCAATGAGATATTTCCACTTCACGGACTAGCTCCTCAACAACGGCAAATGGATTGTTATTCTCAAAATGAACAATTATGGGCGAAAACGAATATGGAGGATGATTTTCATATGGTCCATACTTTAGGTCTGTACCAGCACGGTTGGTCGGTTCCACTTTTGTGAATGATTCCAATTTAGTACTTGGAGTCTTAAAAAAAGTCGTTTGTTGCTTAATATGATATGGTGATAATATTATTGCACTATCACGATAATAGACCAACTGAGACTCTGATTGACTTATTTCTGCTGGAAAAGGTTCTAGAGAATGTGTCAATATGTAAAGCACTTCCAGTGTTGCACTTTCCCCAGTGCTTAATGGATTGAGCAAAGATATTGAGAAATAGTTGGTTCCATTTGGTGCATCAGGTAGCTCAGTTGGGTTTACATCAAGGGGCAAATAACTTTTCTTCTTCCGTTTTCCAACAGTTGCTTGAGCTTTCACAAGTGCTAGATGATCGACTTGTGTGGGAGGAAATGCAAGAAGTATTTCTGAAGCAGGGGATGCCCCAATATTTTCAACCTGAAAGGAAACCATGAGTCAGATATATAGAGCAAAATATTTGCAATTTCTAGCATGAAACATAGGCTATATAGCAATGTGAAATATTTTCAATGACTAAAATATCAACTCTCACTGAGACTATCATTTCAAGATTCTGACTAATAACATCCGTTTTTTTTTGCTTTCTTTTTTCGGTCTAAGGGGAACTGAGGGTTGGCTGCTAGGGTTTAATACCTAAAAAAACTATATATATTGAGGGAGGTCAGACAGGGGTTGGAAAACCTACCCCCTAAAATTGACTTCTGACCCAAATGTATGTTTGAACCTCTAGTTTTTACCTGACCCTGGCGAAACTGACTGAATTTGGTCGGTTTCAGTTGGGAGCGGCCAGGCAGATCAGGTATCCAACCTTTACAAGCAGCTCCAGTGGAAGACCCTTACAGTGGGGTTTAATGAAAAAAGAAAAGCACTAGAATATATGAAACATAGGATTTATGGGATTTAGTTGGTAGAGAAAATCACAGAAGAGCTCCCAAACCACTGCAAATATATATATATAGCTTAACCTTTATTTGTTTTCTCAATACAAATAGAGGAAAAAATCCTTTAAGTGGTTTGTTTGGGATTGCGGTTTAAATAAGCGCGATTTTAAAAATTGCGTTTTTGAAATCGCAAAGGCATTACAAAGTATCTCATTGTGGTTAAGCGTATTTACGTATTACCTGTTTGTCTTTTGGAAACCATAACTAAACTTTCCTGTGCTTTAGAGTAAAATGAAAATGTCATATATTCTACTCCAACTTGCAAATTCATGGAATCCGCACGTGCCGCTTAAAAAATGAAATTTAGTCTTCAGTTGGCCCTCAATGAGACTTAAAACTTCATGAAAAAGGTAGATGAACAATTTTATTCTTGAATTTGGAAAGAAACAACTAAGTTCCCGCCTATTCTAAGGGCTAGCTGAGGATTAAATTGCATATTTCATCCAATACATATGCTTCATGTGGAGAATCAGTCAATTTGGATGGAATTGCCACTAATCATAAGGGGTAGTTTGTAATATACCTATATTATAATTCGAGTTATCATGAGAAAGTTTGATATAGGCCCAAAATATATATATATGTAAAATGACCGTTTCAATTTGCAAACCATATAAACCATGACAAAGACATGTACATAAAACCAGGGCCCCCATTTTATAACCCTTAAATAGGATTTCAACATCTCAAAAAGACCTTTTAGACACTAATGCCATGTTATTACAAATTGCAAATAGTCAAATGGTAAATTCAATCAGAGAAGCATCAGAAAGAAATACCTTCAAGGTTAGGAAAACCTTAACAATGTGAGATGTCAAGTCAATCTGCAAGCATGATCAGCAAATTAGTGATGGCAATAATAGAAAAAGGAGCATTCAGAGCTCAGGAAATCGAAGAAAATCTAAACAGCAAATCACTCAGAAAATTACCCCCATAGATTGATATATCAACACAATTAATATGAGGAAGAAAATCACTCCTTTTACTTGGAATAATATCCAATATCCAACGTTGCAATGAAAATGTTATGATTAACTATATCAGGAATAGAATATAAATTGAGAATAACGTTATAAATGAACCTTTACAGATATAATCAACAAATATATAGCCTTCCTTAGATTTCAAACAAAATGGAGGGTAAAGAATTCATATAGATTTCTTATTTTATCGCTTTTGCTTCACATCTCCTGTTTTTACCTTTTTCTTTTTGCAAGTAATCGAAATATCATTAAACAGTGCAAAAGGCGCACTCATGTACATAGAAGTATACAAGAGGAACACCTAACCGGAAAGAAAAAGACGGTTAAAAAATCATGAAAATAAAGCACATAAAGAAAGTCTAAAGCAGCTGCCCAGTGTAAAAGAGCATTAAAAAAGGACTTTAAATCTGCCATCGTCTTCTCATGGTCTTCAAAACTCCTATTATTTATTTCCCTCCAAATACACCACTACTGCATTCTAGGGATTGCCACGCAACCCTCTACAATAAGCAAACAGGTCAACCACTCTCCTAGGCATTACCCAAGTAAAACCATTATGACTAAAGATAGCAACAATCTTGTAAACCCCACTCACCATACTGATAGGTCGACAATCTTTAACATTGATAGCTCCTGAGTTCTTCGAATGAGAACAATGAACGTGGCTTTAAGACTTTTCTTAAACTTACTTATGGAGTGAAAATCATGGAACACTCCCATAATATCTACTTTGATCACTTTCTAGCAAGCTTGGAAAAAAGCCATGGGAAAACCATCAGGGTTATCACTGTTCATACCTTTCACCATCGGAAGCACCTCACTCTCTTCAAATGGCTCCTCCAACCAAGAGGCCTACTCCTCCTCTATGGAATCAAAAGGAAGGCAGTCCAACCTGGGCTGCCAACTAAACTGTTTGGAAAACAAACTATCATAGAAATACACAATGTGTTTCCTAATCTCAAGTTTGAACCGAAGAAACAGAGCCATTGACCAACAGCAACTCAATGGAATTGTTTCTCCTATTCAAGTTAGCCACCCAATGGAAAAAATCCGTGCATCTGTCCCTAATCTCAGCTCCTGTTTAGCACGAACATAGCGAGTTTATGTTTTGAATTATGTCTAACAAAAGTAGTCACCATTAATATTTGCATTTTTCTATCCTACATTTTCGGGAAGACCAAACACAACATGAATACACAAAGAATTGTCCAAATAAACAAAATGTATCACAGTAACAATGGAATACGGTGATCAACCAGGACAGATTAAAAAAACTTAGGCTCAAATCATGATGAACTTACCGTTTTCCAATAACAAAGAAACTAAATTCAAAACATACAAATTAGAACCCGAAATACGGGTTTCCTTATTTATTTTCTGTTTTCTGTTCTTACAATTTGCAGTAGCACGCATTTCTTATCTTCTCTACATTTTATAGGGAACCAAACGTAGCTTAAATCTTAATAAAAGAAAGATAAATATTCCAAACCAGAGAAATGGCTAAGAAGAATAAATCAAAACCCTAATTATAAATTTCAGAATCTCCGAATAATTTTTGCGAATTGGCAAGGGAAATTGGAGAAGTTTCAAGCTTACTCTGCGCTCAGCGTTGACGATCTGAATCTCCTGAGAGGAGGATCTGGCAAGCAGTGAGAGAAGCGCTAAGACTGAGAGAAGTAACGCTGCTCGGACTCTGAGATGAGCTTCCATGGTGATGGAGGTGCTCTTCTTCTTCGCTGTTGACGAACTCTCAGAGTCGAAGACTGATGTGTATATGTTGAGGCTTGGCGTGTTATTAAGTTTGGGCCTTTTGTGAGGCAATTGGGCATCTATAGCTTTTTGGGCTCAACTATTGGGCTCAACATAGGCTTAAAGGTACTGATTTTATTATTTATTTATTTTATTATTATTTATCTAGGCTTAACGATAGTTAGAGGGGATTATTGTAAATGTGGTTTCCTTTTTTATTTTTTAAATATCAAAATATGATTTTTCAACTTTAAACTTTAAATTATACGTCAACCTAAATTTGGAAGATGAATAGTCAAGTTATGCATTGAGTCGCGGGTTAATGGTGAAATAACATGTTAGACAATAAAATAAAATAGAAACACATGAGTTTAATGTTCAAAACATTAGTAAAATAAATAGGAAACATTCTGATTCTAATATGCATGTCATGTCTCTCAATATGTTTTGGTTTTGTGATATAGTATATATGTCTTTATGTGTCATGTAAGTATTATATAAACAAGTGCATTAAAAATATATACTATATTAACAATAGGACAAAATTAAAATTTTATACATGATTCAAGGATAAAAAATCCATTTTTCTAATGGTATGCAAATATTAACTCTCTCTCTCTCTCTGTGTATATATATATATATATATATATATATATATAAGAATTTCAACGATACAATTATTAAATACGTACAGTTGTGTGATAATCTCAACGTAAAAAATATTAAATTGACCAAGTGCTTCAACTCAAAACCTCCCAAACACTGCCTTTTCGTGTAACATCATCGACTGATTTTTCTCCTAGATTTTCCCCTTTAGACTCGGGACAATTTACGCACTCTCGCTCTCTCTCCATATACCCAGAAAGCTGAAAGATTCCACAGAGGAAGATATAGGGTGAGAAAAAGCCGTTTCAGTTCACTACCCATTTCATCACTATTGCCATTGTTATTCACCGATTTTCTTTGTTATAGTACTGCAACTCTTTTCGACGTAGCTAACTCTATTGAGTGACACATGGCGTGCATGAAGGTGGGGTCCAAATCTGAAGTCTTTCACCTTGATGGCCAAACCTGGTCAGTCATTTCTTCCCTAGCCTACTATCAATATGTTACATGTATTGTTGTTTTTCCATTTATGATCTTATAATTGCAATTTGTTTTACAAAGGTGATTGTAATTTGTTTAAATGGAAATTCTACAATCTGGGTTTGTGATAAGATTGGATGTTACGTGATGGGTTCTTTTTGTTTTGCACTATGAACTCAAAACTTTTGGGATTGGTTGGATGCATCCAATAATGTGAATGCTGTAATGCTACATAACAAAAAAAATTATACAGGGAAGAGATAATTCGCTTTTATTGATTAACCAATAACATGAAATATTCGATTTCTAATATTCAGGATAATTGGGTGATTACCTGTATGGAAGAGGGCTAGCACAAGTGATGAATGCGTGAGAAGTGATGTGTTTCTATGAGTGTAAGGGTTTGAAAGGATGAGTAAGGCTGAAAGGGAGATCATTGGGTTGGTGGAGAGAAGTTTAAATTGCTGTGCTTATATTGAACTTCATGGATTTATTCGTAGTGGGTGGGTTTTGAAGTTATATAATGAAATCCAAGTTCTTTTAACCTCAAATAATTGGAATGTGGCACTGCTTCGGCTTAAACTAGATTTGGTAAATTAAAATGTCAATATCGGGAGAGGATTAGTCTAGTCGTAGCATTTAGTGTTAAAAACAGATTTAAGAGGAGAAAGTGAGATGAAATTGCTAAAAGAATTCCTTCGAATAAATAAAAGAAATGTGTTTGTAATGCTTCCTGCAATGACTAGAACGAAAAGTTGATTAAAGAAATCACTGGTATGTTTGTATGTCAACTAAATCTACACTTGCCTTGCAATGGTCCTACAGTAATTCCTGCTATGACTAGAAGGAAAATGGATAAAAGAACATTTGCCGATTTCATTATTGTCTGCATGTCATCTGAATCTACACTCACCTTGCTATTATCTTACAAGCATGGTTCCTGGTTCTGAATTGTTATTTAAAGCTGATTTTGCAACCACTGTTGTGCTGACTACATCTCTTTGAGTGCTATTTTGTTTCCTCTGCTAGATTTCTCTTAAGCCAAATGCTCTCTTGCAGGATTTGCTCAACTGGGCTTCCTACCGATGTCATCATTGAAGTTGGAGAGAGGACCTTCCATCTCCACAAGGTATATTTTACTTGGCTAATTCTTTACTCGGCCTTTTCTTTTTCTTTTTTTTCTTTTTCCCGGGCAAGCCTTGATTTGATATTATTTACGATATACATGTATCTTGACAACCATGGTTTAAGAGGCATGCAAGGCTTGCATTAAAACTTACACCGAGATGAGGCTTGAAGAAGCACCTTAATGTGCAACCTTAAGTCTCTGATCCCTTTGGCAGCATGTTTTGTGCCTTGAGGTTCCCCATGTATGAGATGTACAGCTCAAGTGGTGATGGCCTTTGACTTTGGTGGCATAACCATCAGGTCTAAGGTTGAATTCCCTTGGGTGCAAACAATTCTTTGAGGCCACACTATGGCAAAAATCAGATTTAACCGATCGGTGTAGTGGGGGTGTGTTACATGGGTTTGGAGTTTATCTTTTTGGGATGGGTACACGAAGTGGCCCTTCCTTGGGAGTTTCTTCGTCATAATAAAAAAATTTAATGAGATGGACAGCTAGAAACAAATAAACGTAGCCGGTTCTCATAATCTGAGATTTAATCTTGTTTGCGTTTAAATGTTCAATATTTTTAATTTCAAATTTTGCATTACTCAGAGAGAGAGGCAAAGAGACAGAGCTCTGAGGAAATTTTGGCAAGTATACTATTTGTGATAAAATAACGTGCATTGAATGGGAGCTTAATAATGGGACTTCTCTTTTAGACTTGTAATTGGGAATGTATGAAATTTTATGATCATGCAGCTCTATGTCTTGTTATTTACCTTCTTTTGTTTATTATTATTATTATTTATTCAATGGTGATATCATTGCCTTGTTTTATAGTCTTGCCTTTTGGGAAGTAAAAAAACTGGCCTTGCTTGTTAAGTCTTTAGTAGACATTGACTTGTTTGCATATCTTTGGTGTTCTGGGATATTTCTTGACTTCAGCTGTTATTTCTTTTTTACCCATCAAACTGCATTTTCTCCCTTCTTGGCATGTCCGGCAGTTCCCCTTGCTGTCCAGAAGTGGAGTATTAGAAAACGTTATTGGAGAGCTTTCTGGCGAGGATGAGAAGTGTGTTTTGCAGCTCCATGACATCCCTGGAGGAGCCAAAACCTTTCTGCTTGTAGCCAAGTTCTGTTATGGTGTTAGAATAGAGCTCACTGCACTCAATGTAGTCAATCTTAGGTGTGCAGCTGAGTATCTTGAGATGACTGAAGACTATGGAGAGGGAAATCTCATCGCCCAAACAGAAAGTTTTCTAAATGAAATTTTTGGTTACTGGACGGACTCGATTAAAGCTCTTGAGACCTGTGAGGAGGTTCTCCCACATGCAGAGGAAGTTCATATTGTTTCAAGATGCATTAATTCTTTGGCAGTGAAAGCTTGTGCAGATCCAAGTTTGTTTAGTTGGCCCATGTCAGGACGCAGCGCTCTGGAAGGCCCAGATGGATCTGTAATTTGGAATGGAATATGCACAACAGCTAAGCCACATACTGTCAGTGAAGATTGGTGGTATGAAGATGTGTCCTTTCTGAGATTGCCTCTGTATAAAAGACTGATTTTGGCTGTTGGATCAAGAGGCATGAAGCCAGAGAGAATTTCCGGGTCTGTTGTCTACTACGCAAAGAGGCATCTCCCCTTGTTGGGTAGGCAATCAAGCTTTCAGACTGGAAACTCTGTTGCCCCAGGATCAACTATTTCTGCCCTATCTGATGTAGATCAAAGGAGTCTCCTTGAAGAAATAGAGGAGTTACTACCCAACCAAAAGGGTGTGACACCAACCAACTACCTGCTTAGGCTTTTGCGAACAGCAATGATTTTACATGCTAGCCCATCATGTCTTGAGAATTTAGAGAAAAGGGTTGGTGCTCAGTTGGATCAAGCAGCTCTTGAAGATCTTCTGATACCAAACATGGGGTACTCAGTGGAGACCCTTTATGATATTGACTGCATTCAGCGGATTCTTGATCACTTCATGCTCGCGGATCATGATTCTGTTGATTCTACTTCTAATTCTATAGTGTATGAGGGGCAGTTGATGGGAGGTTGCCATTCACTAACCCCCATGACAATGGTGGCTAATCTGGTGGATGGTTATCTAGCCGAGGTGGCACCTGATGTTAACTTGAAGTCACCGAAATTTCAGTCTCTTGCCGCTGTTATCCCAGATTATGCCAGGCCATTAGATGATGGAATTTACCGTGCAATTGATATATTCCTCAAGGTACAAACGAATTTTCAAATGTGCTTCCTCTCATTGATGATTTACTTGCAAAAATGATTTGATTCTGGGCATCTTGTTTGAAGATTACATGTTTTCTGATTACTTTGTTTAACAATGGAGCATTATTGCCATATGAATGGTTTTACCTGTCGCTTTTTTCTTCTTCAATCTGCTCACAAGTTTGAAATTATTCATTTTAGAGTGCTTGTTTTGAGATTTATTCATACCATGATAAACACTCAATTCTAGTATATTTTTGGAATTGTCTTAAAAGGAGAAGCATCCTTTTTCTTTTTCTTTTTTGGTTCTAAGCAAAGAGAATCATCTTTTTTAACTGCCATAAGATTGACTTCTTTATTATTTTTTTCTGTTACCGTTTTGCTTTTGGTTTAGAGAAGCAGCAATGAAATATGGTGCTTGGGCATTAAACTTCCGTTGCAAGCAATTTCTTTTACTTAAAAGTGGAAATGATACTTGCTTTCACGATGGAACTAATACATTGCTATGCTCCAAAAAAAATTTTAAATCACTCAAGACAATCACTCTGAATTCTACAAGAGGTAGTTCGTTTTCCAATATTACGCTCCAGATAACTTCTTGTCTTTCTTATCTTTCAGGCTCATCCCTGGCTAACAGACTCTGAAAGGGAACAAATCTGCAGGCTCATGAACTGCCAGAAGCTCTCCTTGGAAGCCAGCACCCATGCAGCCCAGAACGAGAGGTTGCCACTTCGTGTCATTGTCCAAGTATTATTCTTTGAACAACTTCGGCTCCGCACCTCTGTTGCTGGTTGGGTCTTTGTCTCCGACAACCTCGAGAACTCACAAAATCCCAGTGGGAATCTTGCTCTGGCCAGAAACAATGTCTCTGCCCAAGCAGGCGCCACAGGAAACCAACTTGTAGCAGTTGATGACATGAGGGAACGCGTTTCTGAGCTTGAGAAAGAATGCTTCGGCATGAAACAAGAGATCGAGAAGCTGGTGAAAACAAAGGGGGGTTGGAACGCAATCTTGAAAAAGTTTGCTTTCAAACTAAAGACCAAGCCCTATGATCCAAAAGCATCGAAGCCCAGCAGTAATTCAAAAGCATCGGCAGCATCAATAGCACCACTTGTGAATGGAGGAGAACACCATGACAATGGTGAATTGCTAGATTGAATTTCGTACTCTAAAATGAAAGAAAAAATAAGGCTATTGTTTCATTTATTGTTAATCCCTTCTCTCTGCCTTCTGAACAAGCTAAGCACTCTACACTCAGGAAACCACTTCTGCAATTTATGTAGTTTAGAATAAGTTGTCAATCTTCTTGAAGTAATGCAGTGTAATTGAAACCATCTGCAATTTTGTTTTAATTGCTTGCATGCCACTTCCCTATTTTACCATATTTTTCTTCGTTTGTAAGTCTTATATTTACTATATCTTGATATGGCAACCAATAATTTGCATTCTTCAAATTCAATTTCAGTAAACTCAATACAGAGCATTCATTGACTGCTTGAATGGATCAAAAAGTCAGTACAACAGAAACTGCGAGGAAGAATTACAAAAGAAAACTACAGTTCCCATGCACCAAAGACTATCTACAGAAAATAGAAAATTAAAAAAAGGGGCCGAGCATTGTTTTGTCATGGAATAATCCAAAAGGGTGGCGGATCCATCCTCTCAGAGTAGAGGCAGCAGCACTGAACGCCTGTTTGTAAATTTCCTGATGCCAAGTTGAATTGGCCCAGATCATGCCCGCCATACAAGTAATCCTCATTCATCTGATCCCAATTATCATCGGTGAAGTAGATGGTATTGGATTCACAACCCTCATGAAGATCCCAAGTAGACAGCGACAGAGAATGATTTCCGCCCAAAAACATTGCTCGGTCGGGTAAAGACTCCACCTTCTCCCATGTGTTGCGAATGCCGTCTAATTTATAGACGTGGAATTGCTTTGTTCTGTACGGACAAACCAGAGGATGAGTATCCTCTGTATCAAGAAGCCCGGCCTCATCAATCGCTACACCCTCTGAGTTAACAAAGTTGCCGAAAACCCGATTCACAAGCAGAAGATCTCCCGACGATTCCACCAAGTAAAACCGATTCGAAAACTTGTCTCGTGGGAAGTTTTCCATGTCGACGTTTACAGTTGACCGCCCAGAAGGCCTGAAATTCATGATTTGTTTGGGAGTGCCGCTGCGAAAATCCCACACTTGGACGGAGCCAGAGTCTGTCAAAGCATAAAGCAGATTGTTGTAGCAGATGATATCAGAATACTCTTCTCCACGTGTGCCAGTGCCACCGAGGTCGCTCCAAGTGTTGTCGACATCGTTACAAAACGCAAGCTTTGATGGGGTTCCGTAGATTACTACCACCACGGCAGATTTGTTGTCTTCGTCCAACAAAAAAACAGCTTTGGAAATAAAGTTCTTCCGCAAGTGTTCGACGAAGTAGACTTCGGGGACGGCTGGTTTGAGTTGAGCAGGAAAAGATGGGAGTTGAATTGTGGCGTTGGAGAAGGGATTAAAGAGATGTGGGTTTGCTTTTTCATCCAAAAGAATGAGACACCCGTGAGAGGAGCCGACGCACCAAGCGTCAAGGAACGGCTCGAATACGTTCTTGATCTTGTAAAGCTTTTTCTCTGCGAGGTTGAGGAAGCAACGGGTGTGAGTAGCGTCGTCTTCTTCGTCGCCGGGAACTGGAAGCATGAGCCATGCAGCTCGATGCTGTGGAGTAATAGGCAAGGAAGACACCATCTGGAAAAAAGCGTCCACCATCGCGTCAACAAAAACCTTCGCTCTCTGACTCTGTTGTTTTGAGAAAATTAAAACAAGACAAAGCAAAGGGCAACCCGAGTATAGTGTTTATAGAGTAGAAAGAATCCTTGTTCTACGCGGACTAGGAAGTAGGAAATCAAAGTTCAAGTTGGAGAGCGCACCGCCTTTAGCTTCAGAAAACTACCCGACCCGAAAACTATTCTCGGTCTCAGTTGGGCCTGCTCCCGGCCTAATGTTATGGATCTGAACAAAGCCCAAGAAATTCACAATATTCTTCCAAACTACTAAAATATTGTCAATGTTTCCCCTAATGACGAAACTACCCTCGGTAAAATTAAAAAATATATATATAGTAAAACTTCTAAAAAAAAAAAAAAAAACCTAAAACTAAAAAATAAAATAAAATAAAATCCAACGGGTGGTTAAATATAAACCTTTTTTTAAAAAAATCCTTTTTATAAGAAAAGTCGATTTTTTTTTTTTGAAAATTGAAAATTTTAGTTTTTTCTTATAAATAAAAATTTCGGTTAAAAAAAAAATCGATTAAAAAAATAAATTTTCGTTTTCTATAAAAAATTAAAAATTCTCGTTTTAAAAAAATCATTTTTTAACTAAAATTTTCCTTTTTTTTTTCTTTTTTTTTTTTTTAATTTATAGGGTATTTTTATCTCATTGAGAAATATATAGGGATTTTATCTTTTTGCTAGCCTTGGAAGATATTGTTATAATCGAAAGTTTGAAGGAATATTGTCAATTAAGTGGTAGTTTGATGGAGGTATATGGACTTTACCATTATAGCTTTAAGAGAGGAGTAGGTTTAAAAAAACAATGAAAGAAAAGAACTTTGTGAGAGAGGCGGGAGGCCTATGATTGATCTCTCTCTACCTGCTTTGGCAGCAGAATAATGTCACTCAATAGATTACCAAAAAGGGCACTTTTGTAAATGTGCTCTAATTACTAAAACTATTAAAGACCACTATTAAAAGCCTCAACAAAACCATTTTTTGGTTATTTTGGTGAGACAATTTAGTGAAAAAGTCTTAAAATGCTCCCATGTAGCCTCACTATTTTGATGGAAAAAGATAGTCAGTGAACAATACTGTTTCACTCACTAATTGAATAAAAAAATAGTTTCTCTCCCCAATTTTCTTTTCCATTTCTCTCTCCTTTAATAATTAGATAAAAAAATAAACAAATCTTTGAAAAATAATATTGAAATAGAATAGTGAAAGTGGATTGTTAAAATAGTGAGACTGTTGGAGTGCTCTAAAAAAGTGAATATTTAAAACATAAAAAAATGTACTTTTGGTTATTTTGGTGAGTAAAATTTGGTGAAGTGGCTAATAATGCAAAATTGTTGCTATTTTTCTATTTTATGCTTTAGTTGTTTAGGTGAAACATAAAATCATGCCTTGCTAGTTCATCATTTTTAATTAAGGGTTTGACTAGTTTAATTAAATGGAGCGGATTTAGGTTGACCTATATAATCTCATATTTAGGTTTTGACACGACCCGAACCTGACATGCAAACACGAATTGTCACCCTATCAATGATACTCATCCCTCCAAATCTATAATAGGTTCATAAGAAATATATTTCAAGTCCGCACAAGCTCATCTTAAATATATAAAAAATAATTAATTGTTATTGTTCTTTGCATTTACAAAGTTTTAAAAGTGTTGTAATATAACTCTCTATTTTGCTGTACAATATTATTTTGTTGAAAACCTGAACACCTAAGTTAATATATGATTTCTTATTTAATTATCATGGCAACTTAAATTTGTGTTATTATCAAACTTCCCATAACATTTTTATAAGTAAAGAGAATTTGAATAAATAATACAATGGAGTAATATATTAACTTAATATATTTTACTGTGTTTACCAGTTTTTTTTCTCGAAGAATTTGAAGTTGTTGATTCTGAAAGCAGGCCTATACATAAATATAAATAGTTACAAAAATAAACAATAAACTAATTTATTTGAAGCCGTTGGTTTAACTAACTTGGTGAAATGAAGCCTAATTTATTATATTTGTAATTTATTTGATTGTGTTGTATTTATATTTGTAATAGTATTTGATTGTATAGTTGTATTTGTTTAAATTTGGTTTGTAAGTTTAACTGATTTTAATTGAATGAATTTATTTTGTAATTGTATTGGGAAAATTAATTAATAAGTTTTTTAAAATTTGTTTGTTTAAAATTTTATTTAATATTTTAAACTTATATTAAAAAAAATTAAAAGAGATTTGGATATTCCACTTCCAGCCCAATCTCAGATTAAAATCATTAGTTTAGGATTGGCTTTGAGGTCCAAGAAAGTGAACCGGACAACAACCTTAAGATCCAGCCCATAGTGATCTTATATCTTATTGCTGAGCATATATAGCGCTTTCCAGCGTGAATTTCTTATGAATTTTTCTTTTTAGAGTTTTAGTAGGTGTGTTTTATGAATGTCAGTTGCATGTTTTTTTACTACAAATGTAGAAAACCCAGTCATTCTCTACGTCTCATTACTCTCTGTATCTGTCTACTGTGTAATACCTACCAGAAGCTTTCTTCACAACCCTTCATAGAAGCCATTCGAATCATAAATTTGAGAAGAATTAAAAGCGCTTGATTTTGGTATTGATGATTTATGATTTTGTTCATTGTCCATGTTCATCTTGCTAGCTTTTTGCCTTTGGGCAATGTCATCCGGGGTGCTTTACCAAAGTTTCTTCTTATTTGTTCTTCATTGACAAGTCTAGAGCGTAACAAAATGCTACTAGAGTTAGAGATTACTTTATAATTAGTTGTTGTAATAAACGAGCTTTTCTCCATGATTTTGATATGTTCAAAAAAATAAATGCAAAATGTTGCATTTTTTTCTTTTATACGTAAAATATTGCATTTCAAGTTCATGAAATGTGGAGATCTCAAAATCTTGAGATTTGATAGCCTGAGATCTTAACAGTGTATTTTCTATAAGGATTTTAAGGACATGTTATTCTAACTCTCAATTTGGTTGATAATTATTCATTATTTGGAAATCAATTGAAGCCATTTTCTTCGTCATACGAGTAGCGTCGCCGGGAAGCATGAGCCATGCAGCTTGATGCCGTGGAGTGATCTGCAAGGAAGACACAATTTGGGAAAAAAAGCGTCGCTCATCGGCGTTAAACACCAAAAACCTTCGCTCTTTAGAGAAATTAAAACAACGTCTCTGATTCTGATTGATAGACAAACAAAGGGGATGCCAGACATTGTTTATATATTAGTAGAGAGTACTTGTTCGACACGGACTAGGAAATCAGAATTCAACTAGAAAACGCACAACCTTTGGCAATTAAAAAAAAAAAAAAAAAAATTCTTGTTTATGGACCGGGTCGGGTAGTTTTCGGAAGCATATTTCTTCTTTTTTATGGACCGGGCAAAGTAGTTTTTGGAAGCTAATTTCTTATTGTAGATGGGTCGGGTCGGGTAGTTTCGGAAGCGGTGCGTTTTCGAAAGCAGAAGAGGAAAATAATCAACTCATTATCGAAGCTCTAAAAAATCCAGAGAAAATCAAGACATCTCTCACTCTCCCTCTTCGACTCTCTCTCTTTCGTCATTTTCTCTTTCTCTCTCTTAAATCTTCTCTTGTTTTGATTCAAGAACCATAGGGTGATGTGGTAGTTGCCTAAATTTATAAATTTGGTAATATTCATTGATAAATTACCAATTATTTCAAAAACTTAAGCTGATAAGAAGAGGTGAATTTAATCACTTAACCATTAAGTTAACATTTCTCCTCACGTGTGGGCTCAAAGCCTCAAACTCTATTTTTAATAGGTGGAGCCCAATACGTGGAATATTTAATTTAACTGGGGTGAATTGACAGAATCAAGATTCGATCCCAAGACCTCTGGCAAATCACCACTTTTCCCAAAAGCTTAAGAGAATAGGTAAATTTAACCACTTAACCATTACTTTAACACCCATGAGATTAAAGTTTCCTTTTATAGACCCAATACATAACTTTGTTGATATTCGGTTGATTTTGGGGAGTTGAGGGTGGAAGTACGAACGGGTGCTGGGATTACTTATTGGGTTTTTTGGGTTGCGTTATTTCGAATTTGGGGGCTTGATTTTATGAGTTCCGTTTCTATGATTTGTGTCACCTTGCCATCATAGTTGTTCCACCTTGAAGCAAGCATCAGTCTCTGGCTTTCTTTGGTGTTAAACTATTGGAATTGCGTGTAGGCATTAGAGGATTCCACCTAAGCTGAATTGTAAGTATTAATTCATAGGTGAAGATGGATGCACATCTAAGGGGTTGATTCGGGTTGTTAGCAAGTGAATAAAATGAAGGAAGCGTTAGTTTAGAATCAATTATGTTTAGTTAGACAAGTGGAGTTAGTTGACGTAGTTTTTCTGTTTATGTTGTAAACAGATTGTTAGTTTTTACAATATGTTATTTTGTTTTCATTTCTCAGTATATATACAACACTTCACTTGTAAGTCATTCACTTCAGTTAATACAAATATACAAGATTAAACTCTCTGTTTCCAATTTCCTTTCTCTGCTTCATACACTTGACATGGTATTAGAGCTTTTTTAAGGCTTTGCCATGGAATCTGCTATCCCTAATCTTTCTTTCTTCTTCATCTTCTCTCAATTCCGCTGCTATTTATGATGATCTATCATGAAATTCTCTCTATCTCCACCATGGAGATAGTCCTGGTTCACATATGGTTGTTCAACCATTGAATGGATAGAATTACATAGCTTGGAGTAGATCCATGATCATGGTTCTCACAGCAAAGAAAAAGCTAGGATTCATTGATGGTTCTCTGCCTCAACCATCATCTGTTGCTAATCCAAGTTTTCGCTCTTGGATGCGATGTAATAATATGGTGCTTTCATGGATCATGAACTCCGTGACAAAGGAGATTGTCATCAGCATTCTCTACATTACCAATGCTGAAACTATGTGGAAAGACTTGAAAGAATGTTTTTCACAAGGTAATGGTGCTCGTATTTTTGAACTGAAGAAATCTATTTTTGCTTTCTCTCAAGGAAATAATTCTGTCAATGCTTACTATACTACTCTCAAAGGGCTTCGGGATGAGTTAGTTAATTTTGAATCAATTCCAACATGTACTTGTGGTTGTAAATGCTCTTGTGGAATTATCAAGAAAATTATGGAGAATCGGGATAGGGATTATATTCTGCAATTTTTGATGGGGTTAAATGATGCTTATTCTCACATTTGTGGTCAACTTCTACTCATTGATCCTCTTCCCACAATGAATAAGGTCTTTTCTTTAATCATTCAAGAAGAAAGGCAAAGAATGTTCAAGTCTGCTTCGGTTAATCACAATCTGTTTCAAAACAGTGTTGCTTTGGTGTCTAGATCCCCTGTTTCATTAAACACTAACCAAAACCCCAATCAATTTCTGAAAAAGGATCGTCCTACTTGTAGTCACTGTGTAATACCCAAAAATAAATTAGGGTTAAGTACACTCTAATTATGGTGCTAGGGATTTGCTCCCATTTGATAAAGTGTAAGACCTTGGACTCTTTAAGAATTTACTATTGCACCGAACTTTCAACAGAGGTATCAATGCCTATAGTGCTGAAGAATCAACTTGTACATGGTAACCAATGAGTATGGGATCAATTACGGTGTGAAAGTTAAGGAATAATTCCTACCGGACGAGAAAGCATTGAGAATACCATCTTAAGAGGGAATCTTAGATTTTTGAATCCCAAGAAGGCACTCAAAAATATTGGGATGTATACTATGACATTCATCTTGGAAAGAGCTTTCCGGAATGGGGTCGCATGCGCAATTCTGAGACCTGTAGCAAAAGTTATGCCCGTTTCACTGAACACTGGGCAATCAATGAATAGTACACGAGCGCTCATGTGGGGATTAGACTGAGCGCTTGTTGCCTTTTTTTGGGACCACTGACAAAAGTTATGAATAGTACACGAGCGCTCGTTCCTTTGCAGAACTTTTCCTGCAACGCTTGAAAATAATTTTTTGCCCATTGTGAACAGTACACGAGCACTCAACCCTGTAGTACCAAGAGTGCTCAACCCTTTCCTTATATTTTCTATTTTGCCTTCAGCCTCTTCCCCTATAAACACTCCCACCCCCAATTTGTTCCTTTAAGCCTATTTTCATCCCAGAAATGCTGCTTGAGTGTTGTGTGAGCTTTTGAGTGTTTCTTTGGTATTCTTGGAGGAGAATGAGAGATTTCTTTAAGGTTTTGCTTCAATGAGGTAATCTTCTAAGTCTAGCTTGTTCCTTACTTAGTTATCATGTTTTTCATAGTTAGCTTAGTTGTTGGTTTGAACTTCTAGTTAGGTTGTTGTCTTTGATTTTGATTTAAGCTTGGTTTAGGATTTCCTTTCCATTAGACATTGTTTTGGGTTAGAAAGTGTTAGAAACCCTTTTTGTGGCCTTAGGACCAGTTGAGAAGGCTTAGGAGATTGTTGGACCAAACGAGGTTCTGTCTGAACCTCTCTGGCCGAGCGCTCGCCTAGAGACATTCCAAGCAACGTCGTCTTGTCCCTATGTTCTACCACAGCTGTTTTCTATTCTAGGATCATTTTAGCTCGGGTTTAAAACTAATGCTAGGTCTTTTCTCAGTATTCGAGGTATGGAGCCTGAATGGGATTTTACGGAGAAGTATTACAACCTAGGTGAGTACAAACTCATATGAATGCTTGTTGTTACTTTTTCCGCATTATTTTATATATCAAATATGAATATTTACAACTCTCATGAAATACATTTTGAAACTACTGTGAATTCTTTTTTTTGTAAAAACATATGTTGGTTAACAAGATAATGATGAGACTTGTAAAATACAAACAAGACTAATTGCATTGTATGACATGGTACAACAGTACGTGCGGGATAACGGTCATGGGCTTACCATACAGGTTAACTTTTATGGTCAAATGTGTGTGTGTGTGTGCGGGCCTTGGATCCAATGGTTTTCATGACCGGCATAGCCATAGCCAAATGGTTGGTCACTATAGGATGTACATCACAAGTAGCGTAGGTCACCCGAGGTCGGACTTGGTCGGGCTACTAGTGGTGGACGATATCATACAATATCCGGGGCACCAGTATTGAAGGCGGTGGTCCTGGGAAAAACAGGAACGAATAACAGCTTGTAAATAGACAGCAATAGAGAAACCACAAGCTAAGTTTCAAAGATCAGAGACGCCAGAAACCAAAAATGATTAATCAGCAATTCCACGGGGTCTCGGCAGCAGCAACAGAGGCAGTTCCATCACTTGCCAGCGGAAGTTGAGGAAATCAAATCAATTTTGACAGAGCTGTTACAAGATGTTGAAGATTGCCTTGTGGTTTGGCTTAGCTAGGCTAAAGGTAAAATCCACATTATCCAATTTTTGACCCAGCGTCGCAATGGTGTCACTGCATGATAAGAAAGAAATATTTCGTTTTTCTTTCACTAAGGATGATCGAAGTGGTGCTTCTTCCACATGTTCTTCCCCGCCAAGGAAAAGAGGAAAGTTACAATGCGACAGACACTTTTCATCATACTCGAGTAATTATAGAATTCCCTCTTGTGTCATTCCAAAAATGAGGTAGCTCTTAAAATTTCCATTTGATTAAAATTCAATAATGATCAATCACAAGCCCAATAGTGATTTTAAGAGCCACATCATTCTTGAAGGAAAACAAAAAGGACACAAAAGAGACTTCTAAAATTACTCATCATACTCATCTGTTCCAGTTCCATCATCCAAGGAAACAGGGCACATAATTTGGCTTTCTACGCTTGGTTATGTTGTTTAAGTGCGTGTGGAAATTTATTTTATTTCATTTTTTTCGTTTATAATTTTTCTTTTTGTCTAATTGAAAAACATTTAGGGTCATTGTTATTTTATTCACATCTTGTCTTCTCATGTCATGTGCTCTATGTTTATAAAGTTACACCACGGCACCATAAGATATGATTATGAGCAGTATCGGGACACGACATGAGAAGATAGGATGTGAATATGATTTTGCTTGGTACTGGGACACATGATGTGTCATACGGATAGCAAGACACACCACAACGAAGGACGGATCCGCGAAGATGTGGGCTACCAGTTGGATGGGTTTCTCCTAAGTGTACACCTATGGTGATGGTTTTTTGCTCGGCCACGATCTATCAGTCAAAAAAGATCCCCACTGCGGGGAACTTTCCTATGGCCACATGATTGAACTTATAATTTTCCTCTAGAACAAGCTAACCAGCATCACTCAGAGTTTAAGAAATGCAGAAAATGACTTATGGGGTAGTTAAGTCTCAATAGGAGATATGTTCATGAGAAACCGAAGAAAGTCTCATGAGTTAAAAAGCAAACTTCTTATATGATTATGCAACTTAGATTCATTTCATGCACGGTTACCATTTATTGTTGCAATTATTTTATTTCATAATCTAATACCATATGTGGCATGGAATTTTCTTAGCTAATGTTCTATCTTAAGATTTTACCTTATATGATGTGTTTACTTACTAAGTTGTGAAGCTTATTTCTTTCGCCCGTAAACCCTGTTTATAGATGTTGTTGCTAATGGTCTTATACATTATCTTCTTTCGGGATGGCATTCTCCTTGGAGTTTATAGGCTTGCTAGCCCAGACATTTGGCCCTATGAGGAGGACAACATTCTCACCCCTGTCACCGTTGTTCAAATTTAAGCACATGTATTATATGTACCTCGTTGTGAGCTAAATAAGTTGATACCTATGATCATTGGCTTAGTAATTCTATCGTGCAGATTATCATCACCATTTTGGTTATGTTTGGTACGCAGAATGGTTATTTTATTGTAAAAAAAAATGAATAGTCTTTATTAAGAATGAAAAAATGTAGAATAGAATAACTTTTATACTTCATTTTGTCCTTAGTGGGGGAGTATGTAATTTTATATGCAATAAATTACACTTAAAGAAAAAAAAAACATAAACGGGGTTGCAAGATGCCTGAAGCAACAAAAGCTTTTTTCAATCATGCTCTTTGTTCCTGTTTGCATATTTTTTCAAGCCTAGAGGGAATTGAAATTGAAGAATCATATCCATTTTGAACAAGTACCGGTTTGAAGAAAAATTTGAGGGAATTACATTTTACCTCTTAAAGTTTGGGTTTATTTTCAATTCGACCTCAAAGTTCTAATTTTTTACAATTTAGTAATTCTTTTTCACAAAGAAACAGTGATCACTTATATAGCTTTCTTCCCCAAAATGCCCCTTCTTGCTTATCTGTCGATTCCTCCCTTCTTGCTTCTTCTCCGCCACACCCACCAACGCCGCCGCCACCATCACCAAGAGACGCCTTAGCACCTCCCTCAGGGACGACACTGACCCAGAAACCAAGAGACAAGACCAAGACTCCTCCACCTTCAACGACACCGTTTTTGCCCGCACCACCACCACAAGTACTCGGAGTTCTTTCCCGAAGAGCCCTCAGACTCTGGGTTTGTTGGAAGAGATTATTCATGGGCTTTTTTCAAAACCCTCGTCCAAGAGATTTGACCCTCCAAAAACAGAGACCAATCTTCCACAGATTTCTGATATGTATGTGGATGGGTTGAAGAAAGGGCTAAAGAACGAGCATTTCTGATATGATATGTATTGCTCTGTTTGCTTCCCGAGAAAATGTAGGAAGGAATAGCAAAAGTAATTTATCTTTTTTATTTTTTCAATTTTCTGGATTCTTGGCTATTCAGGATGAGTTGGAACTTACTTTCAACTGACACTGTTTGGGATTGATTTCGTTTCTCATTCACAAGAAATAAGATTTGTTTGCTGAAATGCAATGCTCTGTTTGCTTCTCGAGAAAATGTAGGAAGGAAAAGCAAAAGGAATTCATCTTTTTATTTTTTCGATTTTCTGGATTCTTGGTTATTTAGGATTAGTTGGAAGTTACTTTCAACTGACACTGTTTGACATTGATTTCTTAGATTTCTAAAATTCAAGACGGCTTGTTAGATTCATATGTGACACTGTTAAAGAATGGCCGTTTAGATTCATATATGACACTGTTAACCCTTTTTTTTTTTTTTTTTTTTTTCGAAAATTGTTCGTTTCTTCTTCATTTGGGGATGAGGGCATTTTAGGAAAAAAAAAAAAAAAGTCAACACTTCGCAGTCAAAATGACTTACGGAACGGTCAAATTGCAAAAAATTGAAACTTTAGAGGTGAATTATAAAAATTAAAATTTTTAGAAATCGAATTAAAAATAGTCCCAAACTTTATGAAGTAAGGTGTAATTTTCCCGGAAAATTTTGTTATTTCCTCAACGGTGTCGTTTGCAGAATATAAGCTCCAAAAAGGTTCCCCTTGGTCACCTTAATTTTGTATTCTCTCATCAGTGTCCAGGATTTCCACTTTTTCATTTAGCGTAGCACAAAATATCTGTTAGATTAAGAAGCCAACAGCAAAACGCCCGACATTTGTTAATGTTTGAAGCTACCATGTGTGTCAGACTTAAACTAATGCTTTGTCATGGCATTAATGTTGTGGAAACATCTGTGAAGCCCGTGTATTGGTAGGTCTGAATATATCCTTAATCAAGGTAAAGAGTAGTACTGCTACATTTGCTTTCAACTTACTGTTTTGTGCTCTTAATTTTGGCGTCTTCCTTTCAAACCTCATGATCAGGTTTAACTTCCATAAGCCATGATGATTGTTTTACCATGTTGTTCTTCAATTGCAGTAGTAAGTTGTGAAGTGATTAATCTTTTTCTTTAGTATGATGATTGGGATTTAATAGTCTCATTGTCAAACCAAACTCAAGAATGTGCAAGTCTTATATTTACTATATCTTGATATGGCAACCAATAATTTGCATTCTTCAAATTCAATTTCAGTAAACTCAATACAGAGGATTCATTGATTGCTTGAATGGATCAAAAAGTCAGTACAACAGAACTGCGAGGAAGAATTACAAAAGAAAACTACAGTTCCCATGCACCAAAGACTATCTACAGAAAATAGAAAATTAAAAAAAGGGGCCGAGCGTTGTTTTGTCATGGAATAATCCAAAAGGGTGGCGGATCCATCCTCTCAGAGTAGAGGCAGCAGCATTGAACGCCTGTTTGTAAATTTCCTGATGCCAAGTTGAATTGGCCCAGATCATGCCCGCCATACAAGTAATCCTCATTCATCTGATCCCAATTATCATCGGTGAAGTAGATGGTATTGGATTCACAACCCTCATGAAGATCCCAAGTAGACAGCGACAGAGAATGATTTCCACCCAAAAACATTGTTTGGTCGGGTAAAGACTCCACCTTCTCCCATGTGTTGCGAATGCTGTCTAATTTGTAGACGTGGAATTGCTTTGTTCTGTACGGACAAACCAGAGGATGAGTATCCTCTGTATCAAGAAGGCCCGCCTCATCAATCGCTACACCCTCTGAGTTAAAAAAGTTGCCGAAAACACGATTCACAAGCAGAAGATCTCCCGACGATTCCACCAAGTAAAACCGATTCGAAAACTTGTCTTGTGGGAAGTTTTCCATGTCGACGTTTACAGTTGACTGCCCAGAAGGTCTGAAATTCATGATCTTTTTGGGAGGGTTGCTGCGAAAATCCCACAGTTGGACGGAGCCAGAGTCTGTCAAAGCATAAAGCTGATTGTTGTAGCAGATGATATCAGAATACTCTTCTCCGCGCGAGCCAGTGCCACCGAGGTCGCTCCAAGTGTTGTCGAAATTGTTACAAAACGCAAGCTTTGATGGGGTTCCGTAGATTACTACCACCACGGCAGATTTGTTGTCTTCGTCCAACAAAAAAACAGCTTTGGAAATAAAGTGCTTCCGCAAGTGTTCGACGAAGTAGGCTTCGGGGACGGCTGGTTTGAGTTGAGCAGGAAAAGATGGGAGTTGAATTGTGGCGTTGGAGAAGGGATTAAAGAGATGTGGGTTTGCTTTTTCATCCAAAAGAATGAGACAGCCGTGAGAGGAGCCGACGCACCAAGCGTCAAGGAACGGCTCGAATACGTTCTTGATCTTGTAAAGCTTTTTCTCTGCGAGGTTGAGGAAGCAACGGGTGTGAGTAGGGGTGTGAGTAGCGTCGTCTTCTTCGTCGCCGGGAACTGGAAGCATGAGCCATGCAGCTCGATGCTGTGGAGTAATAGGCAAGGAAGACACAATCTGAAAGTGATCCATCGGCGTTGAACACCACACTCTTTAAGTCTCTGATTCTGATGGTTAGACAGGCGAAGGGGAAGCCGTACTTGTTCGACACGGAGTAAGATATTATACTTCAACTGCGAAAACGCACCGCCTTTGGCAATTTAAAAAAGAAAAAAAAAATTCTTGATAGTTTCTTCTTTTTATGGACCGGGCCGGGTAGTTTTCGGATGCTAACTTCTTGTTGTATATGGGTCGGGTCGGGTATTTATCGAAAGCGTCAAGCGTGCGTTTCCAAAAGCAGAAAAGGAAAATAATCAACTCGTCGACTATCTCTCTCGTCATTGTCTCTTTCTCTGTCTTAAACCTTTCTCTTGTTTTGTTTCAAGAACCGTAGGATGATGTGGTAGTTGCCTAAATTTCTAATTTTGGTAATATCCATGAGATTATAGTTTTCTATGATAGACCCATTACATAACTTTGTTGATATTCGGTTGATTTTGGGAGTTAGGGTGGAAGTACGAACGGGCCTTGGGTTTTTTCCTGGGTTGCATTATTTCGAATCTGGGGGCTTGATTTTCTGAGTTACGTTTCTGTGATTTGTCTCGCTTTGCCATCATAGTTGTTTGATTTATTTTCGATGAAGATGAAGTTTGCCTAATTTTTTTTATTGTACCGTTTAATTTTAATTTTAATTTTAAGTTTTTAAAAAAACTCCTAAACCTAAAACATCATTTTCTTTCCTCTCCACTCGATCGTCACACACGCTCTCACGCCGCCTCCCTTTCTTTCTCCCTCACTCTCGGACTCTCAGTGGCCTCATATACTCACTCTCAACTCAAACTCTCATTTTCTCTCCTCAAAGGAAACGGGAGAGGCAGAGAGAGACTAGCGGAGAAGAGAGAGAGGGCGGGCGAGAGGCAGAGAGAGCTCGTGAGGGAGGAGGCGCCGCCGTGGGTGGTTGAGCAGCACCGTGGTAGGTGAAATCGTCTTCCATAGTTTCGATTCTCAGTTGGGTTGTAAATGGGTGTTTAATTTTCTGGGTATTCTGGAATGATTTGGAGGGGATGAGATTCTTGAGGGAAAGAAATAGAAAAGGAGAGGGAAGAAATCGTTGGCGCCAGCAGTCAAATAAAATAATCTATAAAATAAATAACATTTGCTTTTTGTCTCTTTAGATTTGAAGAGGAGTTCTGATAGCTAGTTTGAAAAATGGGGTTTTTTGCAGATTTTGTTAAATTTTTTGACAAATGCTAGAAATGGCTAGTTTGATGCGGATGCTCTTACCCCAAGAAGTCGTGTTATGCTTATGAGTGATGTTGATGTTGATGTTGCTATGCAGGTGCTCTCATGGTGTGCAGAAATGACAACCATTGAGAATTCAATGAGTCAGTCGCGTAAAACTACTAAGGTTGTCTCTATCGCTGCTAAGCTTCAGAATTCTGGATCTTCATTTAGGCGATGGGGTAAAAAACACCCATTTATCAGATATGGGCTTCCGATGGTCTCGCTCACAGTGTTTGGTGCACTTGGTCTTGGTCATCTCCTGCAAGGCAGGTTAGTGCTATTGTTACTATGAATTTACAAATTCCAATTATTCTGATCGCACTGTTAATTGTGAAAAGATGGAAATATAAATATATGACATGAAGTGAAAAATGTTCAATCTTGTCCAACATTCTCTTCTATTTTCCAGTGAGACATTGTTACATCTTTGACTGAGCATGTTCACTTGGTGTGTGAATGTAATATTAACTTTAAGGGGTTGTTGTGTTAACCTTGTGGACAAGTAGCTTAGCTTGTTTTCGAAGCAGATTGTATAGCCAGATTGCTGGAAATTTCACAAATCTGAGTTGTAATAAGATCTCAGAGGTTTTTACTTGTAACCGTTGGATATCTGTCCCTGTTGCATCACATGTTCTTCTATCATTTGTATATTGATGCAACCAATCATAATTGACGCTTTTGACTATAACACTCTCCTACTTAGGGTGGGAGTCGGATAATTCGGTTACGAAAATGGGGTTTTCGCATTTCACACCACCATTGGCGGTAAAGTTGTAATTTTCACTGACTTATTCTGCCAACTTTTTGTTCCATTACCGAATGACGGTCGGTAATGTCGGTTCGGTAATATCGGTAAGTAAAGAAGTAAAGAAATAGAAAATTGGTCGGCAAAGTTGGTTGGTGTCGGTTGGTTCAGTTAGAAAATGTTATTCCACCTACCAAACTGAGTTTATCAGGAATAGAAAAAGTCTACCGGCCATCGGTTAAGCAGTGTCGGTGATGTCGTCGGTAGGCGGTTAATTTGCCCACCCCTACTCCTATTGGTAATTGAGATGTGAAGCCCTCTTCTACTTCTAAGTCATCCTAATTGTAGGTATAAACTAATTATTAGCTCATCTCTTTGTAGTTAAGATACTCCATTTTCTGCAGTAGCCTTTAAGGCTGTACACAAAGGAGTAGCATACAAAGTGATCTTGTGTCAGTCTTTTGTCACTTTCCTAAGCCATTTCTGCAGTAGTCTTTTGTCAGTTGTCATCATCATCATTTCTTTTTTATTTTTTCCTCTTCTTCTTCTTCTAAAGCGTGGTGGCACTTTGTAGTTCAGCAAGGACATTGCTAAGGTAAAGGATGATCAGGAATGGGAGATTCTTGAGACTAGAAAAGCACTGTCCAGAACGGGGCCTATAGAAGCATATAAACCGAAAAAGATTTCTTTGGAGGAGGAGCTAAAGGTAAAGGACTTTTGCTGGCATTATTCACTACATAATCAAAGATCATTTGTGGCTCACCTCTCTGTTTGTGTGTTATAGGCTTTGCAAGAGAAGGTGGACATAAACAACTACGAGTACAAGAGAATTCCTAAACCAAATGAGGGCAAGTCAGGCTAGTTTTTGCATTCTGCCTGCTGCATAATCTCAGCTTTTGGATTTCTTTTTTTGGTTGTCAAAAAACTATCCACTTTGTATGAATTTACTTTTGTACGCAATAAATTGCAGTTCAAGAAAAAAATATAAACTGGGTTGAAAGATGCTTGAAGCAACAAAAGCTTTTTACAATCATCCTCTTTGTTTCTGTTTGCATATTTTTTCAATCCTTGAGGGAATTTAAAATGAAGAATATGAAAAGAAAAAGAAAAAAAGAGAGCACTGCACAATTTGAGATGTACAATGGAGGCTGTGGTCCTGGGAAAAACAGAAACGGATAGCAGCTTGTAAAGATACAGCAGCAGAGAAACCACAAGCTGAGTTTCAAAGATCAGAGACGCCAGAAACCAAAAATGATTAATCAGCAATTCCACGGCGCACCCCCCCCCCTCCCATCAGCAGCGGAGGCAGTTTCATCACTTGCCAGCGGGAGTTGAGGGAATCAATTCAAATTTGACGGAGCTGTTACAAGATATTGAAAATTGTGTTCTGGTTTCTTACCTAGGCTAAAGGCAAAAAAGGCTAGCAAGTTTGACACGACTCACGAATTCAACACAAAGTTACAGGGTTTGGGTTAGATCTAAACAGGTTCGAGTCATAATTGGCTTTTATTTTTGTTTCTACCAGGTCAACTTGCTTCACCAGTAGGTTACCTGCATAACCCTTTTTTTTTTTTCCTTTTTTTTTATATATTAAAAAAAAAAAAAAATGCCTAACATATTTACCATGTAAACTTTATACTTTGAAATTTACTATTTGCTTTGATGGAGTTGAAAATTGTTAATCTTTGTAAATTTTTTATTTTTTTTATTTTTTTTTTTACATGTCCACATAAAGGAACAAGAGGAGAATAAATTTTTTTATCATATGCTAATTTGTTAACAATTAAAACTATTATGTTTTTATCATATTGTAATTTGTAAATTATATTGAAGCCCAATGGTATTATTATTACAATATTTTTCATATTTTTCCTTCAAAGATGTTGGGCCGTATTGTATTGCTACGCCTTGTGAATAAACGGGTTATGTCAACCAGACAACCCGTTATTATAAACAAGCCAAATAAGTCGTGTTGAGTTGGTTATTTTTTGTGTGTTGTTGTGTTTTATAGTTCAACTTGTTTATCTAAACAGGTCACCCTAGTCGTATTAGGTTGACCCACCAACCCATTTTGTCATCCTAAACAAATGCTTACTACCCATTTTGCCATCCTAAACAAATGCTTACTATGGCGTCGCAATGGTGTAACACCACCTTTGCATGATAAGAAAGAGAGTTCATTTTCCTTCAGAAGCATTTTAGACTAGCTGAGGATGATCGAAGTGGCGCTTTTTGCCATCGTACTCATCTGGTCCAGTTCCACCATCCAAGGAAACATGGCACATAATTTGTCTTTCTGCGCTTGGTTATGTTGTCTATGTGCATCGTTTTAAAGAGCACTTGTAAATGAGTAGTTGGTTGTACACAGGCACAACGAAGTAAACGGAGCTAAATGGAAAGAATCGAGAGCAAGTAAATTAAATATTAGGTGAAAGAGTTCAACCAACCATTTTCACAATTACAAACTTATACCCAGTTCTCCCAAAGAGAAAAATCATTCATCATTATGTACACCACCCCCAAAACGACACAAAAATGAAGAACATATGCTGTAAACCCTACCTAGGTGTCCTCTTTTACTCCCAAATATATCCTTTCGCCCTTCTTTCCCCATCTTTATTCATTTACACATATATAAGATAGGAGCAAAACCACAGCCCAAAAAAACCCCTCTTCTTATCTCTCCAATTTATCACCCTCCCCAGAACAAAAATTAAAAATAAGGAAAATGAGAAATGCAACAAAAAAAAGCTATTTGAAGATGACCCCCACAATAATCCTGCAAAATTTACCTTGGCTTCGGTTGTAACCCGAATGACAACAATGGTTGGGTAAGCCTCTGGGCTGATGGACTGCCTAGTAACATAGCCTGAGATCGAGTAAGCATCTCGACCATTGATGGAGTTTGATAAGCTTGGATAAGACTTGAACCATCAGTGGAGTCACCTCTTGCTGTTGCTCTTTGCCATGAGTGTGAGCTGAGTCCAGAAAGAATATACGCTCTCCCAGATGCCTCATATACATGCCTACTCGCCATCCTCTCTTGCATTTCCTTGAGCTCAGCATCCAAAGCAATGCAAAGCCGGTCATGAGATTTGGCCGAAATGGTCTCTGCCAACACTCTTCGGCAATTTTCAAGAAGTGAAACTGCGCCAGCTAAGTCTCCGTGCTCAGCTGCAACTCGTGCCTGTGCCATTGCCTCAGCTGCTTGGAGCCTGTTACGTTGCCGGTCTACCTCTATCGACACTACCACTTGTCCAACTATCTCAGGCCTCTCAATCCTAACTTCTTCACTCTCCAATGTTGTCACCTCTTTAGTTAAGGGATCCTTGAAAACACATCTCACCTTTATCAATGATGTTTCACTACTCGAAGGCTCTGCAGGTACATCAACAGAAACCAGAAAGTCCCTCTCTTCATCAGCATACAAATCTCCAACATCAATAAATCCTGTGCGTCCATCAGCCATCATACGGCTTGGGTAACTTCCTGCTTTCAGTGAGACAAGGTGGGTTTTTGTGTGCACACATTCAACTCCCACTTGGAGCTCCTGCACTACAACACTCAAAAGCCCCCCAATGCATTGTGCAAATGCATCCTGGATCACAGCTTCGGTCTCAATGAAAGAAAATGTCCCTCCAGAAGTCTCTGAAATTGCGTGCATAGATGAAGCATCATGATCCACACCAAATCCAAAAGCATGCACTGGAATCTGAAATCCTGTATTGTTACCACCATGAATAGATAAAGGGAGGAGTAACTGGTAATTTGGTTTAGGCTGGTTAATACCAGAGCCACTGACAGTATAAGTGTCTTGCCCATCAGACAACAGTATTATACTGGCCACTGGCTTCTTGTCTCTTCGGTCTTCCATTATCTTGGCACCCTTTCTCAGCCCTTCAGCAATGTTGGTCCCACCATTTGCAACCAAAGAGTTGACAGCTTGCAATGCCTGTTGGCGCCCCGCGTCAGACATTCGACGAAGGGGAAAGAGGCGACGGGCCGTGGAGGAGAAGGCAATAACTGAAAGCCTGTCATTAGAGCCAAGGTTCTGTATGACAAACCCCATAGCTCGTTTAAGCAATGCAAGCTTGGTACCTGCCATGCTACCGCTGATGTCAAGCACTGTGACTAGGTCGACTGGAGCACGAGGAGTCTGAGAAATTTGTGGCAAGCTAGCCTGGCTTCTGCTGGGGTTTGTTCTATTAATTGAAGCAGAGGCTTTGAGATGGACCAAAACAGTGAAGTTATTGCAAGAATTGGCCCGAGTAGCAGCTGAAACTTCTGGATATGTTTTTATCTCTATTGTGTTAACAGTACTGTCCTCTGCAACATTCTTCTCGCAACAGCTTCTTTCAGAAAATACAGGCTCATGACCTAAGGATTCATCATCATCAAATACAGCCGGCTCCGCAGCTTGATATAGTGGCATGATATGCCGCCGATTTGAATCTCTTCGAGTTGGAGGTAGTCGGCGGACAACAGTCATCAAAGCATCATTTTGGGGCCAACCTACTGGGCTGATTGATGCCCTCCTAGGGGGAGGATCCAAACTAGGACCTTGCACAGGGATTTCTTTCCATTTTGCTCTGCAAACTGGGCAGATTTGGTTGCCATGTTTAACATTTGAAGCGATGCAGTGGAAATGAAACGAATGTGAGCATTCTGCAGTGAAAATTGCGTGACCACCACCTTGTTTCATTTTGGTCAAGCATATCGAGCAGATTTGCTGAAAATGTAAAAGAAAGCAACCAAGATGAGTAAATAGAGTATTGAACATATGCACGCACAAAGATCTGAGAGAAAGCACTTCAAAATCATAATTATAATAAAATATCTTGTTATCAATTTCACAACAAATAATATTCTTCAACCACATCATATGCTTTACAAATTTTATAGTTAGGTTTAAATTCCATTGTTTGTGACTGGTATGCTTCAACAATATTGTTAAGGGCAGCAATAAGCTACATCACAAAATTCCCACAAGTAAAAAGAGTGGCACAATTTGCAGAAAGTAAATAAATACTCATATTAGTATCATTTGGGGAGTATGTAAAGGTCTAACTTAGCCATCATACTCACTGAACACTGTGATTTAAAGAAACAAAGTAATCTGACCAACGTTTTTTACCAAGTTCAGTTAAGACATTGCACTACGAACACATTAAAAATAGTTCCATGCGATTTCATTTTTGTGAAGAAGTTTACGAACATATAAGCATTTCAGGCAACTAATTTCAAGTATAGTTGGGAGTTCGTAAAAAAAGGTTAGTAATTAGTATAAACAACCAGGGATAGGATCATAAGAAGAGAAGCACATCCACCTTAAGCAAGTTTAAATTCATTTAATACTTCGAAAATAATTTTGCACTACTTAATAGGAGCCTTTATTTTTGTTCTCTTTCCTTTCTATTTTTATTTCTCCATGTGGTTCCTGTACCATTGTGTTTTCCCAATTGCTTATTTGAGGATACTTTTCTCATCTTGTATTAAGCTATGTGCCAAAGTCCAAGTTGTTCTACCTGAATTATCATAAAGCATCATGCATGGCAGAGCAAGAAAGGCACGAATTCATGACTTATGACTACAAGAAAATAGGTGGTCAAATAAGGTGTCTATGCCAATAACGACTAACTTTAATCAAACTCAGACAGGGTAATGGTTGCCTACCGCATATATGTGTGTTCATCATTATGTTCTTATACTTGGGGCATGTTTGAAATTGCGTTTCATGGGCCTAAAAGTGCTTTTAACACTCAAAAAGTTCATTTGAAAAAAAAATACTCATTTGATAAAAAAAATTAAAAGTGTTTTTAAGGATCCAAAAAGCCTAAAATGGCCAAAACTCACTTTTGGCAAAAGCTTAAAAATGATGCTTTTGACAAAAAACATTGGACTTAAAAGCTCTATTTGTCAAACGCAATCCCAAACAGGCTCTTAACCAATTTATCAATTAAGTTTTAAAACAGGAGGGTAATCAGTACTTTCTAGTATTATAGCGCATTTAACATGAGATATTCTTCTCTCTTTTTTATTTTTTTTCATACGTCTCTTTTTTGATAAGCATGTAGCATGAGAGATCGAAGGATTAGACTTTTCCAGCCCATTTTCCACTAGGCAAAGGAGATTGCAAGTGGCAAGTGGCTGTTTCTACCACCAGCAATAATTGTAGCTGTGGGTAGCTTTTCCTATGAGCTGACCAAGAAAAGAAGTAGAAATTTTAAAAAATAATAATAATCAATCACAAAAACACAGCTAAGCTGAAAAAAAAGTCAAATGTTAGGTATCCAACATATAGAGGGCAAAATAGGAAACATAAAAGCTAAAAATCAAAGGTGTCGCTTTTGAATGGTTATCAAGAAGGTAAACATTGTCACCGTCCTTAATGATGAACCAGGGCTTTTAAAAAAAAACTCGAGAAACAATTGGAAAATCTATCATCAAAGGGATGGAAATCATAAATTTCCCTTTCCTTTCTTGCATCTTTATTGAAATTCCCTGCTAGAAAGCTTGCAAATTAACAGTCAAACGGAGGAGTTTAGCAAACAAGCTACTTTTATTCACTCCAAAAGAAGCAGGAAAAGGAAAGGTAAAACCTGTGGTCTTCTTTTACTAGTAAGGCAAACAAGAATGGTCCTGAAAAGGACGTATGCCATAACCCCACAAGCCTAATTAAGGATATGAAAGCAACATGACAACAAATGCCAATCTCGTTGGTTTCTTACACGCCTCAAAAATTGCTAAGAGATGATTAGACCAAATAACAAACACGGGAGTTTTTGATTTTATAAATATATATTTCTTCTCAAAAAAAATAAATAAATAAATACTGATAGATACAGAAACTGATATTTTCAACCTATTTACGAGGAAGTTAGAGCAAACAAGGAAGATTCCTATGATTGAAAACGTTGGATGTAATTACATCGTATGCTGACATGTAGATGAAAACGAAACCACAGTCGTAATTGAGATGGCAAAACTTTCAAATCACATATCCAAACAAGGTAAAATAAAAATAAAGAAATTTCAAAGATCTTTAACTTGTCCATGTCATGAGAAAAGTAGAAGAAATGCTTAAAAGAAAACTTTTATTGATGAGGAAAAAAAAAAAATCTTCGAGAAGAAAATAAATTAAATTCTTGTCACATAACTATCCATTATTTAGTACCCAATCAAAAAAGAGATCTCCATTTTCCATTAATTTGTAAAACTCCACCAAAGCAACTAGCTGCCTCAGTTGTCCTATTTGAGCTGAGTTTGTTCAAAATAAAGAAAACCTAACCCAGAACTTCATATCATCTTCTCCCTCCATTTCCAAACGAGAGCAAAGCTCAAAGGTTAAGAGTTTAAAAAAAAAAAAAAAAAAAACCATGAAACTCGTATGGTAAACAATTTGATACCTTGGACGATTTGCTACCACTCCTGGACAGCCTTAAACCGTGAGAAGACGGTGTCGGCGTGCTCGGACCCGACGGACCGGAGGCCCAATTGGCCGGAGAGAGAAGAGCAGCATCGGAGAGCCTCTCAGAGCCCTCAAGAGAAGGAGCAGAGTCCTCTAAAGTTCTCGGGACAAGCACACAACGATTGAAACCCAGTGCCAGCTTCGCTTTCCTCCATTTGCTCCCCATTTTTGGGTCTCAGATCTCTCAAACAAGCAAACCCAGAAGAAGAACAAAATCCAAGAAAGACAAAAATCGTTGAGACCAAAGCAAAACCCAGATCTCAAACAAGCGCTTATGTTGAGCCAAGCTTCTCTCTCTTTTTTCTCTTTCTCTTACCCGAGAGTCCTTGGAATGAGAGAGGGAGAAATGGGGCTTTAGTAAAAGTGGAATGGAGCACGAACACCAAGATAGAGAGAGAGATAGACAGATAAGAACGAGTTCCAATGGGGGTGTTTATATATTTGCAGAAAAATGTAAAAAGACGGGGGCTTTGAGGGGCTTACAAAATGTCAAAGGGAGGGACTGGGTCGTGGGAGAATGGGGAGATGGAGTGTGTAATAGTCATCTTCTTGGTTCTCTCGGCCGCCATGGAAGAGAGAGGGAGAGACAGAGAGAGTAGTGGGTATTTTAGAGGATTTTCATTTTGACCTGCTCTCTGCTTTGTTGGGATTTTTGATGGGTGGTAAAAGGACATAAATAAAAGCACGTTTTGGTTGAATTGGGAAAGCTAGCTACTTTACCCCTTGTCAGCTTCCATTTCCTGTATTACCCCTCCTTTTTTTTTATCTATTTATCACTCATGCCATGTCGTGCTCGTGGACCTCTACTCCTCTCTTCTTTTCTTTTCTCTTTTCTCTTGTCTTTTTTTTTTTTTTGTTTTTTTTTTTTAAAAAAAAATGTAAATCTAGCAAAAATAAATAACAAGTGTTATTCATAATAAAAAATATATTTTCAAAAATTATAAGAAGCGGCTTTTTTTTTTTTTTTTTTTTTTTGTCTTTTTAAGTTTTGGTCAAACATTGCAAACTCAATAATACATAAAAGATGTTTTTAAGAAGTAGCTCAATCGGTTATAAACTACGCCTTATGAGACAGATGTTACTAGCTCAAATCCCCCTCCCCCTTTTATGTGGACATGTCAAAAAAAAAAAAAAAATCCATAGAAGATATTAGAAAAATCAAAATATTGGGAGGATATTATAACGGGGACTGAGTTTTCCTCCAACTTATTCTATAAAAATAACATGTGTCATTTTTCATGTGAGAGGCACATGTTTTTTAATTATCATGTGAGAAGTACAAGCTTTTTAAATAAAATTTCTTTCAACTTTGTCCTTACAATTAAAAAAAACATGTGATTCTCACAAATAGATAACACATATCATTTTTATATAATAGATTGGAAGAATTTTCTCCAACTCAGTTTAGAAGAAAACTCTGGTAATAAGAGGGACCCAAGATTTTATCATTTATCTAAATTGATACATTATAACTTTCATATTTCTTACACAATTAAAATAACATTTGGCATTTAAAATTCCAATTCTATCTCTCTCTCTTCATGGTTGTTTAATAACTTTAATTTACTAAATATAGACTAGTTCAGTCCTCTTACTTTTATTTCTCTAAAAATTAAATAAAAAAAAATTAAAACTCTTTTAACTTTTATATCACATCAATTAATGCTTAATAATTTTCAAACAAAACAAAAAAATAGTACCTTTGTCACAACATTAAACTCCCTTGAGCATCCAAGTCCTAGACCCTCTAGAAGATGGTTTTGAATCGCTCCCAAGCCTGTCACTGTTGCCCACCAACTCCTTCAATTGACCCAAGCTGCAGCTACGTGCATGCAAGGGAATCGGAGCAAATTCTAATTTATTTTTTTTAACCTTTTTTTAATAGAATGAAAATTTTGTTCTCAAATTATAGTTGCCCTTTAAAGCTGATTTCAAATTCGACAGTCTAACATATTCAATTAAATGAAGTAGATTAGAGTCAATGTGTACCTGTATTGACCCACCCTGAACATTTTAGGACTGATAATTACTGACACGACCTGCAATCCAATATAAAGTTAATGAATTAAAGTTAAAAAGCTTGACCCGCTTAATTTAATTATTGAGTTAGAATTTACTTATATAATTTTAAACCATGTATCAACTCCGACAACCTGGTTCGAACTTAACACACAAATACTAAAAATTATTTTCCTTTTATGTCCTGTCGAAACATTAAAAAAAAAAAAAAAAAAAAAAGCCAATAGATTTCAAACATAATCCATGTTCGTGGGGAGTGGCTAGAGATAACCGTGGCTTTCACCTTTTGGGAAATGGGCGACAGTTTGCAGTATTTTTAGTGTTAGTGGCTGCCTGTCAAATCTCTTCTCTTCTCTCTCTTTTATCTCCAAAACATATCTTTTCTTCCACTATTAAAATAATTATTGATAATCAAATTGTTTAGTTTAGTGGGATTATACCCTAATCTTTTTTCTAGAGGCCGCCATAATAATAATATAATTGAGAACAAAAAAAAAAAATAATAAAAAAAGGGGATTCCCCATTGGTACATGTATGCATCAAGTTGATGGAGGGGGGCTGGCCCCCCATGCATGATGATGAATCATTGTTGGGCATGAGTCAAATGGTGGGATTTTCTTAATGATGATGATGCCAATTTCTTTCCACCCACATGAGATGATGATAAGTATGCCACACGTGCACATCATCACAGTAGCCGTATTGTGCTTCCCATGTCAACCTGTTGACATTAATCCTACATCCCCATTCCTTTTTCGTCATTGCCCATCTAATCTTTATTTTTCAATTTATTTAATAAAATTGCCTTTTGGCGTTTCCTATGATTCATAATGGCCGGTTTGGCAACCATCTCCTTCATTTTCTATTTATTTATTCAACCTTAAAACTATTGCAAAACAATTTTATTCTTTTTTTTTTCCAAAAAAAAAAAAAATTCAAAACTCATTTTTAGACAATTTTGTAGGCCAAACGCGTACCTTTAAGCAAAATCATATAAATAAATAGTTCTGTTTGGAAGTGCATTTCAAAAAGATTAGCTATTTGAAAACATTAAAAAAAAAAAATCACATGTTCGCGTAGTAGACAAGATTCGGTTTGAAAAGCATACAATTTTAAAGGTAATCTAATTAACTTCTTTTTTTTTTTAAATCGTAAATTTTACCAAATACTTAAATACATTTGTTTAAAAATCATATTTTTACTAATTATGTTTTAAAGTTATTATTGTTTTCAAATAGTACATTTTAAAACTATTAAACCAAACGGCCCCTTAAGATATATCTTCATTTTTTTAATTCCTTTTTGCTAACAAACACTATAACCCATGGAAAAGCTACATAACCATGTATATTTTTCTTTCTTTCTTTCTTATACTATAAAAAATAAAATAGCTTAAAGTCAACTTAACCTCCTCAAACTACCACCTTAATGACAATCTATCCCCCAAATTATCAATTGCGACAATTTACCCTCAAAACTACTAAAACAATAACAATGTACCCTCAATTTAACAAAATGATAAAATTACCCTAACTAAAACAAAAACTAAATACTATTTTTTTTTTTTTTTCAAAATTTTAAGGATATTTTTGTCTTATTAAAATTTTTATAGGGGTAATTTCATCATTTTAATAGTATTGGTGGTATATTGTCATTGTTTTGATAGTTTTGGAGATAAATTGTTATTGGAGTGATAGTTTAAAAAAGTTAAGTGGACTTTATCCAAAAAAATAATACGGGATAATGATTTTCAACAATTTATTGCCTAAAGCAATTTAAACAGCACATGTGAAAGAGCTACATAAAACATTAAAACTCACTTGCTTAAATAAATAATAAGAAATATTAGGTGTTGTTTTAATATATAAATAATTGAACAATTTAAAATTTATTTAATGAGATAAATCTCTTATAAACTATCTCACGAGAAGTTAGGCCGAGACTTGGGCAGCAAATTGATGGACCCAATCCGAATAAATGGGAATTTGGAGCATGAAAAGACAAAGTAGCTAGCTAGGCTCCCTAGTTATTATTATTAAATATTAATTTGGAAAAATCTCCCAAAAAAAAACAAAACGTTGAATTTTCCAATTCCACCTAAAACGATGCGTTCAACTCATAATATCGAGTAAAGAAATACGAATTCCAATTTTCTCATTGGAGAAGTTTCCAATATTCCTGCTCTCAATTTAAAAACTAGCTGCGGGTCTAGTGCTCTATAGTCTATTCTAATCAGACAAACGATTGGTCCACGGACCGCCACCGCCATTGCCGGCCGCAACATTGGCCTGCAATTGTCAACAATCTCCAACTTCTGAATTTTCAACTTTACCCTTCTATTTGAATTTTTCATAACCTAACCAATAGGAGGAGACCACAAAACGTCAGACCTCCTCCACGTCCATCGTCTTCAACAAAATAGCTTTATTAGAATATAAAGGTTAACAATTTTTTATTCAACTTAAGAATTTAATATGAAATTAACAAATTAAAGTTGATAGGTTTCTGACTCGTTTACTTAAAATAATTATCCGTGACTTGACACGCGAATATGACTTATTACGCATAAAAAAAGAGGATTCTAGAGCACATGTTGGGGCACTAATTGTTCAGTAGGAATCCTCAAGCTCTATCCAATGAGATACTGTGAGAGAGGAAATCTTGAAAGTTTGAAAAAATGGGAGAGGTTTTTTGAGTGGAAGAATTTGTGATAAATCTCCATTTGAAATGAGAATAGAGAATGACTTGAGGGTTGAGAGATGGAGCCCTTAAGCCCTACATGTACATGTGTAGAGACAGTGGCATGAGATATGTTGTTGTATGATCCTAATGAGGTCTCCTAGTCCCTCCCTCTAAGTGGAGTTCCCCCTAATCCCACTTTACTCCCTTCAAAAGACAACCTTTTAAAAGAAAATGCTGTGTCTTTTTGAATGCAAAAGTTATTCCTCTCCCCCACCCCCCCCACCCCAAAAAAAAAAAAAAAAAAAAATCAATACACTGACTCCTTTTGAGAGAACACATGCCTCACACAACTTGAGAGAGAGAGAGAGAGAGAGAGAGAGGGAAATAAGGGGTTCTTGGTTGCAATGAGTGGAGATCCATTAACAAAAGAATCCTGATGAAAAACCTTTGTGGACAGGGGATAGGATTCCCTTTACCACCTCTAAATTTGCCAGACTTTCTGGGGCAAGTCAACGAGAAAGCTGCCTGCTTTCCTTTTTTTTAATGGCTAAGGGAACCTCTCCTCTTATGGTGCCCCCCACTCAAGGGGGATGGGATGTCTTGCACTTGCATCTCACTGTACTCCATTAATTAATTAATTAATTACCCCACTCTCCCTTTTAAACCAATATTTTTTATTTTTTATTTTTATTAAAAAAAAAAAAAAAAAAAAGCATCAATATGATCTTATGAGTTATTAGGGTTTCTAAATGAACATTGGTGGTCTATTTTTTGAATGGGGGCATGCACAATGAAAAGAAAAAAACAAAACAAAAAAACTTGTTTGAAGATAGTGTGTAGAGAATCAATCTTGGTGGAGATAGAGATTATCCCAAGAACATTATATATATATATATATATATATAATGAAAAAGTTGTAGCATTATTTTCACAATATTCGTGCAAATTAAAGATGTTTGAAGCACTTTAAACCATGCATATCCAACAAATAAGTAGACAGTAGCTTTTGTTAATTATGATGTCACATGCATCCATCATCGGCAAGTCAAACCTAATCCATGCGTCCAGTGGGGTCCATATGTGATATGTTTCATTAACATCATATCCAATTTTGTGTATATGAAACTGTTCTCTAATCTCTCCTACTTTTACTTTGCTTTTTTTTAAAAGATAAAAAAAAAAAAAAAAAAAAAAAATTATGTATGTGTGTAGAAGGAATTACTCAGTCTATTAAAGCTAATATCTTTTTTTAGAGCTTATAATTTTTATATGCATTTTAAATAGGGTATGTAATTCTTGGCCATCCACAAATTCTTTTGGGAGTGATTTCAGCCACTTTTTTGGCCATTGGGGTGGAGGGGTTGCCGAAACCACTCCTGATTAGGGGTGTAAACGAGTCGAGCTTGAGCGAGCTTTCCTTGTTTGGGCTCGGCTTGTTTAAATTTTACTCGAGCTCGAGCTCGAGCCGAACTTAAGGACGAACCAAAAAATCAAGCTCGAGCACGAACTCATAATAAATCGAGCCGAGCCGAGCCAGTTCACGTGCTGGCTCCTATATTTAATTTAATTTATTAATTTATTTTTTTATTATAAATTTAAACTTCAAGTACTCTTAAACGGCTCAAAAAGCCAGCTTACATATGAGCATTTGCTTAGTCTGACTAGCGAAGTATGAAGCTTGAGTCAATACAGCAAGGCACTGGGTTTCGAAGAGAAAGGATATGCATAATTTTATTATAAAATGATGCTATTAGAAAAAAAAAAAAAAAAAATCAATTTTTAATATTAATATAAGAAATTATGTAAATAACTATCAATTCGAGCCTTATACGAGCTGCTCACGAGCTTAGCCGAGTCGAGCCGAGCTAGCTTCATTCAATATTCAAGCCAGGATTCGTGTTCACGAAACGCTTCATTTAATATTCGAGTCGAGCACGAGCCGAGCCCGAGTTTGCTCGCGAGACGTTTCGCTCACTTAACAGCCCTACTCCTGATAGTCCATTAGTTTGGTTGACGAAATGGTAACGGAGGTATTAAACTGGTATTTACCTATAAGTCAGATATCATATGTGATACAAATTAAAACCTAGGTGAGAAAAAATAAAAACGTGAAAACTTAGTTACTGAAAAGGTAATTAACCATTTTTTTTTTCAAAATGAGTTGAAGAAACTTTGTCCAACCCAATCTATCAAAATAATATGTATCCCTTGAGCATGTGAAAAATCACATGTTTTAATAGTAGAAACAAAGTTGAAATAAATTTTATTAAAAAAACATGTATATCTCAAATACTATTAAAAAACATACATTTCTCATATGCTAAAAAACACATATCATTTTTATAAATTAAGTTGAAAGAAGTATATACCCAGAATGGGCTTCCAATCTCTAAACATATCTGCTATAGCTGCTTGCGGTGAGGTGCGACGCACAACAAATATTCTACCATTATTCTATTATGATGGCGTGACAGTGTCAATTTACT
This sequence comes from Corylus avellana, assembly GCF_965113065.1. Lineage (NCBI taxonomy): Eukaryota > Viridiplantae > Streptophyta > Magnoliopsida > Fagales > Betulaceae > Corylus > Corylus avellana. The sequence continues at coordinate 25,703,425 of NC_142495.1, read as the reverse complement.
ATTGAATCAATAATTATTAAAAAAAAAAATTAAATTGAATTTGAACTATCACACTAACATAATAAGATAATTATGAAATATTCGTATTGTATATAATATAGCATTACTCTCATCACTTTGTTGATTATGGGTAAGTAGACCTAATCCATTCATCCAGTGGGGTCATATGTTTAATATCATGTCCCGACATTATGTACGTGCAAGTCTCTTTCTTGCTTTTTTTTTTTTTTTCCCTTTTAAATATCTAAAAAAGTTTGTACAAACAGTTTCTTCGATGATTGATCAAGGGTTTTGGATTGAATTATGAGAAATATACTCAGAAAAATATCATACTTAAAAATATACTCAGTAAATTCCATCATACAAGTGGATTTTGATTGAATTTCATACTATCAAATTGATCCAAATTCACATATTTGCTAGCTTATAGTTTTCTCTCCTTGGGCCTTAGCCAGTCTGCTTGTAATGTGGCCCAAGAAAATCACAAGGTGTCCACCATTTAACTTCTTTCAAGGATACATTGTGGATCACTCATATGAAGATCACAAATACTTAGGGTTGTAAATGAATAAGTTCGACAACCCCCCGCTCGTGTAAATTTGATTCAAATTCGTTTAATAAATGAGTCAATCCTGAACATAATATTAGACAGACTTGTTAAATTAGCTAAATGTAGAAACTCGACTTGACTCGACTCGTTTTTTAAAAAAACGCACACTCTAACGACATTTTCTACGATTTGGTTCAAAATCTTACTTTTAGACTGCAAAATTGCAGTGCCAAATGCATGAACTTTCATTATAAGAGCAAAAAATAGTAGTCCTGCATGCTGTAATACAATTTCACACTCGGTTGAGACAAAAGACAAGAAGTTAAAACGCACATTCAAACGACATTTTCTGCGATTTGGTTCAAAATCTTACTCTTAGACTGCAAAATTGCAGTGCCGAACGCATGAACTTTCATTATAAGAGCAAAAATAGTAGTCTTGTATGCTGTAACACAATTTCACACTCAGTTGAGACAAAAGACAAGAAGCTAAAACACGTGATGCTCTTGTCCTGAGTCTCAAATTGTCCTCCACCCTATCTCAACATGTATCACACCATTCTTGGAATTGATTAGATGGTACTTCTCATTGATGCGCCCATTATGCACAACATCATTAAGGTTAATCTCCACATGTCCCAAGGATTCCTATACAATGAAGATACATAATTTTAATGTTGGAAAAAACTTCTGCAGAAAGACCTGAAAAAAAGATGTTTTGATGATACCTTTGACAGAAAACTGATGCCTCTTCGCTTGCTCATAACCTCAACATGGATCTTCTCATGCAGAGGAGGCTCCTCCAGCATAAACTGGAATTCTTCATCCCAAATAGGGTCACGAGTTCTTCTCATCATCTAAACAAACCAAATTCAAAACATGCAGCAGTTGATTCAAATAACTGCAGAAAATGTGGTTACAAGAACTTGGACAATGACTAGGTATCTATCTAGACACAACTTGCAAAATCTCACCTTTGTTTTCTTCCTTTCTCCTCTAAAGAGGACCAAGGCATAAGGATTATTGTGGCGCTCCCCCTCTACATCCTCTGCTCCTTGGACAATAACAGAAAGTAAGCCTGCTCCAGCCTCTACTTCATTGTCAGATGCCCTACTAACTCCACTTTCCTTTCTCTCATATCTATCCAATGTCTCACTAAACTTAGAACTGTCTTCTTTGAAAGGAACAAAAGTCAGCTCCACCTCAATGTGCCCCCTCTTCTTATGGTTTTGAGGACTATTATTGTTTGTGTTCTTGAGCAATTCAAGCTTCAATTCCTTTGTCTCATAGGTTGTAAGCAGTTTCAGGGGAACTAACTGCATTCCCAGTACGTCGTGTCCGCCAACCTGCGAAGAACACAAAGAACGAAGAAAAAAGATTTGAAGTCTGAACCTGAATCCTCATCGTCAATGCAAAGCTCAACTAGGCTCAACTCCCCCCCACCCCCCCATTTTCTAAGCAATTGAACATAGAAACATGGCAAAACCTTGTCCCAGTCATAGACTTCAAATCGAAGAACTTGAGTCTGGGGGTCCTTCACAATAAGCTTGAACTTCTCATGCCACTCAGGATTCAAGTTGTTCTTCTTGATAGTGGTTTTCTTTGCAGGAAGGCTGTCTCCAGTCAAGCTGAGTTTTACATAAGGATCAGATGTTCCCACTATGTCCATCTTCAAGAGTTTTCGTGCTCGAATAACGTTCACATGTAGGATCCCCACAGGCTTCTTTATTGCCACTCTATTGAAAGACAAAACAAAATTATCAGAAAAGAAAGATTAAGGATAAATTGTTACTGTTACTTCTACTTTTTCTCACTTAGAACAACAAGCAGGTCATTGAAAGACATTTTGACAAACATGATGGTGACTAAACACTCAACCAAGATTTATTAAATTTCAAAAGTATATGTTTTCTGAATGAACACAATATATTAAATGACTGAATGTAATCAAGCATACTTTGTCATCTCTATAAACTCACGTTGAAGCATCAAGAACAGGAATTTCAAGACTATTGGGCCAGAGATAGAGGCTTGCAATTTGTTTCTTAATAGTTTCCTGCAAGAATAGTTGGGCAATTTAGATCCAATTTCAGACAATTATATCAAAAATCAACTACTACTGGTAGGAGACTTACTAGTGCAGCACCTGAACAAATCTATAGAGGCCAGGTATGGACATTACGTCCCCTCCCAATATCTTCATTCCAAAATCTACATGAGGCTGCAGATAATAAAGAAAAATCGTCATACCAGAACAATTCTAATCATTTCACCTCAAGTAAAAAGCAATAATATCTATTCACCTTTGGATGAAAAACTCAATTTCTAAAGTGTTCCACTTACCTTCTCCATCAAAGATACCACAATGCTTGCAAAACATGGAAAGGTAGGGACAAGAGGCTTCAAAGCTATCCGTGGTGCGGCAAATATTTGTAAATCCACCAACTGAAAGAATCATAGTCAAACTTCTGAAAAACAACAACAAAAACACACACAAACATACATTTCTCTGTTGAGAATTGTGTCTTTAGGCTCTTCTGACCTGAACTGTAATTTGTAGAGATAATAGTTTTAATCCCAAAACTATATTGGGATTGCCAACCCATCTGAGTGCCGGTTCCATGACCAGTTCCTTCTCATTTGTCTCAAACACTTTAAGACCTACAAAAGTCGTAAAATGAATCAAAATGAACAATAAAACAACTATTTTAATCATGTACAATGCATATAACTATTTAATTGTGGAATTTTCTCACCATATATTACAGGAGGAAGAGTTCCAAGACTAAGAGTCTTAAAATCAATAGCTTTAATCTGATATTTCCCAATGTAGTCTGCAAATATAGGTTGTGCCATGCTCCTAATCATACTACAAATAGCCTAGACATTAAAAATCACTCAGTCACAGGCTCTAACAAAAAGTTAAACAGATTATGAGGGAGGACATTACCTTATCAAGATAAGGCCACATATCAGAGATAAACTTATTTAACCAGTCTACCTGCAGCACAGTTGTGTATATACAATCAACACAATGAAATTTATTTGATTTTAAGAGCAACAGCAGAGAGAAGAATAGGATTTCTAAGACTGTAAGGCAGTACTAACTCGATCATAATCAGGGCTCTTCACCCATAGAGGAATTTCAGGAAGAATTTCTTGCAAAGCACTTGAATCTAACTCATGAAGTGGCCTGATAACTGGATCCTGCAACATTTAAGTAACATGAGTTATTGAAAAAAAAAAAAAGAAAGAAAGAAAGAAGGGAGTTGGTGCCATTACTTCAAGCGAATATATAGATAGAAGTTCAAAATGGGTTTATCTTGTTTCTCATTTTCTCAAAATGGAACAGTCTCCATTGCATTCACATGCTCATCACTGAGATTTCACAGAATGACGACATTTCTAGTTCATCTACAATATAGATGGTTCCTATTTCTTGCCTTCAAGAGAAATGAAACACAAAATGGAATCATTTCACTTCATTGAGAAAATCAAATGCACTGTAAACAGACAGATTAATGTAATTTACATCTGGGTTTTTTAATATTTGTTTTTATGTGTTATTAAAGTTTCATCAAAGAATTGAAATTAGGGGTTCCAATGAGGCAAAATTTTTGTACTTTTCATGAGGATGTTTTGTCTCCACCAAGAGCCATATGAATTATCCGATCAACCATAATCAATCAACCGTTTGACTGATCTGACAGCAGCATAAACAATTTCAAAGATATTTCCTTGACTATTAATTTAACACATAGGACTAGAAGGTCAAGAAAAAACCACGCAATGCATAGTGATCCTCCAATCAGATTTGAACAAAATACCACTCTAAAACTACTTTTCAGACAAAAGATTAAAAAAAACAAGGAAACGAACGATCATTACAAAGTAGAAGATTCAAATTCAAATATATTGACTCCAAAAATTCAATGCTTAGTACGAAATTATGAATATGGCCCATTATCAACTGAATATCTTGAAAAATCGGGAATTCACCCCAAACCACGAAAAAAACAAAAAAAAAAAAAAGATGTCCTAACAAAGGCTAATTGGAGGGCCCAATTTGGATTTTCCCACTATTTGCAATACAAGCAGTAATTCATAGAATCAGAGATTTTAGAATAAATTGATCCAAGTAGAAAAACCCAGTTCATTAAACTTCATGAGCAAGTAAAACATCAAAGAGAGATTAATAAGTTCGCAGCAGATTCTTCGATCATAAAAATAAAGCCAGTGGATTTAAATGCTTTATTTATTATATGTTCATAACAAAAACTAATAAGTAGCTAATATATATATTACCTCCACATCTTTGGGTTCAGAGTAGATTAAGAGGAAGAACCCCACCAAGAGCCCAAAAAGAATCCCAATGCCAAAACCAAGAATTCCCAACAAAGTGCTGAGAAATCCCATTTTGTAATGCTCCAAGAAACAAGCTACGGCAACTGATATATAGAATCAACATGATAAAAGTCAAGAAGGAGTAAAGAACATGAAGTGATCTTGAGAAAGAAAAAGAAGATGATTTTCCTGCAAAAGATTGAAGATTGGCAATAAGAAAATAAATATAATAAAAACTTACTTGGAAACGTAACCAATAAAATCCCATGAAAAACCGCCAAAACAGTGCACGTTTTTTAAACTGCTTCGTAAGAAGGAAAAGCCTGCTTCCTCAGTATTTATAGTCATCATCTCTGGCTGAGCTGTTCCAGCAATGCTTTGGCCAACCCAAATTGCTAGAAAATCCAAGGGCTTATCAGATTAAACTATTCTAAATTATGAGGTCATTTTATAAATTATAAAATCACAAAAAAAGAGAGAGAAAGTTTTCATCTTTTTATGACATCAAAATACTTTTTAAAATAAAAAACAAAAACATCCCTCAAAACACGTTGACAAGAAACAAATGACCTTATAATTTAGGGTGATAATAATATTTACTTAACTTATATAATTATATCTTACCAAAAAAATAAAAAACTTATATAATAATAATAATAATAATAGGAAATATTGTAATTATATGCTAAATTACATTTACTTAACCTTCGTGTCTTATATGCCACGTTAGCATTATTTAAAAATAAATAAATAAATAAGTTTTGTTTTAATAAATAAACCGAAAAATAATGATGGGTCATGTTAAGTAACTTTGCGCCCAAACTCGTATTAATTAAAGGGTAAATAATTATTATTTTAATTTTTGATCCTTCTATAATAACCAGAAGTTGGTTTAAGAAAAAGAGTTAACATAGGAAGTCCAAACAGACAACAGACGACAGATAAAACGGTTGTATGTCACTTGTATCTTCCAAGGCGGGAGGGTGAGCCTGGGGAAAAACTCAACTGGCGACGTCGTTTTGCCGTGTTATTCAATGCTGCGCCCATGTGACAAAATATTGTACAAATTTTGGATTGCCCAATGGGATTCGAGAACGTTTTGGTTTGTCTGAGAATAGATTTGTGTACCTCGGATACTGCTAACACCGATCTCACTCTATTCTTGGACAATGCTAAGGCCGACCATTACTTTATTTTTAACGTGATTATACTATCATTATCGTGTTCTTTTGGACAACGGGAAAATTCTTATTTAAAATAAATAAAAGAATACAAAATTTACTTTTTTTATAATTATTATTATTTTTTGGGTAAGAATTTAAAATTCTTCTTTGCTTACTTTGTTCAAAAGAACAACTTGGCACATCTAGATGAGTTTGCCAATTGCAGTCGCTCAACTAATCATACTTACGTGGGAAGTTTTGGAATTCAAAGGATCCATTTGCCATTTGTTCTCAAGAGTAGGTGCATTGCATATACCATCACCGGTAATTATGCATACAATTTTTAAAATTGGGTCATAGAAACTTCTACGACTAAATAGCATTTAATAAGAAAGTATGTGAGAAACACGTGCTATTAACAAGAAAACATGTAATTCTTATATTCTTAAAGGACACGTATCATTTTATAGAGACTGAAGTGTAGGAATACTTCCAATTTAATTTGTAAGAAATTTATGTCCTTGTCGCGCTATATGCAAACTGGATTGCTTAACTCTTAAGTAGAAGCCAAAAAACTGGATTGCTTAGCTCTTAAGTAGAAGCCAAAAAACCCTCTTACAAGGCAATATGGTGCACATTAAAATAATTTATAAAAATAGACAACTAGAATAAATTACAGCTACGTAGCCCAATGAAAGACAGCAACAGTACACCATTAATTGATTTTTTATATTATACACAACACCCACACACATATGACTATAATGTCATAATATAATCTTCAGTTGAACAAAATCATGACGTTAGACAACACCAAATACTGTCATCAACAAATCATAAACATTATTACAAGAAAAAAAAGAGAATTGGGTTCCTCATAGAGGTGAGTGGAGTGGTGTTACGGTTCGAGAAAAAAAGGAAGGTAAGAGAAAATAATTATGAGATAAAAATGTAATTTTTAACATTATACTTGAAGAAAAAAAAAAAAAAAACGCGTTCTCGGCACATTTAGAGAGACAAGTTTGCTGATTGCATTGGCTGATAAGCGCGCTAATCATAATTGGGTGGAAAGTTTTGGAATTGAAGCAAGAATTGGTTGGCGTTTGTCTTGAAAAGTAGGGCGATCGATGACATATGCATTTTGGCCGAATCCAATTTGATAAATAAAAAATTTAGCTTTGAAGCTGATTTTTCAATTGTCAATTTGGATGCATTGGTACGTGGCTGCTATTGCAGAAAATGATAGGCTGGATTACCATACAAATCATTTCTTAATTGAATAATTAATTTTTCGATCAATGTGAACGTACGATTTCTAAACTCACGTTTTCTAGTGAGATGGAAAAATCGCAGGCAGCAATCGAGCATATCTTGTACAAAAAGATATTGCACATTCTTCTTGTCTCTCACCTCAATTTAATTAAATATTGAAGAGTGCGGTCGGCATTGTGAATTTGTAGATTAATTAAAGCGGAAATTTCACTAAAGACCCCCGAACTTCTACCAATTTTAAAATACTCTCCCTAAATTTTAAAATCTCTCAATTTAGTTCCATGAACTTTCAATTGCTCTCAATTTATACCCCTCCGTCAAATTTTAAATGTTACATGACGTTTATACCCTTAACTTTTGTATAAAATTCCAACTTCCAAAACTTTTTTTATTTAAAAAAAAAAAATCAAAAATCAAGAATATTTTGGTCTTTTTCTTGTATTTTTAACGGCTAAAATTGACATAGGGGTCTAAATTGAGAGCAATTGAAAGTTCAGGGGACTAAATTAAGAGATTTTGAAGTTTATGAGAGGTATTTCAAAACGAGTGGAAGTTCGGGGGTCTTCAGTGAAGTTTCTCCTCAACTAAAAGTGCGGATTTAAACTAAATTGCATAAAATGCATGTATCGTTTGAAAATATGCGTTTTTAAAAAAATTAGGATTTGAAAACATAGAAAAACCAATATTTTCAAATTACTAGCAAAGATCGATGTTCATTTTTTAGAAAGCACGGTTTTAAAAGCCAAATTACGATTGTATCAAACCAGTGGCGGAAGTAGGAATTGACTTGAGTAGGAAAATTTTATTTAGTATATTTCTATAATATATAAAAAAAATATGATGCATACAATTTAAAATAAAAATACTTTATAACATAATATATGTATTCTTAATATAAAATATTTATCCTTTATGAAGTCTGTATGATCCATCATTTATTGGATGCTTATTCACTAAGTCTTGCTTCTTTTTTGGTCCACCTAAATTTATTACTCTTCAAAAACTCAACCCTGCAAGAGAAATTGTAGGAAATAGCACTAGAAGTAGCTCACTGATTTGTTGGTCAACGACGTTGATATATGTTTATATATAAAACTACTATTTTGTTACTAGACAATGAAAATTCTAGGGACCTACTAAACTATGAGCATGTTTAAGATTGATCGGAAAATATAACTTATGTCCGTAAAATTTTATTAGAAAGTTCTACCACTAAAAAATTGTTTAGGTATTTGGTAACTATGTTTTCTTTTTAAGTGTTTTTTTGTTTTACTATTACTGATGTTTAGTAACAAAATGAAAACAAAAATGCATTTAGAAGCAAAAATGACACCAAAAAAAAAAAAAAAAGATGTAATATATATATATATATATATATATATATATATATATATTTTATTTCACTTATAGCAACCTAAAATGGTTAATGTGATTTAAAAATTAAAAAAAATAAAAATTAATGGTAGTGTGAATTTAGCAATGTTAGGCTACATGGAGAATAACTTAAAGAAAAAAAAAAAGAAAAAAAAAAGAAAAGAAAAGAAAAAGAGAGGGTGATTGAAGCTTGTTGGCTGCCTAGACTACAAGTCTACAAAACGCACTATTTTCTCCATATGCAGCCACCTCCCCACCCCCCTCCCCTCTATCATTTTCACCCCCCAAGTAATTAATATTTTCACCTACTTTAAATAGACTTTAGCAATTCCCTATGAATCGGTCATCTAGATACTTCTATGCTACAAACCAATAACCCTTCAGAAACGTCAAAGAGAGGCGAGAGAAGATAGGGGCAAGACAAAAAGATGAGGAAAGCCAATAAGAAGAGGAAGACAGAGACGAGCCAAGAGGAGGAGGACGATATAACCGCGCGAGAAGGAAGAAGAGGAGTAGGGGCGAGGGCTTCAAAAATTAAAAAACTATCTTATAAAAAAAAAAAAAAAAATTCCAAATTTTTTGAACGCGGCGGACGCTCTGCACCGCCCCTAAGTATATCCGTCACTGTGTCAAACGCTTAATTGCGTTTTTAAAAAATTGTGTTTTGCATCGCAAATCCAAATGAATCTAAAATAATATTATAATAATGATATTTCATATGCTATCAAGGATTTTTATATATTTATTTATTTTTCTTCTAAACCAAGTGCTATAAAAGGTTATTATGGATTGAATCATTGATGACGTTTTCCGTCGAGTTTGGGCAACAATAAAGTCAATCTTCTCATTCTGAAATTATTACATTCATTTAAGAGTATGGCAAATTATTTCCAAGATTCACAATTATAAAATTAAGTAATTTCTTTAATTTCTGGTGCCTACATATATAGTTTTCCCCACCCTTTTATAGGGGAACTATATGAAGGGGCAAATTAGATGTAGCATATAATAATTAGTCAAAATGCCAACATTTTTTTTTTTTTTTTTTTTTAAACAAGTGATTTTATATATATTAATAATATTATTTAAATCTTAAATTACAATTCTAGATAATGGAGGGCCATTTATGTTAATTCTTTTTGTTGTCACTTATTAAAACAAATACATTAACATACAACTCAAAACACGATACACTCTGATACTTTTAAACGAAATCTCATTTTCGTATGATATTCATGATCGTCAACAAACATCAGAAAGTATGTCACTTTCTCAGAAAATGAAACAAACGAATTCGATATGAAATGTTTTTAGGATGTTTGTGGGACGGGGATATATATGTAGGGAAATGTTTCAAGAAAGTTAGAAAATTGAGTGCTTCAGATAAAATGATATCTGACAAATGCTAAATGATAAAAGAAATTTAGAATGCTTTTGGGAAAGGTGATAGCTGGTACTAATATTAGCTCAGTCAGGATTAACTAATTAAATCTTATTCTTAATAATGTTTTTTTTTTTTTTTTTGGTTGTAAAAAAGCTTAGTGTTCAAAGCCTCAAATTAGTCCTGTCGTCTTAGGGTCTGTTTGAAATTGCATTTGAGGGGTCTAAAAGTGCTTTTAACACTCAAAAAGTTCGTTTGAAAAAAAAAATATATATTTGTTTGATAAAAAAATTAAAGTGCTTCTAACGGTTCAAAAGGCTTAAAAATTTTCAAAAAACACTTTTGGCAAAAGTTTAAAAATGAAGTTTTTACCCAAAAACTTTTTTTAACTTAAAAGCTGTATCTCTCAAACACAATTTCAAACATGCTCTTAATGTTCACGAGCTCATCGCCTAACAATAAAACAATTGTCACATAAAGTCTAATATAAGAAGCCTCACCGTCTCCCTTTTGCCATTCTGGTGATTTTTTCCTCGTTTTGTAAATGACCTGTCGTTTGGTTTACAAAAATTTGCTTTTGCACTAAGAATAGAAAAAACTATAATGGAATGGCCATTCTTATTCTTTCGTTTTATTCATTGTAATTGAATCAATTTTTTAAAAAATACTCCACCTTCTATAATTATTCCCCCAAAAAACCCTTTTTTTTACACCAAAAAAAAAAAAAAAAAGGTGGTGATAATTAGTCCAGAACCAGATTCTGGAATAGCATTTCGCGATTCTAGGCCCATTCTAGGCTTGCCTGTGCTTCTTAATTAAAACCCCCTTGGGTTCAAAAATTTCTTTTATGAGCTCGATGCTATTATAAATGGGCCGGGTTTCTATTCGTGGGTCGTAATATTTGGTTTTGTTAGTGCTATTTAGCCTGCAGAACCCTCAATACCATGCACTCTAGGAACGAAATTGGGAGCCCAAAAAAACCCGAACAAGCTATTTTTGACCCGGTTTAGGTGCATTTTTTATGGGTTTATTAAGCCAATTGAGACCTATGTTGATGAGAGGCATGAATATAATATTATATATGTCAATTCTAATTCGACTCGTTTAATTAAAATGGTCAAATCCTTCAACCTTAACTTGTTAATTTCGTGTCAAATGTGTTAAGTTTTCAAATCGTATAAAAAATTATCAGCTATTTTTTCTATTAGTCGATCCAATCAAAACTACCTTTTTCCGGCCTCCCACTAACTTAAAATAGAAGAAATGATTAGAGTGGACAATTGAATAAAAAAAATAAAAAATAAAATAAAAGAAGACAAAAAATTATTGTGTTTGATTAAGTGAATGATTCTTACCAACTCGGTAGGTGGAGTTTTGATCAATTTTGACAATTTCCCTTTTTCTAATATTTATTTGGAGAGAAATGCTAAAAAAATATTATTGATTAACCTGATTTGGTTCTTATAAAGTGGGTAGGTGAAAAGTACCATATCTTGTTTTGATTAATTCAATGGTTCTTACTTGCGGGTTAAGTGAAAAGATTTCAATATAGACCATATGTTGGTTTGATAAATGTTTTTTTTTTGGATTTTTTTTTTTTTTTTTGACCTTTTAAGAAGAAGAAAAATAAAAGTATTAACATACAATTTCAAACACAAAAAACGCAGAACAACTTTTATTTTTATGGTATATTACAATTAAAAAGCCAAAAACATGCTCTAAAAAGTATTATCAAATAAGGCATAATAAGAACACTGATTTGATCTTAATAGACATTGGGCAATTTCTACTTTATAAAATGAGACATGATACATATATCATTTCATGATCATTCTCTCATCCCCATACTTTTCAAAATCATCAATGGATTTGTAAGGTAATTTTGAAAGTAAAAAGATGAGAGAATGACGTGAAAAAAAAAAAAAAGAATCTTATAGAAAGATTCTATAAGATATTAGAAAGATTTTGTGTTGGTTATATATATTAGAATATTAATTAGATAATTAAATCATACATTTTTTATGAGTTTAAGCTCTTGAGATAAGTAGTAATTTAATATAATATTTTATAACGAAGGTCTTAAGTTTGTCATTTATTTTTTATTTCAATTAAATATTCAATGTGTTTAAAAATCTTAAGTATCCAACAGTAGGCTAAAAATTTCATTATTGTTGTTCCCAATAATACTTAATAAAAAACAGAAGATGGGAATGCTCTCATACAATTCTCTGTTTTATGTTTCATATTAGATTTTATATATATATATATATATATATATATATATAATAAAATAAAATTTTAACGGTAAAATGAATAATTTTCATAGGTAATTCTATTATAGGTTAAATATTTTTGTCACTAATTCAATTCATTTAATTCGGCAAAGTTTAAATATTGATTATCCAATGCAAGGGGGGCCATGGGTGATTCAAATTGACTCTCTTAAAAAAGGAATTTCTAACTAAGTCCGTCGTTGGGAACAGGATCCTCTGCAGTCCATTATGGACTAGAGAATATCCAGTTTATAGTCAAAATTTCTTTTCAGAAATCCTATGACCACAAATGGGACACATATCCCATCAATAAAAATAATAATAAAATATTATTTTAAATTAAAAAACAAATTAATAAAAAATAAGAAAAAATAAGGGGGGTGGCCGGCCACCCCCATTTTGGGTAGGGGGTGGCACAAGCCACCTCCAATGTCCGGCTAGGGGGTGGCCGAAGCCACCCCTTGGCCAAGAGGGGGTGGCCGAGCCACCCCCAAGGCTCTTGGGGGTGGTTCGGCCACCCCCTGGCCGGACATTGGGGGTGGCTTGTGCCACCCCCTACCCAAAATGGGGGTGGCCAGCCACCCCCCTTATTTTTTCTTATTTTTTATTTTTTTTTATTTTTAATTTAAAATAATATTTTATTATTATTTTTATTGATGAGTTATGTGTCCCATTTGTAACTATAGAATTTTTGAAAAAAAATCCTAACCATGAACTGAATATTCTCCAGTCCATTATGGACGGGAGAGGATCCTGTTCCCCGTCGTTGTTAATGTTCTACTCCCACGATCTAATTCTAATTAATTAAGCATTAATTAAACGATAATTATAACCATTATCCAAAGTATAAGAATTTTGTGTTTAACTATGATCAGAAGTTGGGGCATGCTTCACCAACCCAAAGAAAACTAGTGCTGGATGGTTGTGGTGGTGACCATGACTTGTTAAGCTTTATTTATTTATTTATCGATCACATGGCATGATCTTGGCCGTACATTTGTAAATGAATGGTCACGATTCAACAATTGTAAGCCCTTACATTATCCTAATTATAAAGAAGTAATCTAGGGATGAACCATTAATAGCTAATTATTTATGGGAATTAAAGAAGATGCATGCAGCTAAATGTTCTTAATTACTATCTAGTTTTCTCTGATTTTTATTATATTTAAACCCCATAAGGTAATTATTGACGATAATTAAGTTGAAATTCAAGCATGAGTTGAGTTTTGGGCCTTTTGGCCAAATAGTTTGGAAGACATATTATTTAGGGAAAATTACAGATTATCCCCTTAAAGTTGACAGTGTTTTTTAATTTGAATACCAAAGTTTCAATTTTTGCAATCTATCCCCCCAAAGTTCCAAATTTTTACAATTTGACCAATTGTATCCAAACTTCCCATATTGCCCATATTTTTTTTTTTTTTTTTTTTCGCCATTTTTGCAACCCCAAATTTGTTTTTTGTTTTTTTTGTTTTTTAATAAAAATTAGGGGCAATATGAGAATTTTGGGATAATATTGGTCGAATTGAAAAAAAAATGGAACTTTGTAGGGGTGGATTGCAAAAATTGAAATTTTGGTGTTCGAATTGAAAAACGTTGTCAACTTTATGGGGTAAACTGTAATTTTTCCTATTATTTAGTACTATCTTTTAATTATTTTTTTCCTCTCTATAATGTTATTTTTACTCCATTACCACTCATTTAAAAGCATCTCAATAAGCTTTTCAATATATGACTCAAATCTTACTTCTGGTTTTATTTGTTGTGGTGTGGCTGCTCGTCGGTGACTCTGATCTAGCCTTTTTTGGTGTTGGTTCTGTTGTTGTACGTGTTACTTGCAACGACTCCAAATTCCATTCTAGAGTCTTTTACTTGTAGCTTTTTATGGCCACGTTGATTCTCTTAGTGCTTGTTTGGGATTACGTTTGAGAAATATAGTTTTTAAGTCAAAAAGAGTTTTTGGGCAAAAACTTCATTTTTAAGCTTTTGTCAAAAGTGCGTTTTGACGATTTTTAAGCTTTTTAGATCTTTAGAACTGCTTTTAATTTTTTTACCAAGCGAATATTTTATTTTTTATTTTTATTTTTTTTCAAATTAACTTTTTGAGTGTTAAAAGCACTTTAAGCCTATTAAATGCAATCTCAAACAAGCCCTTAATGGGCCAGGTCATTTATTTGACCTATTCTTGGTGGTTACTTTGTTACTTTCTCTCAACGTCTTTTTTCTGGTTGGCTAGGAGCTATTGTTTGGGTTACCTTGTAATTTTTCTTTTTCCTCTCTCCATATTAAATAGAGAAAAAAAAAAAAAAAATTGACTCTACTTCATCAATAGAAAATCCATGAAAGGGATATAAGCCTTTTGTTGTGCAAAAAAACAAACGATCACAATTACGGTTAAATAATGCGAGAACAATCACACACAAAATAACACTAAGATTTAAGTGTTTTTCTCAATATAAGGTATGTTCATTGGATGAGGCGATCATGAAGAAATTCATTATGAAAAAAATATGAAGTACAAAAATATAGTAGAGAGAAAATCACCTAGACTTAAAACTCCTATATACCCAAATCTCACTATCACACAATATAAATTATTTTCCAAAAGAATACAATAGACAGAAATACAAACTCTTATTCTTTTGTTAGGACAAGATGATGGTTGGTCCCTATTTTTTTTTTCTCACCCACAATAGCATCATTTATTTTTCTCTCTTGTTTTGGGTTCCTCGAAAACCAAGAAGAAAACAGTATTGGTGCTCTTTAATAACTTGCACTGCAATGCTCCTCAGTTATTCTCTCTTGTTTCCAATTGGGTAAAGCTAATAGCAAGCCGGCAAATTTTTTTTATTTTTTTTTTTATATTAAAAAATTTTAATTTTTTTTGTTTTGCCGGGCGTGCTGTCAATCACGGCCCGATTCAATTCATCGAAACTAAGAAGAAGACGTACGGCACTTCACTGATTCTCCTATTGTTCCACACGACTGCCAAAACTATAAAGGAAGCAATAAGCTGTGTGGCGCCCTTTTTACCTGCTCGCAATTCACAAAGGCCGAATATACACGCAGGGCTGGCTCAATGTATTTGGAGGCTTAGGCAAAATTTTGAAGTTCAACATTATTTTTTTTAATATTTAAATATTAATTAAATAATATTTATTTTAATAATAATATTATTATTTTCATTCTTGTTTCATGACTTTTAAGTTTAACTTCTAACTAGTTGCTTAAAAAAATTGATGTGGCAAATTGATGTGGCATATTTTACAATGGGCTTATTATATTGGAGCCTTATTTTAGAGGCCTTAAATTTTTATGAAGAAAAATTTTGGACCTTATTTAAATAAAAAAAAACTAAACCTTAAGTTAAAATAAAATTAAAAAAAATTTTAGGCCTTACTAACTGGGTCCTAAGCGACCGCTTGGCCATTGAGCCAGCCCCCTGTATAGACGCTATATATAAGATGCAATAGTTGGTCAAACAAAACTCCTTGGTGAAAAGTCTCCAAAGCACAGTAGGAAACGAAACCAACAGGGCCCACCCAATAAATGGGCACACCACGTCAACATCTTTAAAGTTAGAAGTGCTTTAAAAACCATACCGCTTTAGTAAAGGATAAGGTTAGTACTTGGTAGTCCTCAAGAGGTAGTTCAATTGATTTGGATTATATTTAATGAAATAGAGGTCACTAGTTCGAATTCTCCCTCCTTTCATATGCGGACAAAAAAAGTTGGTGAAAGCATTTCAAACCTATAAAGAACTCAGTTTTGGGTGAAAGCATTTCAACCCTATAAAGAACTCAGTTTTGGGTGAACCATCTCTGCAATATTTTCCTTCTCCAGCTTCAAAACTTTCATTCTGTTTTCATTTCTTTCCAAAATTCATAGTACTCCTTTACTTTCCTGTACGTGCAATGAAGATTTGCAGTATTAATGGTGGTGATCCCTTGAACTGGGGCGTGGCTGCGGACTCGATGAAAGGTAGTCACCTTGATGAGGTGAAGCGCATGGTGGAGGAGTACCGCAAGCCAGTGGTGCGGCTAGGAGATGAGACCCTCACCATATCTCAGGTGGCGGCCGTCGCAACCCGCGGCGGTGGCGATGCTGCCGTGGTCCAGGTGGAGCTCTCTGACGCAGCTCGAGCAGGAGTCAAGGCCAGCAGTGACTGGGTGGTGGAGAGTAATGCCCTCACCGCTGGTTTTGGTGCATCCTCACACAGGAGTACCAATCAGGGTGGTGCCCTTCAAAACGAGCTCATTAGGTAATTAATTAATTAAGTATCTAGCTAGATAAAACTTCTGTCGTGCTGGTCTTAGTCTAATTTCAATTGCATATTTGCATGTATTAATATTAAGTCTGATTTTTTAATAAATATTTATTACATAACGAGGAAGAAAATATATTATTTGGACGACAAAAATACCTCACTGTACATGGAGGTGGTTTGAGTACCAAAGTAGCTCCAAAAAAAAAAAAAAAAAAAAAAAAAAATCATTCTATTATATGTTAACATTATAATACATAATTACATTTTAATGAAAATATCATCATATTTTGTCGATTTTTTAACTAAATATTATTTAGTGTTCACGTGAAGAGTCTTTTAATATTCAATTTATTTATTTATTATTTTTTAATATTCAATTAAGTCTCAAAAATAACTTGCTTGAATTTTGGTTTGACAAAAGCTTACAACTTTTTTTCAACTTATTGATTAGAGACACTACAAAAATTCCATAATTTGGTTACATGTGAATACTGAGTCATTAAAGAAAACGTTACTAAAATGCGACTTTAGTGACATTTAAACGTTACTATTTTATAATAGTGACGTGGGAATCGTGTTACTATTTACACATCACTAATCTCGCGCAATTAGTAACATGTGAATAGTAACAGTTTTTAATTTTTTATTTATTTTTATTTTTTTATGGTAATAAGTGGATGTAAGAAACAAATGAAATCTTTAAGTGGCCGGTCAGTATAACTCAGCAATGGAAGTCGAACCAATTTATACTGTGAAAATTCCCTACAACATGATAATGAATCATTTGAATCATGTATGTTCATGCACCACAAATGTTTGCGAATATGTTTTCATGGACTGTTTTTGCACCAGATTCTTGAATGTTGGAATCTTTGGCAATGGCACTGAATCTTGCCACACATTACCTGATTCAACGACGAGGGCGGCCATGCTGGTGAGGATCAACACCCTCCTCCAAGGCTACTCAGGCATTAGGTTTGAAATCATGGAAGCCATTTCCAAGTTACTCAACCACAACATCACCCCATGCTTGCCACTCCGGGGAACAATCACTGCATCCGGCGACCTGGTTCCTCTGTCCTATATAGCTGGGCTTTTGACTGGCAGGCCCAATTCCAAGGCCGTAGGGCCCAACGGGGAGTCCCTTGACGCCACCAAGGCCTTCGAACAAGCCGGAATCAATGGTGGGTTTTTTGAGTTACAACCCAAAGAGGGTGTAGCGCTAGTGAACGGCACTACAGTTGGGTCCGGTCTAGCTTCCATTGTTCTTTTTGAGGCCAACATTCAAGCACTTCTCTCCGAAATCTTATCTGCAATTTTTGCCGAAGTCATGCAGGGAAAGCCCGAATTTACAGACCACTTGTCACATAAATTGAAGCACCACCCCGGCCAAATAGAGGCAGCGGCTATAATGGAGCACATTTTGGATGGAAGTGCTTATGTTAAAGCAGCTCAAAAGTTGCATGATACCAATCCCCTTCAGAAGCCTAAAAAAGACATGTACGCCCTTCGCACCTCTCCCCAATGGCTAGGTCCACAGATTGAAGTGATCAGGACATCAACCAAAATGATTGAGCGGGAGATTAACTCAGTGAATGATAACCCATTGATTGATGTGTCGAGGAATAAGGCTTTATATGGTGGGAATTTCCAAGGGACCCCAATTGGTGTTTCTATGGATAACACCCGCCTAGCCATTGCTTCAATTGGAAAATTGATGTTTGCTCAAATTTCCGAGCTTGTCAATGATTTTTACAACAAGGGGTTGCCCTCAAATCTCTCAGCAAGCCGCAATCCAAGCCTGGATTATGGATTCAAAGGTGCAGAAATTGCCATGGCATCTTATTGCTCCGAACTCCAATTCCTAGCCAATCCTGTCACCAATCATGTCCAAAGCGCTGAGCAACATAACCAAGATGTGAACTCCTTGGGGTTCATTTCGTCAAGAAAGACAGCCGAGGCCGTGGACATTTTGAAGCTCATGTCATCCACTTTCTTAGTCGCATTATGTCAAGCAATTGATCTGCGACATTTGGAGGAGAACCTGAAGAACACAGTCAAGAGTACAGTGAGTCAGGTGGCCAAGAGAGTCCTAACCACGGGCTCTAATGGCGAGCTTCACCCATCCAGTTTATGTGAAGAAGACTTGCTCAAAGTTTTGGACCAAGAGTATGTTTTTGCTTACATTGACGATCCCTGCAACACAACATACCCATTAATGCAGAAGCTGAGGCAAGTTCTACTGGAGCACGCGTTGAACAACGGCGACAAAGAGAGGGACTTGAGCACATCCATTTTCCAAAAGATTGGATCCTTCGAGGAGGAGCTTAAGGCACTTTTGCCAAAAGAAGTAGAGAGTGCAAGAACAGAGTTGGAGAATGGAAAAGCGGTAATCCCGAATCTGATCAAGAACTGCAGATCCTACCCGTTATACAAGTTTGTGAGAGAAGAATTGGGAACAAGTTTGCTAACTGGTGAGGAAGTTCGATCACCGGGTGAAGATTTCGACAAGGTTTTCACGGCAATGTGTGCAGGGAAGTTGAATGATCCTATGCTGGATTGTCTGAAAGAGTGGAATGGTGCTCCTCTTCCTATAATTTAAGATGCTTGCGTTGTGTTTTTCTTGTTTTGGTTTTTGTCTTTTAAGTTGTTTTTCTGTTTGTTTTTTTCCTTCAGTTTTTACATTAGTAAAAGTGCTTCCCTCACAAGCCCATTGTTATGGGCCATTGGCATTTGGTTTTTGGTCAAATCAGTTGAAGGTTTGGAGATGCATGGGCAAATTCATGGGGAGCCCGGTGATTCTAATTAGGCCAGCCTTAGCCTCAAAACCATGCACCCATTGGACCGGAAGAATCCAACTGAGAGCCCCATGAAATGAATATTGGACTTTGACCCTAACCAAACCCATCTGTAATGTGTCTGACTCCATACTGAATGGGCTCCAACTTCGGGGTCGTCCGAAACGGTTATATATGCCTTGTTTGTTAAACTACACCACATTTCCCTACACAATTAACTTCATTTTTTTTTTTTCCAAAAAAATCAACATAAAAACATTCTCACTTTTATATCACATCGTTCACTTTTTATATTATATAATTTACTTTTTATTATTATTCAAATAAAAAAATCACTAAATCACTACAAAACAAAATTTTTTCATTTTTCAATACCACTTTTTCATTTTCCTATATCAATCATTATTTTATTTTTTAATGATTTCAAATATTAACAGTGTCGTGGAGAGTTGTTGTTTGTCAAACACCCTCATGATTCTTTATTCATGAGCCATTTCCCTCCGACTTTGACAAGGGTGAAGGATAGAACTTGCAATTTTCTTTTAAGAAAAATTACTTTGGATTATTTTCAAGCATGGCCGGCTCATTATATAATGCTCTGAAATTAATTAACAGGTAATTAACTCTACGGTTTGTCTTTTAGCATTATTCCTCGAGAGATAAGACTCAAGGACCTCTACTCCTCGAAAACAAAGGATATTAAGCAGCAGAAAGTATTAAAGTTCTATAAACATTAATCATTACAATTTATAGCCAGAGTATCTACCAAAGATATTAAGTAGCTAAAATCACACTATACAAGTTATCATCTTTACATTAGATTCATGTTATACCTTAATATGCAAGTATACATCAAAGCTCCTAAGTCTATAGCATAACTCAAAAGTACTAATTACCATGAGTACCTGCCTAAGCTTGCAATAAGTCCTCAAGCATCTCCCGGATCGAATCCTTTAAGATAACTAGATGTTTCGCAGTAGCTATCTTCTACTAAACTATTTATAACGCATAGTTGTACATATAGAGAAAAATAGAAATAATATAAAGGTAAGTCTGACGACTTAGAGAGTATAAATGCATATGACGTACCCATCATTAAATGGTAAATTCAGTTATTTATAAAGTACACGCAATATTATGAAATGACAGTTTATCATAAATGTGATATAGATATTATTGACGTGTGGGTGTTTCTTTCACCTATTAAGTAATCAAGGCCCCCACAAGCTTTGTCCCATTCCTTTTGCTTTTGGTCTTCCGTAACCTACTTGGAATAGGAGAAGAAATCTCCTTCTCCAACATGTATTGGGAGAGTAGCCGACTCTGAGGTATTATAAAAGGGATATGAGCCTCTTGGAAAGATGTGCACAAAAAGGAGCACCGCATTACCATAGAGAAATAAGCCACAAGGTTTCTTCTTGGTTTTGGGTATTCAAAACAAGAGAGAAAATTGAGGGAGCAGCTTGTGTTTTGAGGTGCTGAGAGAGAGAGGTTCTGTTTCCTTTCTTCTTGGCAACAGAGAGTAGCAAGAGAAAAAGGAAAAGAAGCCTCGTGCCGGTGAGAGAAAAATAGAGAGACCAACTGCCATCTTGTCCTAGCAAAAGAAGAAGAGATTGTATTACTGTCTTTTGTTTTCTTATTTGAGAATAATATCGATTGTGTGGTAGTAAGATTTTGGTGTATTGGAGGATTTTCTCTCTACTATATTTTGAACTCCATCTTTCATAGTGAATTTTTTCGTGATCGTCTCCGCTAGTGGACGTACCTCACATGGAGGGAACCACTTAAACCTTTGTGCTATCTTGTGTGTGATTTATTCTCGCCATATTAAACGTAATTGTGATCGTGTTTTCTACACAAGTGGTACCAGAGCCAAGGTTCGAGAAATCAAATTGACGGCAAATATGACAAGTACAAGTTTGAAGTTGAGAATTTATTGGGAAGAAAAATTTATCTATTTGGCAGAGAAGTATGAAGGATTTACTGATTTAACAAGGAGTTCACAAGGCGTTATTGGGAAAGGCGAAGAAACTCGAGAAGATGGAGAATGATGTTTGAAAAGAGATGGATGCGAAGGCTGCCAGTGCAATCCATCTTAATTGATTAGATGAAGTCATTCACAATGTGATTGATGAAGAAAAAGGCAGAATCAGTTTGGCAGAAATTAGAGAGTCTATATATGGCAAAAAATTTGACAAATAAGATGTATGTGAAGAAGCATCGATATGGTTTACAAATTGAGGAAAATACAGATTTGTTGGCCCCAATTATGATAAATGGTTAATCAATGCTATTTAATTAAGGCTCAATTATAACCCTAGCTCTCTCTAGAGAGTGCCGCACAAGTCCTCAGTTTGGAGGAGGGAGCCCCCTCCATCGCTGTTTTTTTCGCGATGCCCGCAGCCTCCTTCGCTCCTTACTCCTATGTTTGCTACTATGTGGTGGGTTTTTTTTTTTTTTTTTCCTGCATTTTCTTGCTTGTTTTGTTGTCCTGGCATTTGGGCTTAGGACGTGAATAATTTTCTGGCCTTTCGGGTCGAGAATGACCAGTTTTGGCATGGTGCTTTTGCTCATGCTCGGATAATGGCTATCTATGTCCCGAATTGAGTCTGTACTGGGCAGATCTGCTCTATAAGGCGAAGATTGGGCGTATGTTAGCGGATGTAGACGTCATAGGATTTCAGTGTAAGATTTATATGTTTTTGACCTCTATGACGTGTAATCCTTTAGCTTCGGCTATGAATTTCAGAGCTTTATGCTCTGTGATTGTAAGAGTTTTTATGCTCTTGATTATTCATGAATGAAATCGGAATAAATTTCTCTTAAAATTAAGGCTCAATTATGGTAAAAAATTTAAAAAATAAATAAATCTCAAGATATTGAGACTTTAGAGAGAAAATAAGAGAAAAATTGAGGGGTAGGGGTAAATGACAGAGTCAATGTTCGAACTTAAGGCTTTCGGCTTTAATACCATATTAAATTACTATTTATTCTAAAAACTTAAACCGATAGAAATAAATATATTTAATCAATACTTTCAAGTTGACCATCAATTGACTTGACAAAATTAAGTTGAATTTTTAATTTTTTTACAAAACTAAGTTGCATTTTTAATTTTTAATTTAATTTTTTTTTTTTAAGAGCTACAAAGTTTAGTGCCCCTTTTTAAAAAATTAAAAAAAAAAAAATGCCACGAACACTTGTGGCATTTAAAATATATATATATATATATATATATTGTGTAAAAGAAAAAATGATTAGTGGTGTTTTAAAAATGCCATTAAAAGATGTTTGCTTTTTTTAGTGAATTATTTGTTTGGTTCGGACGTGGGTAGGTAGGGCTGTTAAGTGAGCGAAGCGTCTCGCGAGCAAGTTCGGGCTCAACTCGCATAAGCTCGGCTCGAATATTAAATGAAGCGCTTCATGAACACAAATTATGGCTCGAATATTAAACAAAGCAAGCTCGGCTCGACTCGGCTAAGCTCGTGAGCTCGGCTCGTATAAGGCCCGCCTCTCTTATTAGGCTTGGCTCGTATATTTTTTATCAAGTAACAAATAACAATATATAATCAACATTACTCATTTACTCAATAATAACAAATATATTATATACCTTTGTTTTTTTTAATAAAAAAAAAATTATTTATGCATATGTGTGTATATATATTATATATATAATATATGTATATATTAATATAAAAACATATAAGAAATATATATATATATATATATATATATATATATATATATATATATAAAATAACTATTTTTAAAAATTTTAGTTGATTATGTATGGAATTGTGAGGTGGAGATTAATATGTTATATTTGTTTAATGTTCTTTAACATTTTAGTTGATTCTGTATGGATGATTGTAATGTTGAGATTAATTTGTTATGTTTGTTTAATGTTATTTAGCATTTTAGTTGATTTTGTTAGTTTTAATTGTAAGGTTGACATTAATCAGTTATGTTTGTTAACGTTCTTTAGTATTTTAAGGTGCAAAATATTCTGTATGGATGATTTTTGTAATCTAATACACTTAAATTACTAAAAAAAAAAAAAAAGTCGAACTCGAGGCTCGAGCTCAAGCAAAATTGACGAGCTTGAGCTCGAGCTCGAACAGGGTTCCAACCCTGTCGAGCCGAGCTCGTGCAGCAAAGTCGGGCTTGAGCTCGAGCTCGAGCCTGGCCCAAAAATAAATGAGCCGAGCCTGGACAGCCCAAGCTCGGCTCGTTTACACCCCTATGGTTAGGTGAGGAAGGCTTCAACATCAAAAAGGCAAACACCCAAAAGAAAAGAATAATAATAAAAAAAAAACAAATTCATATATCTCTTTTAAACCGTCACCTAATTCAAAATGTTTCTCCAATGTTTCATCTAAACTATTAAAAAATTGGCAATGTCTCTCCCTAAGGCTGGCCAAAAGATAAAAATGATCACAATTTTTTCATAAGATAAAAATACTCCAATAAATTTGAAAAATAATAATAAAAAATAATTTTTAAATTTCCACACCCAAATTTTTTTTTTTTAAAAAAATCAAATTAGTTTTTTTTTTAAAAAAAAAAAAATAAAAATTTATTAAGGTATTTTTGTCATTGGTACATTGACAATTTTTATTAATTTGAGAGATACATTGTCTCAATTGAATATATATATATTTGGTGATCTCTATAAGTGCAAAATAAATTTAATTATTTAATTACAGACAATTTCTCGCATCAAATTGTAAAAAATTTATAATAAAAAGTATAATACTCGCAACAACACTAACACTGAATTAAAAATGTTATAAACAAGTCTACATTAATTCAAAGGCTTCTTTAAAATGTTAGAATGATAATTACTAATAATCATTAATTAGATTTGAAAATCTAATTATTGTTGGAATGTACAATGACTCGCAGTGTGCCGTGATTATAGTGATCTGTGTTGTTTTTTTTACTGTACAATGTACAACAAGATTCTTTTTTCCGATCACTATACATTTTACAGTGATTTGTCACTGTGTAATGCATAGTAATGTAGTGATGTGATCGTGGTTTTTTTACAGATGATTTTTTTCGGATTACTGTGCCATTGTCAGTGCACAGTGATGCACATAGTGATAATGTGCAGTAATGATTTTTTTTATTTTTTCTTTTTAATGCACAGTTTACATTGACCGTGGATTTGACTTACGTGTTATTATTTTAATAACAGCAGATACGTTATAGTTTAATCAAACAACCAACATTGAATTTCTTAAAAAAAAAATTTATTTTCTCTTTTATATTAAAAATTTATAAAAGTAAGTCAACTTTAAGATTTAATCTTGATTGTTAATTAAACTATATCATACATGCTGTTATTTTAATGATGACTTTATTTTTTATTTTTTATGTTGTTTATTTTCATGATCTGTTTCAATGTTTTCAATTGATGTCCATACTCTTCTTCTTTTTTATTTTTTTTTTATTTTTTTTATCATGTACTAATTTAAATTATTAGTGAATTATGTAACAGTTGAATTTGATAAACATTATTAATTTAATTTGATGGAT
This sequence comes from Corylus avellana, assembly GCF_965113065.1. Lineage (NCBI taxonomy): Eukaryota > Viridiplantae > Streptophyta > Magnoliopsida > Fagales > Betulaceae > Corylus > Corylus avellana. The sequence continues at coordinate 25,678,457 of NC_142495.1, read as the reverse complement.
TATTTTTCTATTTTCTATTATATGTCTATTTCGAATTTGTCTCAATAAAAGAAAAAAAAAACACAAAAACAAGAACAAAACAAAAAGACAAGTAACATAGCAAGATATAATTGCCTAAGTATAAAACTTTAAGAGTAGTGATTTATATAACACTGGTGTGCATGAATAGTGTGCACGCCAGTGTTATAATATATATATTTTTTTACTGTTTAAATATTATTTTATAATATTATAACACTGGCGTGCACACTGTTTATGCACACCAGTGTTATAATATATATATTTTTTTACTGTTTAAATATTATTTTATAATATTATAACACTGGCGTGCACACTGTTTATGCACACCAGTGTTATATAAATCACTACTCAAAACTTAAAATTAAAGTCAAATTATAAGTTATACTTTTGTTTGCAGAGGTGTTAAAAATGGATCCGGATCCCTTAGAATTCTTAAAGAATTCGAATTTCACAAATTCTTAAATTTAATCGTCCATTATATCTGAGGGTTAAAATAAATGCCACATTTTATGGTCTTATTAACGAAATGAAATAACTCATTATATTCCCTAAATAAAAAGGCAACACATAAATGGTGTAATTTGTTTTTAGAAGTGATTTATTTATTTTGTTTATCTCTCAAAACAAAAAAAAAACAATGTACAACTCATTTTTCTCCCAAAACGAAAACAACTTACACTTCTGCTTCCCCTTGTCAAGGTAAAATAAAATTTTAGCTTTTTTAACTTCTTCCAGTAATTATGAAATAAATAAATTTGCAGCTTCAAGAAAAAAAAATCTCACACCCAAGCCCCCAAACAACTTAGAATTTGCTGCATAAAATGCTGAGCGTTCTTGAGAACGCTCTCCAAACTTATGTATGTAATACTCTTTCCAAGAAGAAGATTGTGTAATACTCTCTTCCATATATATATATATATAGAATTTTCAGAATTTACGGGAAAAGTTAAAAAAGTTAAGATTTTATTTCACTTTGACATGAGGAAGAAAAAAAGTCATGTTGTTTTTGTTTTGGGAGAGAAACGAAATAAATAAATATTTTGGGAATATAATTTGTTATTTTGTTTCCTTAAGAATTCAAGAGAATCTAGATCTTTTACCGAGGCTTGTAGACAATGTTAGTTATTTAACTGTTATAAACTTTTTTTCTTATTGGTAATTTGGCCATTGCAATTATATCTTAATGTTATCAAAACACTCAATTAATAAAAAAATATTTTTTAATATATTTTACCAAACAATTGTACAATTTTAAAAACATAATTTTTATAATTTTAATTATTGAAATCGTATTTCAAAACATAAACATAAAATAACTAAAAAATAATTTTAGTGAGATTACAAATCAGAATAAGGTAATTTTTAAGATTCTTGAATATCATATGACCATATATATATATATATATATGTATATATATATATGGGTTAAATATCAAATATCCCATGAAGTTTGGTAACTTTATTTTTACCCTTCTGGTGTTTTATTTTTATCACAGGACTCCTTAGGGTTTTGATAAAGGACCAAATTAGTCAATCCGTTAGGATTGACACGTGAACCAATCAGATGTTAATACGTGACACCTATTTAATTTTTTTAAAATTTTTTTTAAAAAAATAAAGAAAAAAAATTGGGGTCAGCCATCCCCTGGGGCAAAGGAGCCACCCCCGTTGGCCATATATATATATATATATATATATATATATATATAAAATGGGATGACCTGTCCCCTCTGTTTGGCAACAGAAGAAAAAGACAAGCGAAACATAGCATGTGAAGAGAGAGAAGAGCAGTCTGTCAAATCTTTAAATAACAGCTTTATCCACGTGAAGAGCTGTGGGTGTCATAATTCATAAACCACGCTAACATTTTAGCCAGTCTCGTCAGCACCCATTCCCAAATATACTTGCTTTTTTGTCAAAATATTAAAAAAAAAAAAAAAAAAACAGAAAAAGAAAAAGATATTTGACCGGTATATATATATATATATATATATATAATGTTTTCTTTATTTTCATGTATTAATTTATTCAATACACATTTAGCATGCATGTTATTCACGTGAATAACATGCATGCTAAATGATTGTTTAACATGCATGCTAAACAATCTATTTTGTTTGTCCATTTCCTTTTACATCTATTATGAATTTATGATGTTTCAATGATTATTGTGAATGTTCAACTCAAATTTAATGATGATTTTAAAAGGTACATTATATTTGGGATAACTCTAATCATCTTTATATCTTTACTATGAATATAAAGACATTTCGAAATATGAAAAATGGTCAAAAACAACTAAAATATAACCTATAAGTTATATGTTTCATACAATAATTAAATAATGTTTAATTGTTTATTTATTTTATTATTTTTGACAATAATTTTTTGCCACAAACCCAGCTTCCTCCTCGCTTTGATCATTGACGAGTTAAAGAGAATTGATAAAAATTATTATTTCAATCATTTTGGTATAATGAATTGGTGAATCTATCATTAAATTTTTGTGAGATCTACATGAATTTATAAATTCAACAGTAAATCCATTAGATTTGCATAAAAAAATGATTAAAAAATAGTTGAAAAAATAATGTGTCAAAATGTCTTACAAGTAAAAGCCCGCAATAATGCACATGTCATAGTCCACAATTGGGCCACTTGGTTATCATCTTTCCCGTCCAAAATTGTGATGATCCAACGGCTAGGTGCAATTTCCAAGTAACACATGGGCCTACCCAGACAACCGACAGAAGTTCTATATATAAAAGAACCTCGTTTGGTCCGAGCCATCTCAGGAATATTTTCATTCCCCAGCTTATTACAATTTCCTATCACATTTTGTCTCTCTGCACAACCACTAAGGTTGCTTCTTTGCCATCTTACTCTCATTTCTTTCTATTCAAACTAGTGATCTTGTTTTTGGTTTTTGGGTGTTTTTGTGTTTTTTACTTGAGTTTTTGTACCGAAATAAGGAGTCCTCTATTTTCAAATCCTATTGATCTTACCGTGCTTTCTCTTCAATAACTTCCTTTGTTGTTACCTTGCAAGAGTTTGGGTAAGGTTAGAGCTACCCATTTGGCCATTTGTTCTGTTTTGGTGTTTAAACAGTTTTTTCTGCCGTTATTGAGAGGACTAGGTCATTTTATGACCAATTTCTTAGTGTTTGCTTGTAGTTCTCGCACTGTAGTTTTCTTGTTGGCTTAGAAATTGGTTAATTAACCTTTCCCTTGTTTGCTTAAAAAAAAAAAAAAATAGTGATCTTAATTAACACCACAACCAAGGCAATCGGTGTATAGTAGAGGATATTGCTAATTTGTAGTGAGTTGTTGTTAATTAATTTGTGCTTTTCTCATTTGGGTTATCAAATAATTGATTTTGAGAGGGTGTCTGATTGATGGTTTATCAAATGAATACAAATTTCTTCCAAATCAGTTTAGAAGAAATTTTTTCAAGTGTTATTCAACATCTTTTGAGTTTTAAAAAAATTAATGTTTAGATTCTTTGATTAGTAGAATGTCAATAAATAATTAAAAAAAAATATGTGAGAGAACACCTGTCTCCTGGTCTTCTATCCTTATCAAATGATGTAAATTGTTTTATTTTGTATGTGCTTCCTTGTCGTGCATGCGTCACATTGTTGTGGTTAATTTTTCTTCCCAGGAAACAATGGCATGCAATGGCAACGGTGCTGCAAATGCAATGAACTTGTGCAATAGTGACCCGTTGAACTGGGGCATGGCGGCGGAGTCACTCAAGGGCAGTCACCTAGAGGAGGTGAAGCGCATGCTGAAAGAGTACCGGAAGCCAGTCGTCTTGCTCGGCGGCGAGACGCTGACCATATCCCAGGTGGCAGCGATTGCAACCCACGGTGCCGGCGTCAAAGTCGAGCTCTCGGAGGCGGCTCGAGCAGGGGTGAAGGCGAGCAGTGAGTGGATGATGGACAACATGAACAAGAGCACCAAGCAGGGCGGATCCCTTCAGAAGGAACTTATTAGGTATTCAATTACTTGCTACACAAGTACTAGTTAATCTATTTTTTCTAGGTTAGTTAATAATCTTGATTAATTATCAACTTAATTAAGACTTCCATTGAAAAAAACTAGAGTCTTTGTTGTCTAATAGAACAAGAGAGACAGATAGTGGGGAAGAACAGAGAGACAGTACTGAGAGTATTACAAGATTAGACAATATGAGTAAAATTTCATGCGCTTATCAATCTTTGCTAATATATCTTCATGGGATTTTGTTGCACCAGATTCTTGAATGCTGGAATATTTGGTAATGGCACTGAATCTTGCCACACATTACCTCACTCGGCAACCAGGGCGGCTATGCTGGTGAGGATCAACACCCTCCTCCAAGGCTACTCTGGCATTAGATTTGAAATCATGGAAGCCATCACCAAGTTACTCAACCACAATATTACCCCACGCTTGCCTCTACGGGGTACATTAACTGCATCAGGCGACATGCTTCCTCTATCCTATTTAGCCGGACTTTTGATAGGTAGGTCCAATTCCAAGGCCATAGGTCCCAGTGGAGAGTCCCTCGACGCCACCAAGGCCTTCAAGCTAGCTGGGATCAATGGTGGGTTTTTTGAGTTTCTACCCAATGAGGGTCTAGCACTCATGAATGGAACTGCAGTCGGGTCTGGCCTAGCTTCCATGGTACTTTTTGAGGCCAACATACAAGCAGTTTTGTCCGAAATCTTATCGGCAATTTTTGCCGAAGTCATGCAAGGAAAGCCAGAATTTACAGACCATTTGACACATAAATTGAAGCACCACGCCGGCCAAATAGAGGCTGCAGCAATAATGGAACACATTTTGGATGGAAGTGCTTATGTTAAAGCGGCTCAAAAGTTGCACGAGATTGATCCCCTTCAGAAGCCTAAACAAGACCGCTACGCCCTTCGCACCTCTCCCCAATGGCTAGGTCCACAGATTGAAGTGATCAGGACAGCAACCAAAATGATTGAGCGGGAGATAAACTCAGTGAGTAATAACCCATTAATTGATGTGTCGAGGAATAAGGCTTTATATGGTGGGAATTTCCAAGGGACCCCAATTGGTGTTTCTATGGATAACACCCGCCTAGCCATTGCTTCAATTGGAAAATTGATGTTTGCTCAATTTTCCGAGCTTGTAAATGACTTTTACAACAATGGGTTGCCTTCAAATCTCTCAGCAAGCCGCAATCCAAGCTTGGATTGTGGGTTCAAAGGTGCGGAAATTGCCATGGCATCTTATTGCTCTGAACTCCAATTCCTAGCCAATCCTGTCACCAACCACGTCCAAAGTGCTGAGCAACATAATCAAGATGTGAACTCCTTGGGGCTGATTTCGTCAAGAAAGACAGCCGAGGCTGTTGACATTTTGAAGCTCATGTCATCCACTTTCTTAGTTGCATTATGTCAAGCAATTGATCTGCGGCATTTGGAGGACAACTTTAAGAACACCGTCAAGAATACAGTCAGTAAGGTGGCCAAGAGAGTCTTGAGCATAGGCTCTAATGGTGACCTTCACCCATCTAGATTTTGTGAAAAGGACTTGCTCAAAGCTGTGGACCGAGAGCACGTTTTTGCTTACATTGATGATCCCTGCAACGCAACTTATCCATTAATGCAGAAGCTGAGGCAAGTTCTACTGGAGCACGCGTTGAACAACGGCGACAAAGAGAGGAACTTAAGCACATCCATTTTCCAAAAGATTGGATCCTTCGAGGAGGAGCTTAAGGCCCTTTTGCCAAAAGAAGTAGAGAGTGCAAGAACAGAGTTGGAGAATGGAAAACCGGCAATCCCGAACCTGATCAAGAACTGCAGATCCTACCCATTATACAAGTTTGTGAGAGAAGAACTGGGAACTGGTTTGCTGACCGGTGAGAAAGTTCGATCACCGGGTGAAGAATTCAACAAGGTTTTCTCGGCAATGTGTGAAGGGAAGTTAAATGATCCTATGATGGATTGTATGAAAGAGTGGAATGGTGCTCCTCTTCCTATAAATTAAGACGCTTCACTGTTTGATGCAGCACCAACAATAGTGTTGGCATTTTATTTATGCTTTTTTTTTTTTTTTTAAGTTTTCATTTTCAATAAGGATTGAGTTTTTCTTTTTCCATTAAGGATTGATTTTCCTTTTCCTTAATGAATTAGGAGTGTATCTTAGTCTATATACGGGATACACACTCAATGATGTTCTCTCGTGTAGTCGTGTGGTTTGACTCCAATCTTGTTTCTTCTTATCTGTGTTTCTGTTTCTTCCTTAATTTTTCATCCTTTCTTGTGCGTTGATTTTGTCATTTTTAATAGCAAGTTTTGGAGGATCGAGTAGCTTCTTGTCTATGGTGGATTTATGGCGTCTTTGGAATTGCGAAGTTGGCATGTTTGGTAAAAAATTTTAAAAGTATTTTTTTATTCCTAAAAATGATCAAAATCACTTTTAGCAAAAAATTTTAAAAAAATTTTTGCTAAAAAAATGTTTTTTTTTTTTTTTACTTAAAAGTTATATTTTTTAAATACAATCTCAAATATGCTATGCTCTTGTTGTGTTCAAATGGCTATTACTGATCATCTTGGTAAAACGTGAGTTTGCCATATTGAGTTTTGGAGGGCCCTTGTGAACGACACTTCTGGAACAATTACTAATTGGGAATGCAAATCATCACAGATGCCAAGTGAATTTTCTCAATCTATACTCTAACAACCTTGTTAAATTGTAAAACACGAAGGAAAATAATTGTGTAAGTTTAAGACTTATTTAATGAAAATTAATTATTATAAATCTCGAGTTTGAGTATTTTAGTAAGGAGTTATGAAATATGATTTCAAGAGTATGAGAATAATTCAAAGATTAAATGGGGTACTCAAAAATTAAAAAATAGTAAAATAAAATGATATGACTTTTTCATAGTGACCTAGAACAAGCCATAATAAGTTAAACATGTCGCGTGGGCTCGATTAACTGAACTTCTAAATTTGCCTTCTTGAAAATTCATTTTCTTAACTATATTGCGTCAATACTCTTCTACTACTTTCTTTCTTATTTATTTTTTATCTTTTATTTTATTTTTATTATTTAAAAAAAAAGTATTTTGTAAAATGAAAAATATATGCTAGGCTTACAAACACTTTTTTAAAAAGAAACTTTTACAAACTGATGTGGCACAACATGATTGGATTTCTCAACATTTGAATTTATCTCATATCCAATTATGTTGTGCCACATTAGTTTGTAAATGTATTTGTTAGCCTAACATTTCTCTTGTAAAATTGCTTCTCTCATAAGCCTATTGTCAATAAGCATGGTTGTCGTGGGTCATTGGCATTGGCATTTGGCTTGAGTTAGGAGTGTCAATACGGTTACAGTTAGCGGTTATTGACAATAACCGCTAACAATAATCGCCTTAGCGGTTAGTAGATTTCACTAATCGCAACCGCTAACTGCCTAGCGGTTAGCAGTTAGCTACTAACCGCTAATTAGCGGTTAGTGAAATAGGTAACCGCCCGCTAACCGCTTTTTCAAAATTGGGCCTTTTGGGCTTTTTTATTACGGTAGCATTTTTTATCCTCATTTGTTTTTTGTATTTTTAGTGTCTTCTTAGGCCAAATTGATATAAAAATAGCCCATATTGAAAAATCAAAAATATTTAACCCAAAATTTACATTTACTTGTACTTTTAAAAAAATTCCTTAGATATTAAATCATAACCGGTTAACTTTTTTTTTTTTAAAAAAAAAAATCAACATAACATATAAAAAAAGTTCAATCCAACATATAAAAGAAGTTCAAATAAAACATATGATATATATGATTATATGTCATATTATATATGATTATATGTATTATTTGTTATTATATAATCATATGATTTAATGATCAATTCACCATGTGATATAATCATATCAATTATAGTGATAATATTACTAAAATTAAAATGATAATACATTAATACTTCAATTGTGTTCATAAGTAACACATTGTTTAATCCAATGTCAATTACTTAATTTGATATTATACGAATCACATTATCATTGTACATTAATAATATGATTCACTTGAATAAAACATTTGAATTGTCATTGAATCATATGATTAAGTATTGATATTATACATTTATATTATTCATATGCATATATGTATAATTATAATTTATAACATATACGTAAACTTATAAATTTATAACATACATTGGAACTAAGTCTCTAGGTACTTAATTGTTGTATTAGTATGAATTAGTATACATATGACTTATGTCATATTATATATGTATAATTTGTTATTATATTATCATATAAATTAAAATGATAATACATTAATATTTCAATTGTGGTTATAAGTAACACATTATTTAATCTAATGCCAATTACTTAATTTGATATTATATGAATCACATTATCATGTTACATTAATAATATGATTAACTTGAATAAAGTTTTTGAATTGTCATTGAATCACATGATTAAGTATTGATCTTATGCATTTATATTATTTATATGTATATATGTATAATTATAATTTATAACATATATAGACTTATAAGTTTATAATATACATTGGAATTAAGTCTCTAGATACTTAATTGTTGTATTAGTATGAATTGGTATACTTACGAGTTATGTCATATTATATATGTATAATTTGTTATTATATAATCAAATAATTTAATGATCAATTGATCATGCGATATAATCATATAAATTATAATGACAATATATTAATACTCAAATAGTGATTTAATTATCTAAAAAAAAATAAAGTAATTTAATGATAAAGTGATTATGTTATATGTATAAATATTATTATAATTATAATTATAAAAATATATTATATAAAAAGGTGGTTAGCGGTTACAATTAATAAACCTAATAACTTTTAACCGCTAACCGTTATGCGGTTATAATGATTAGGTGGTTAATACGGTTAAGTGGTTAAGCGGTTAGCGGGTGGTTTTTAACCGCTTGCATTGACACCCCTAGTTTGGGTGATGCATAGGCAAATTCATGGGGAGTCCGATAATTCTAATTAGGCCACCTGGAAAACCATGCACCCATTGGACCGGAAGAATCCAACTGAGAGCCCCATAAGTTGAATATTGGACTTTGACCCGAACCAAACCCATTTGTAATGGGTCTGACTCCATACTAAATGGGCTTCAACTTCGGGTCGCCCAAAACGATTATATGGTAGGTTTCAATGTTTCATAATGCATGCAGCACCACCGGCACACGATTACGAACAATCATCTTTCTAATATTTTAATTCAGAATAAATAGGAAAAAAAGAAGAAGAAAAGATGGTGTGTGATTGGCCCATTGGATCCAAGCCCATTCTATATGAACCATAAAATAAAATCATCTTACTCCTTTGTAAAATTGGATATCTCCACCTCAACGCAACTCCTTCCCACTATCTATACGCTTAGGGCTGTAAACGAATAAAGTTATCCGTGAGCTCGCTTGGAATTGGCTCGATAAAGTCGCCTGACTCGATTATTAAATGAGCCGCTCGTGAACACGAAACTATACTAAATTATTAAACGATACATACTCGTATAAAACCCGGCTCACTAGTTTAAAGTTTATGAACATACTTGTATAGGGGCTCGACTCGCTTATTAGAGCGACTCGTATATATATTAAAGTAGCTTATATAGTATATAACTTATTAAATAGTTTATATATTATAAATAGTATTCATGCTTATATAGTATGTAGCATAAATACTAAATATATATAGTTAAAATATTAATAATGTAGTCATATAGTGTATAACTATTTATAGTTAACTAGTGTATTGTGCATTAAACTAAGTTAACTAATTATTTAATTGGTTTAGTTATATATATAGAGAGCTAATTGGTTAATATAAAAATAAAAAATAAAAAAAAAGTTAGATAATTTGTATATATAATAAACGTTTATTTATTTATTTTTTATTTTTTATCAAAGTCAATTTCATATATTAGTAATATTAACCATGTATATTTTTGCTACTATTAAGTGTTAAGAGTAAACTCTTTTTAATTTTTCATGTATTTGTTTGCTTACAAGTGTCCCACACCAATAAAATAAAATCAAGCACACATCTCTCACAATAATAGTTAGCATGTCCAATTGTCCCACATGGAAAAAGCAAAAAATCTTTCTCACCTAAGTAATATATAAAAAAGATGCAAGCCTCTCTTAGTGAGCCGAGACTCTAGTTGTCCCACATGGAAAGAGTAAGGGAAATTCCTTGCCCAACCAATCCATGTGTGTGTCATCACACATGCCAACAAAAGTAACTTTGAGTTACAATTACAAAGTTGTCCTCAATTTGTTGGTTGAGAACTAAAACGTTGGGAAGATGAGTCATTTAAGCTAATTTTTTTTTTTTTAAAAAAAAAGTTTGCATTAGCAAAGCCGAGTAGGCGAGCTCGAGCTCGCACAAGGAATTTTCCTTGGTGAGCCGAGCCAAACTTACATTTTGGAACTCGACATGAGCTCAGCTCTAGCTCATGAAATTTTTAAATGAGCTAAGCTTGAACAATCTTAGCTCGCTCGAGCTCAACTCGTTTACAGACCTAAATAATACACTAGCTAATAGGCTTCTTTGTCAGGCGAATGTCTACAAACTATTGACGAGTACATTTGACGGGCCGAAGGAGTTGCCGGCGTGTGGGCACATGAACCAATGCAAAGAATAATACTTGGGCGGCTTGTGCGGGCTTGGGGAGCGTCGGATGGTGGTGATCTTGGTGGATCTAATTGACGAACCCGGTTCACGTGTCATCAGCCCGGCCACACAACCCATTGATCTTAATAATTGTGTAATATAAAAGAGATCCATGGAGGTGGTTGTACATACATAAACATTCGCTAGATATTTTAATGAGTTTTGAATGGTTTGATGCCAAAAAAACAAAAACAGCAAATATCCCAATACTCGATCGTGAGATAGACAGAAGATATTTAAAGAGTATATACTAGCCAGACCAAAACATTAATAAATGACAAAAAGAAAAACGGCCGTACGAAAATGGAACACGTCCGACAACGGCGACGGCGACTATGATGTCAAAATCGTGTTTAATTTTCCTTCCTCTCTACGATTCAAAGCAAAAGTAGTTGCAGATAATCTGGAGGGTGTGCTTAGTGTGAGCCGCCATGTAGTAGGTCTATTTTTATGGTGAGACCGCGTGACAGTGTAGCTCAGCCGTAGTAGGTTGACATTTCGATCACATTGTAACCAGCCCAACCTAGCCAGTAGTCATATGCTTGACCATCAAGTCAAATCCTTGGACTCATCAAATCAAAGATTGCCCGCGGGGTTGGCACCTCTCCGGCCTGCCTTTTATAATCTTTTTTTATTTCTACTCTTTTTTCTATTCCTATCTAAAATTATTAATCTTGGGTTAGGTTTATTATTCTTTTTCTTTATGAAGAAATATATATATATATATATATATATATATATATATATATATATATATATATAGTTGTTTGTATTAATCTTTGACTTGAGGGCAATTGCGGCATTGAGAGCAGCCTATTTATGTCGTGAGTTAGGATTTTTATAGAACGATCCTGAAAGACGATGTTTTCCAAGTGGTGCAGAAACTCAAGAAAGATGGAAGGAGTTGGAGTTAGTATAGACATCTTATTTAGAAAACTCAAGGGGTATTAAATTGTCTATAAAAATAGAAGGACAATCATGTTAGAGGATGCTTTATTGACATTTCAATGAACCATCCCACTGCCTTGCAAAAGAAGTGATTTATCTCACCGTGGAACAAGGTTTTATTGAAGAAATCTCCTTTTATATTTCAGATATTATCTTCTAGGAAAAATTGTGTGTAATATTGTTTAGCTATTTATAGAAGTAGCTCTATCAGCATTATGATGTTTACTAGAGTTTTCATTATATTCATAAATGTGGGCTATCATATCATGTATTAATTTATGAGAAATGCTTTACGTTTTTATCTATCTCCTCTACATATTTGTTTTCAAATTAACCATTAATTTTGGATAATCTAATGATTAATTTGAAATATATATATATATATATATATATATATATATATATATATATAAGTCAGAGATGTACATATATCAGGGACAGAGTTTTCCTTTAAATTGAATTAGAAGAACTTCTTTCAACTTAGTCTATAAAAATGATATGCGTCATTTGAACATATGAGATGCACATATTTTTTTAATAACAAGAATAAAGTTGGAATAAATAATATTAAAAACGCATATGTATATCACATGCTATTAAAAAAATGAACACATGTCAATTTTATAGATTAAATTGGAGGAAGTTCTTCCAACCCAATTTGAAGGAAAATTCTGTCCATATACTAGTCTCTTAATTTATTCATTACACGTTTATCTTATATATTCACCTGCCAGCAATCATTGTCAATTTTTCTTGGCCTCTTTTGGACATTATATATTATCTCTTAGTTTTTTTTTTTTTTTTTTTTTTTTTAAAAGTAATATTATCTCGTAGTTGAGTATTTAAAAAACAAAACTTTGACAATGAGTCAGCTAATGACAATGATTGCAAGAATTCGATAAAAATATATACTAAATTCTCAACCGTAACACATTACATTTTCAATAAATAACGTTTAAGAGCGGATAAACGACCAAAATTTCATAATTTAAGAATAACAAAATTGTAAAAAATCCTAAAAGGAATGGACATGGATGAGGTGAAATAATGCAATTCATAGGACATTAGGTGTCAAACTATGTGGCTCGAATTAATGTGTAAGAGGCTAGGATCCACCATCTCCATGATATGATATCCTTCGTGACAAGTTTACAACTTTTCTGAACACTTTTTTCTTCAGCTTTTGGACACCTAGCCTTATCAAATTGTGTACCTCAAATCAATTCGCATACATAAAAGAAGATTTCAAAATTCCATTCAATGCTTTGAAATTTATAATCGTCTTATTCCGGCCGTAGTCATTAGCCATGAGTAGCTATATTTCATTTTCCTGCATTCAACAAGTGTATTTTATTAATTACATAGATAATTAATTAATTAACCAATTACCTACTATTTCATATAATGAAACCTAAATAAAAAATAAATAAAAAAATTGGGGTATTCAGAACATTATATGTGTGGGTGTCTTCTACAAAACCTTATTTATATATATATATATATATATATATATATATATATATATATATATATATATATATAAGGGAAGAAATAATGATGTAGAATTTGATCAAATCACTCCATATAATTTAAAACGCAACAACTCACCGCCTTCATTAGACCTTTTAATTGTGAATAATGACATAGAGATTGATGGCCATGTTGTATTTAATAAAATGTTGACATGTGCACATGTAGTTTAGATATATAACACTGATAAAATTTGCCACATCATTTTATATATTGAAAGTGAAAGAAAGAGAAAGAGATGGGATTTTGGAGATGGTTTGGCCACTTTCAGAAGCTAGATTATGAATGGTCAAACCATTCGGAGTAGTTGAATTGCCATCAACCTAGCATGATATCTCTAATCACAATTCCAAAGCTCTATTGATTGAGCTTGGAGACCACAAGCTACCTTGAATCAACATACCTTTTTTATTATGTTAAAACAAATGTTTAGTTAGCAGATAATATTGTATTAATGCATGTGGCAGAAGATTTGAGCCACCCCTCGCCTAAGCACTAAGTGCGTCAGACCTTCGGCTAACAATATAGAAAATGACACAAATTTTCTTTAAATCAGTTTGGTGAAAATTTATATCCTATAGAAAGTATATATATCCACTTACCAATTGAGACGACAAAAAAAAAAAAAAAAAAAAAATTGCGCACTTTGAACAGAAAGAACTCCAAAGTAGAGTGAAGAATGCCATGTTGAGATCATAGTAAAGGCTTTGAAATTCTTTTTAATGAAAAAACACATAACTTGCAGGCCTAACTACAATTAATGCTCATGTTTTAATTTGATTAATTGTGTGGCTCGGACAGGCGTGGGTGGGTGAGAATGGCTTCAACACCAAACACCCAAAAGACAAAAATAAATAAATAAATAACAATAAAATAAAAATAAAATATTAATCATGGTAGAGTGTCTTGCCTTCCCATTGTATGTCTTATCCCTACGTCGCAAATCACAAGATCCTTCTCTTCAGCTTTTGGTTGGTGGATTTGTTCCAACCCCTGGTATCTTAATATATATATATATATATATATATATATATATATTTCATAATAGTAATTAAAAAAAATCACTTAAAATATATCACATCCGTCATTGCGTTGTTTCCTAACATCCGAAAAAAAAGAAGTTATTATACGAAAAGCTTATACCAATAACATTAGGAAAAAAGCCGGCTAATTAAAACAAAAAAAAAAGGCATATTTATCAACCGGTAGGACCAATATTCATTGCCCTCAGGGCCAAGGAATAAGAGCTACTTATGCATTGATTTGAGTCTGTTTGATATAAATTTGCTGCTTAATTTGAAAATTAGTCATAAGTTAGCAGATTTTGTATGAGTCTAGAATGTAATACGTCATCTTTAACGGTTGTAACCTTGTAGCTTCGGCTATGGTTGCTTCAGAGTTTTTGCTCTGTGTTATTTGAGTTTTATACTCGTTTATCAATGAATGAGACTGAACTGTTTCATTTCAAAAAAAAAAAAAAAACCAATAGTATACTCTAATTAAATGTAGAAGATAAGATTACTCTAATTTATTATTGTTGCATTTAATAGTGTAAATAGTGTCACATTTTTTTTTTTTTTTTTTTTGTCCCTAAGAAGTAGTTCAATTGGCTGGAACCACGCCTAATGAAGTAGAGGTCACTACTTTGAATTCTCCTCCCTCCTCTTATATATGAGGACATGTAAAAAAAAAAAAAAAAAAACTAAAATATTTATTTCATGAAATCATTAAATACAACAATATTAAAGTCTCACATTTCACTTTAAATGAATTGGATCCTATTCATGTTGTAGTCGGTGTTAAAAGCATGATGAAACACAGCCTTGGCGATAAAGACAAGGCAAGCCCAATTTGTCAAACATACACCAATTATTTCTTTTCTTTTTTTTTTTTTTTCATAATCAGCTTACTAATTCAATCAAGGTTGGATTAAAATTAGAAAAATAAAAAATAAAAGTTGGATAATAATTATTGATGGAGCCAGGCCGCTCCACCGACTTTTGAAAAGCCCCCTACAAGTGTACTGTATTTACATGTATAACCTTTTTATTTTTGGGATTTTCAGGACCACTAATAATACTTTTTTTCACACATATTGGAGTTCGAGTACATTGTCCAAAAATATTTCAAATTAATATTTGAAATATCGTGAGAAATTGGAGCATCTCCCATCCATATCTATACCCTCAGATCTCGTGAATTTCTCTTTCGGTTCACCTACCCCAAAGAAAAGTTGTGGTGGTTGGTGGTGAGCGTGGCTTCTCTCAGCTTAACAACCCCTAAGTTTTTTTTCTTTTCTTTTGTTATATATATATATATATATATATATATATATATATTATATTATCTAATCACGCAGAATATATTAGATATGAAAAATAATAATGGCACAACTTAAACTTAATTTTGGCATAACTTTTTCTTAAGTTTTTTTTAAAAAATTACCTGTGGAGGAGAGCAGGACCGGCTCAATGGCTAGGCCACTAAGGCGGTCTCCTAAGGCCCAGTCAGTAGGGCCCAAAATTTTTTTAATAAGGCATACAATTTTTTTTTAATTTTATTTTAACGTGAGGCCTAATTTTTTTTTTTTTTTTTAAAAAAAAATAAGGCCCAAAATTTTTTCTCATAAAAATTTAAGGCCTCTAAAATAAGACCCCAATATAATAAACCCATTATAAAATAAGACCAATTAACCCAAAAATACAAATATGCCACATCAATTTTTTGGGAAATTAGTTAAAAGTTAAACTTAAAAGTCATGAAACAACAATGAGAATGAAAACAATAATAATATTATTAAAATAAATATTATTTAATTAATATTTAAATATTAAAAAAAATAAGGTCTAATTTCAAAATTTTGCCTAAAGCCCCCACATAGATTGAGCCGGCCCTGAAGGAGAGAGAGCCTTAAACTAAAGAGATAAATTTAATTTAAAAATTGGGCTAAAATTAAATTTAAGTTGTGATTGTAGACACCTCGATATGGATATACATGAATTTGAAGCTCCAAAAGGACTTGAGTGGTCAACAATATCAGGAGTCATTGAGCAGGACTGATCTTGACGAGGACAATATACTAATAAAGAAGATAAAATAATGATAATAAGAAGAATAGTTCATGCTCATGCATGCATGTTGATTTATAAGGATATGGAAATGGAACCAACTAGGTGTTGATTTTATTTCTTTGACTCTAAAATAGCTAAATGTGGTAAAATTAATGAACATCCCTACCAAGAAGTAAACACACATGACAAAAAAGGAGAGAAAAATTGGCTTAGCTAATTTTCTCGGCCGTGAACTCTTTAGAGCATTCACAATGAGGTATTCAATTTTTTACTTATTATTTTTAGAAAAAACTTAACTTTGAAAATTTACTTTAGTTGATTTAATTAGTCACTTTTCAAAATCAGTAAGCTTTTTTTTAAAAATGAGTTTTGACCATTTTTAAGCTTTTCGACATTTCAAAGCGTTTTGAATTTTTTTTATCAAACGGGTGTTTTTTTTTTTTAAACAAGCTTTTGGGATGTCAAATACACTTTTGAGTGTCCTCAAACGCACACCCAAATATGTCTTAAATACTTAGTGATAAACTCTAATTGAAAATTAATAGTTAAGATTTTTAAAAACTTCAAATTGAGATTAGCCTAAAAAAAAAACTTATAGAATCTAATAATGTATATTAAAAAAAATGTATGTGGGAACACCTTAAAAACAATCCTCATGATAAGTAATGAGAATAATGAAATATTGGATTTGGTGCCTGTTTCATATAGTGATAAGGTTGCTAGCTAGGTGATAGCGAAAGCTTAAAATAGATGTCTTGTACACATCACCAATGTTGGCGAGAACCATAAAATGATCAACTGTTTATATATAAACTTGTTTTCAGAGTTGTTGTACTTATGCTTGCTCTTTCTGTTTTTATAAGAACTACAAAACAAGTATTTTCAACTATAAATAATGTCAAAACTAAACTTTGTAATAAAATTGAAGAAACGAGTTTCTTATGGACTCTTTAATTTAGTACAATTCAAATGTCAAAGATTTTTGGGATCTAAGATAACTTCACGTTTCATTTTAATAGGTGATTGAGTTGAAAATTGAAATATAATAAGAAATAATTATTTTGTATATTTTGTTTTGTTTATATTTTATAAATAAATAAAAAAACAAATTGTTGCCTTATTTTATAATTCTCTCTCTCTCTCTCTCTCTCTACTTGAAAAATGGCATGACCATTTCTATTGTTTTTTGATTGGAATTGAATCATATTTTACTTAAATTTCTTAAAAATACTCTACCGTTAAAAATTATTTACCCAAAAGCCATTATTTTTCTGGGCAAAAAGAAAATAATTTCCACCTCATTTAGGATTTTCCCAAAATGAGGAATAATTAAGTACCATTCCAGAAATACAAAAGAAACCAAAGAATAAAACAATTATTCTAAAAAATAACTACTTCATTCCTTCACCGACTATCTACCAAGATTGAAAAGACCCACTTTTATCTTTTTTATTTTTTTATTTTTTTATTTTTTTGACCTTTACTTCAACAAGTTGGACGAGAAATTGAAGATATGACGATACTCTTTTGTTTCGCGCGGGTGATCTCCTGCCACCAACCCCCCCACCTCGCCCGAGGATCATTGACGAGTAAGAGCCCGCGTTGCGCATGTCACAGATCACAATCGTGCCACGTGGCCATAATAATCCCCGTCCAAAGTTTCGACGATCCAACGGCCGCGTGCAATTTCCAACTAACACATCGGCCTACCCACCCAACACTCAATATGACAACTGACAACCTTCTATATAAACAAACCAAAATTAGCCCAACTATCTCAGGAAATTTTATCATTTCCGGCCACCAGCCTAACAATTTTCCTACCACATTTTCTCTACCATTCCCATTCAAATTTAACTGATCATCTTAACCCAGTTCGAGCTTTTTGGTAATTTGTGGCTTCGATCAATTTCTTCACCCCCCCCCACAAGAAACAATGGCCGCATGCAATGGCAACGGAGCTGCAAATGCGATTGAGTTTTGCACCAGTACTACTCATGACCCTTTGAACTGGGGCGCGGCGGCGGAGTCGCTGAAGGGCAGCCACCTTGAGGAGGTGAAGCGCATGGTGGAGGAGTTCCGGAAGCCGGTCGTGAAGCTCGGCGGCGAGACGCTGACCATTTCCCAGGTGGCAGCTATTGCCACCCACGACGCCGGCGTCAAAGTTGAGCTCTCTGAGGCTGCTCGGGCCGGCGTGAAGGCGAGCAGCGAGTGGGTGATGGACAGCATGAACAAGGGCACCGACAGTTACGGTGTCACCACTGGTTTTGGTGCAACCTCACACAGGAGAACCAAGCAGGGCGGAGCCCTTCAGAAGGAACTCATTAGGTAATTGATTCAATTACTTGCTACACAATTAAGTAATTAATCTTTATTAATTACCAACTTAATTAATACCTCCATCAATGCTGTAGGTGGTTTCTCAGCGACCTCTTTTTCTTTTTTCACTTTTCCTTCTGCATGACTTTAATTAATTTTATCATCAGCTAGAAACATTAACAGCCGTCATATATACTTGATTACCATAATATGCTTTTAATTATAATTAATTACTTTGCCACAAACAATAATTAACCCAAAAAATGGTTCATGCTCTGCCACTCGTTTTTGTTTATATATATATATATATATATATATATATGAGATGGCGTGGAAGTGGCGGATATCTTATGATCAAATCAGTAGGAGATCACACTAAAAAAGAATTATTTGATTTGATTAACTATTGACATGACTTAATTTAGTCCGAAAAGGTTGAATTGATATTTGTGTCAAATATTACCATGATTGTTGCAGTCTTTTTCAGAGGGTATAAATTATATTTTGGATCCTTTTATTTCTTTAATTATTACAACGAGTTAATTAGCGTACGTCTGTCTCAAGGTTTGATTATCTCGTTAAAAATTATTTATTACTTGATATGGATAAAAAAAAAAAATTATTTTGCTGCACTTTACTGATTTATATTATATATATAGTTCGTCTATTATGATTTTTTTTTTTTTTGGTCAAACTTTTACCTTAGAAATGAAGTGACTTAAGTCACTTAACAATGATCTCGTCACTGATTGGTCATTGCTAGAAAACGTATGGTAGGTAAGAAAACAACTTTCGAACCACATAATAAATACTAATATCAAAATAAATCCTAAATAAAATATTTTTTTAGGAAAAAATGCAGTTTACCTTCTTGAAGTTTTAAGAATTTTTTAATTTAAACCCTAAATTAAAGTTTAAAAATTGACAATCTATCCCATTGAAATTTTAAAAATTGGCAATTTAAATCTTCCGTTTAATTTTTCCGTCTAAATGGACGAAAATTTATGAAATTACATCATTACCCTCAGGCTTTTTTTAAAAAAATTTCTGTCTAATTTAACAGAAATTAGCAACGAAAAGTTTAAATTATCAATTTTTGAAACTTCATGGGGTAGATTGTCAGTTTTTGAACTTTAGGGTTAAAATTAAAAAACTCCTGAAACTTCATGGGAGAAAACTGCATTTTTTCCCCTATTTTTTAAATTATTTTTGAGATGTCCCTGTAGAACATATATATGTATAAATAAGTTTAACTAAAGTGTTTTTGTTTTTTTTTTTTTTTGTATTATTATTATAAAGAAGGTCCTGAGTTGTAGTACTCTTTCCAAAAGAAAAACAGTGAAAAAAAGATTCTGGGTTAATTAGTAGCCACAGATTCTGGGTTTTTGATGGCTCCACCTGGCTAATTCTCCAGCTGTGCCACTCCTGTGGTCCACCGTCCACTTATATATATATATGAAAAAAAAACTTTTAATTTCTTTTGACGACAAAAGAAATTATTATTTAATTTCAAGAAATCTTCAAATTCTCATCCTTCCAAGTCAAACAAATCTTCCAAAGTACTCTTAGGATTTATTTATTAATTTGTTTGTGTCTGTAGGAAGCCAGAAACATTTGAGGTTTTTTTTTTCTTTGCAAAATGATAGAAAATTCCCTTCTGGATTTTGTGTCGACAAAGATATCTGAATTAAATATGTTTCTGATTGAGTTCCTTTGAATTTTCTCCATAATGAATAATATTTTTGTGATGATCATCATTTTAGTGGTAGTGAGGATAAAATGGAAATTGAATTTTCTTAAAAATTAAAATAATATAATTGACTTCTCTTACAAAAAGGATTATCGATCCAGTTAATTGGCATTCTTATATGTATGGTCACTACAAAAAATTAAATTTTTATTCTCGCCGTCCCTGATATGATCATGTGCCCGACTGAATAATGCTCATAATTATTTATACACAAAGATCCAAGATCTATTTTTCCTTATTTATTATGCAAGTCCAGCCAATTTTATAATTTTTTTTTTTTTAAAAAAAAAAACCCAGAATTAGAATTACTGGGAAATTAAGTTCAGTGAATCTTTGCTAATATGTGTTCATGAAATTTTTTTGCACCAGATTCTTGAATGCTGGAATCTTTGGCAATGGCACTGAATCTTGCCACACATTACCCCACACAGCGACGAGGGCGGCCATGCTGGTGAGGATCAACACCCTCCTCCAAGGCTACTCCGGCATTAGATTTGAAATCATGGAAGCCATAGCCAAGTTTCTCAACCACAACATCACCCCATGCTTGCCACTCCGGGGAACAATCACTGCATCCGGCGACCTAGTTCCTCTGTCCTATATAGCTGGGCTTTTGACTGGCAGGCCCAATTCCAAGGCCGTAGGGCCCAATGGGGAGTCCCTCAACCCCACCAAGGCATTCGAGCTAGCCGGAATCAGTGGTGGGTTTTTTGAGTTGCAGCCCAAAGAGGGTCTGGCGCTCGTGAACGGCACTGCAGTTGGGTCCGGCCTGGCTTCCATGGTTCTCTTTGAGGCAAACATTCAAGCAGTTCTCTCCGAACTCATATCAGCAATTTTTGCCGAAGTCATGCAGGGGAAGCCCGAATTTACAGACCACTTGACACACAAATTGAAGCACCACCCCGGCCAAATAGAGGCGGCGGCTATAATGGAGCACATTTTGGATGGAAGTGCTTATGTTAAAGCGGCTCAAAAGTTGCACGAGACTGATCCCCTTCAGAAGCCTAAACAAGACCGCTACGCCCTTCGCACCTCTCCACAATGGCTAGGCCCGCAGATTGAGGTGATCAGGACATCAACCAAAATGATTGAGCGGGAGATTAACTCAGTGAATGATAACCCATTGATTGATGTGTCGAGGAACAAGGCTCTACATGGTGGGAATTTCCAAGGGACCCCAATTGGTGTTTCTATGGATAACACTCGCCTCGCCATTGCTTCTATTGGAAAACTCTTGTTTGCTCAATTTTCCGAGCTTGTCAATGACTTCTACAACAATGGGTTGCCTTCAAATCTCTCGGGAGGCCGCAATCCAAGCTTGGATTATGGATTCAAAGGCGCAGAAATCGCCATGGCATCTTACTGCTCCGAGCTCCAATTCCTAGCCAACCCTGTCACCAATCACGTCCAAAGCGCTGAGCAACATAACCAAGACGTGAACTCCTTGGGGTTGATTTCGTCAAGAAAGACAGCCGAGGCCGTGGACATTTTGAAGCTCATGTCATCCACTTTCTTAGTCGCATTATGTCAAGCAATTGATCTGCGGCATTTGGAGGAGAACCTGAAGAACACAGTCAAGAATACAGTGAGTCAAGTGGCGAAGAGAGTCCTAACCATGGGATCTAATGGCGAGCTTCACCCATCCAGGTTTTGTGAAAAGGACTTGCTCAAAGTTGTGGACCGAGAGTACGTTTTCGCCTACATCGACGACCCTTGCAGCGCAACATACCCATTGATGCAGAAGCTGAGGCAAGTCCTGGTGGAGCACGCGTTGAGCAACGGCGACAAAGAGAGGAACTTGAGCACATCCATTTTCCAAAAGATTGGATCCTTCGAGGAGGAGCTTAAGGTCCTTTTGCCAAAAGAAGTAGAGAGCGCAAGAATAGAGCTGGAGAATGAAAAACCGGCAATCCCGAACCTGATCAAGAACTGCAGATCCTACCCATTATACAAGTTTGTGAGAGAAGAACTGGGAACAGGTTTGCTGACCGGTGAGAAAGTTCGATCTCCGGGTGAAGAATTCGACAAGGTATTCTCGGCAATGTGTGCAGGGAAGTTGATTGATCCCATGATGGAATGTCTGAAAGAGTGGAATGGTGCTCCTCTTCCTATTAATTAAGATGCTTAATTTTGTTTTTGTCACTTGTTTCAGTTTTTGATTTTACAGTAAATTGTTGTTTCTTTAAACGCACGTGGAATATGTAATATCAAACTCAACGTTTATTATGCTAGCTGTTATTATTATTATTTTTTGTTTAATTTTAATCTTTGTTTGTACTTTTGAATTAAGTACAACATCGAATTGTAATATAGTTCTACTTCTTTTAGTTCTACTACTCATTTCATTTGTGCGTGCGAAGTAATTGGAATTTTGTTAGATTTGGTCGTGAGAAGTGTTAGGGAGTCAAACAAATGAATTCAGAAAATTTTTTAAATTGATATGGCAGACTGTAAGTGGTAGACAAGGGAGATCGAATTACATTTTTTTTTTTTTTAATTTAAAAACTTTTATCACGTCAATTTATAAATTTTTTTAGGTTCATTTGTTTGGCTATCTAACACTTCTCTAAGCTGACATATGTATGAAACGCATATAATCATACATAAAATGCTCAATAAACTTGAGTACTTCCTTGCGAGGTTGTTTGCATTTTGTGTAATTTAGTTGGTAAATTTTAACTAATATCCAAAATAATCATACACAAAATACTCAATAACAACAAACAACCTCCAATTAATTGAAAGGTTCGTAATCTGTGCTTTTTAAATCGCAATGTCAAACGCCTTACGTTTTGAAATATCTTTTAAAAATACAGATTATTCTTATAAAATCATAATCCCAAATGCACCCTTAATCTATAATTGAAAAAAAAAAAATCTTTGATTTCTATAAACATGCTAGGGTAGGGGGTGTTTATTTGAAAAAAAACGCAAATTTAAACCAAAATTATGATTTCGTATAACAAATATTTGATAAAAAAAGTACTTTTTAACATGTTTTACCAAATGTTTTTATAATTTTCAAAAGTAGCGATTCTAAAAATGTAATTTTTAAAATCGTACTTATTAAAATCACAATCCCAAACCGACGCTAATTATTGTTTGGTAAATGAAGTTTTGTTAAATAATTCGACAGTTCTTCATAATTTAAAATGGGCAACTAAAAATCACTTTAAAAGTTAGGCTCATTAAAATTTGTGTACCATTAAATTTATAAAATCTTATATAATTTGAACCGTGAATTTCTGTTAATTTAGAATTAGATCAAAACTAATCTTCTTGAATGCCCAATTTAAACATTATTAATCCATCGTTCTTTGTGGGAGTCGGTTGGGGTTGGTGACTTGAGTGACTGACATCTCTCACCTCCAAATTCCTCACACAACGTGTACTATAAATACCCAACTCGTGCACGCTCTGTCTGATTTTTTTTTTTTTTTTTTTTTTTTTTATTTTTACTCGAAAACTATCAAAATCTTCTTGTTCGATGGCGTATGAGGGAATCCTGTTGGGAATGGGGAATCCCCTTCTTGACATTTCAGCTGTGGTGGACGAGCAGTTCCTAGAAAAGTAAGTCCCATCTCTCGCAATTCCTTCCCACCGAATCACCGTTTCCTATGCTCTGTTTGGTTTTCCAGAAATGCATGGAAACCAAAACGAACCTTTGACAACTTAGAACATTAACGAAACACGTAAATATGTGAGATTCTAAGAGATGACAATTATGACATGATCGATTAAATCGAAGAAATAATGATTTGTATGTTGTCTCTCTAACATGGCTGTTGTTTTGGTACTTTGGTGTATATTATGTGACTCTCATCGTTAAATGTTCAGTTTTATTTAGTTGTGTAAGGCAGATTGGTGCAGATCTGATTAGTTTAATTCTGGGTTTGGTTGCATTGACAGCTCTGTCCACTTTTCCATGTTCAATGCGTTTCACCCTCTATGTGCGGCTAAGAAAATCACGAGGAAAAAAAAGGAATTATGAAAAAACCAAATTTTGATTGAACCCATTTGCTATAAGCAAGTTATCAAGCAAGAATCTAGTTTTTGATATCCTCAACTAATTGTGCATACGACTTGCCACAAGGTGCATGGGAGACGTTTGCTAAAATGAATGTCTTGAAGCAGTACTTCAAATGCACCCTTGGGGAGACTTTTAGAATAGCGACTTTCACCATAATTGAGATGGTTTCTAATGCTTTTATGTGATACTCATGCCCTCTTGGTTGGAGGAGAAATGACCACATGGTTTTATTTTATTTTTTATTTATGTTTTACCAATCAAAATATGAGCCTATGTTTAGTTATAGGAATTTGAATGGGCTTTCTTGACCTTTATGTTCCTATGCTTTTCTAGGCCTCGGGTAATCTGTAAAGCTGGTCATGTGCATTTTTCAGTCATTTTAGTTGAAGATTGCTATTATGCTTGAATGCATTTGTTCAGAGTTTAAATGTCTACAACTTAAACATACTTTTAAGTTTAGGTTTTTTAGAGCTGAATGAATAAATTCAGTTGATGTTTTGTGGGTCTTGGCATGTTTATTTTCGATTTTTATTTTCTTCAATGTTGTGCTTGTATATTATAATCTGCTGTGGTTCTATTTTGGTGGTGGAAACTGTAGTTGATTGTTTTGTTAACAGATATGACATCAAGTTGAACAATGCTATTCTTGCTGAGGACAAGCACTTGCCCATGTAAGTTTCTTTCTTGTTTGGGTTCATCTATGTACATATATATATGTGTGTGTGTGTGTTTGTTTCTTTGTTTTACTTGGACTTATTTTATATAGGCTACAATTTGCTCTATCCTGCTCGATCTCCCATATTTTCATACCAACACATGGTATAAGATATTAGACTATGGGTTTGTCTGCAAAGGGGAATGATAATTTGTTCCCTGTATTCGGTGCAACATTGTCTAAACTTCTTTGTGACTTTAATCCAAACATAGGATGGTTTTCTGTTTCTGGCTTTGCTACCTGCTTAAATTTTGTGCTGAACTTCTGTAAACTGTATTTGAAGGTATGACGAAATGGCAACCAAGTATAACGTGGAATATATTGCTGGAGGTAATGTGATTATATCTTTGATTTGGATTTCTTAGGGTGCCATCTTTAATGTTAGTGTAGAAATCACTATAGTGATCCCTATTTTTTATTATTTTTCATTATTGGTTCTGTAACGACTAATGAGTTATAGGTATTGTGTCACATTAGGTGCTACACAGAATTCAATTAGAGTTGCCCAGGTCTGTCTCATTATTTTCTAAGACAAGATATTGTATTCTTTTAGCTAAAGTTTTCATATATTGGAATTCATTACCTTTCCCCCTTTCTGTGTTTCTCCCAGTGGATGCTTCAAATTCCTGGTGCAACTAGTTACATTGGTTCCATTGGAAAGGACAAGTTTGGAGAGGAGATGAAGAAAAACTCAAAACTAGCTGGTGTTAATGTGAGTTTCTCTACATCTTAGACCTCTCCCTGCCTGCTGAATTTTCACATTCTTCCTTGATAAAACTACAATCAGGTGAATTATTACGAGGATGACTCTGCACCAACAGGAACATGTGCTGTTTGTGTAGATGGTGGTGAGAGGTCAGTTCTAAGTCCTGCCCGCTTAATTCATATCTCATGCTCAATTCGGGGGAACATTTTGATTGTCCACTGATTCCTTCATGCACCTTTTTCTTTCCTCCTTTTTTTTTTTGGCTATAAGTTGTTGTCTCTGCTGGCTTTTCTGGAATGTGCATGTGTGTGTGGATGTGGATTTATTTTCCTGTTGGTATGTTATCTATCTTCATAAGAGGATTTAGATGAAAATAAATTTGTACAGCGACTGCATTTTAATCTAGCTTGAAACAGATTGGCATTCAAGTTATCTGAAAAGTGAGGTGGAGAAATTTGTTCTGTCCACATAAATGTGTATCTGAAGTACTATGTGAATGAATTGCAGAGTAGACTTGTTTTCAAATGTGTGAAAGGTCGTGATTCTCTATGAAAAAATCTATTTTTTGTTCTGACACCCATATTAACTTCAATAGTGCTGGGTTAATTTGTTATCCTAATGATCTCTAATTTGTATGTGGGACTATCCTCATTGACATTGTCATCATCTTCTAGCCTATATGATTACTCCTATCCCTGCATTTAAGTTTCCACATCATGGCTCCCATCATTAAGCTCAAATCTGCTGTAGGATGTTAGAATGAAAAGGCACCTGCTTGTCATGTATTTGTTTTCTGGTCCTATTATAGTCCGTTGAAGTTTTCAGAATTAATGTCTTGTATTGAATATACGTACAGGTCACTTGTTGCTAACTTGTCAGCTGCAAATTGTTACAAATCTGACCACTTGAAGCAACCAGAAATTTGGTTACTAGGTAGTACTTCCTTTTTATCCTCTCTTATACGCTCAACTCTTTGTGTATTACTTAGTCATATCAAACTCACCTTATACAATTCCCTTTTTGAACAGTGGAAAAGGCAAAATACATCTATATTGCTGGGTTTTTCCTTACTGTGTCTCCCGAGTCCATCCAACTTGTTGCTGCACATGCAGCTGCCAATAACAAGGTACCAGCAACTTAGTTAGATCTTTATCTGTTGTAATTATTGCTGTGCAGCTGCTCCAGTGACCTTCTCAATGTTTGCAGGTCTTCGTAATGAACCTTTCTGCTCCATTCATCTGTGAGTTTTTCAAGGATGTGCAAGAGCAAGCTTTGCCGTAAGTCTTGCACTGTCCCTTCCCGCTTGCATGATATCGCTTTATGGTCGACACTGACATGGATTTTGGGTACAGTTATGTGGACTATGTTTTGGAAATGAGACAGAAGCAAGAACCTTCTCAAAGGTTCATGGCTGGGAGGTAATCTTCATTTGGTGTTCGGTTTGCAAAACTGTAAACTTTGCTTATATTTTGCCCCTAGAAGTGACCTTATTCTTGCGCTTTTCATAATCAGACTGATAATGTTGAGGAGATTGCTATAAAGATTTCCCAGTTACCCAAGGCATCAGGAACACACAAGAGGATTACTGTTATCACCCAAGGTGCAGATCCTGTTGTAGTTGCTGAGGATGGGAAGGTGAAACTATTTCCTGTGATCCTGTTACCCAAGGAGAAGCTGGTTGATACAAATGGAGCAGGTTGCTTTTTTATCACTTTTCACTTTTTCATACAAAACATTCTTAGGGTGTGTTTGAAATTACGATTTTGCAAAGATAATCTGCGTTTTTTAAAAATATCTCAAAACGTAAGACGTTTAGCATTGCGATTTAAAAAGCATTTAATTTAAAATAGGAAAAAAATTTGCGATTTCAATAAGCAGGCTAGGGGGTGCTTATTTGAAAAAGTGGGAATTTAAACCAAAATCATGAATTCGCATAACAAATATTTAATAAAAAAGTACTTTTTAACACGTTTTACCAAACACCTTTATGATTTTAAAAAGTAGCGATTTTAAAAATTCTATTTTTAAAATCACACTTATTGAAACCGCAATCTCAAATGGACCCTTACTTTTTTTCTTACATCAATCAAATCTGCTACAGTTCCAGTCCACTTCATTTTTCAAGTCTTTTGGCGAACGCAGCCATGATTTTTTTTTTTTGTTAATTCAAATTAGATGATGTTAGTGAGCGTTATGTTTTTCTTCCTCATTAGTAACAGGAGCCAATTACTCACGGGAGTAGCTTGGATAATTTGGCAAGCTCTTTATTTAACATGTCAAGTCTAGGGCTGAGCGTCGGTCGGTAATGTCGGTTTCGGTAGAAAATTTTTATTTTCGCCTTTCAAACCGACAATGTCGGTAAAGTCGGTTATTTCACCGACTTATTCCGTCAAATTTTATTTTATTTCGCATTTCGAACCAAATGCGGTCGGTAAAGTTGGTGTCGGTCGGAAGTCGGTAAAGTCAGTGTCGGTTAAGTCGGTATGTGGAAAAGTGGCAAATTTGTCGGTAAAGTCGGTCGAAAGTCGGTCGGTAAAGTCGGTTCGGTTAAAAAACCTCTTCCGCCTACCGAACCGAAAAATTCGGAATAAAAAAAATCATGCCGCCTATTGTCCGCCATTTAGTCGGTAACGGTCGGTGTCGGTCGAAAGTCGGTTAATCGGTAATTTGCTCAGCCCTAGTCAAGTCAAGTCTAATAGCTTAGCTGCAATAGGGAAGTATATGGCAGAATTCCATTTGTGCAGAGTCTCGAGTTTACATATGGGAGTGTTTTTTTTTGGGTTCAATTGTCATTTGCTGCTTGAAAACCTGATATGGGTGAGCAGGAGTGTCCTACATCATGGAATTCGCCCTGTGTCAAAGAGAACACTGGGATGATCCTTAAATGTTTATTACTGAAAGTTAAAACATATGAAGCTCTGTAATGCATTTACCTAGGCTACCAATGATAATCAATATTGCTCTGGGACAAAACCTGTTGAGTTTTGGTCATCTCGATGGCTTGTCTTCATAAACTCTCTTTTTGTGGCAGGGGATGCATTTGTTGGGGGATTTTTGTCGCAGCTGGTTCTGGAGAGGCCCATTGAAGACTGTGTTAGAGCTGGTTGCTATGCCTCGAATGTTATAATCCAAAGGTCAGGCTGCACTTATCCGGAAAAGCCTGATTTCAGTTAAGCTTATTTATGGCAAGACGCGGCACCTATCCATTGCATTTGTGTTGACAGGCTGCATTTAGTAACTCCTGAACCCCCATGTCTGGTAAAGGAGTTTAGTTTGTTTTAAATGTTGTATTTGTTTGTGACGATCATCCACAACATGGATGAGGTTATCTGTGGGAATTTACTAAAACAAATGGGATGTTTAGCAGTGAAATGATGAATCTGGCCCAGTTCTGTTATCATGGGCAATAATCTAGATTTCTTTCTGATTTAAGGTGTGTGGAGTTATGGAATTCTGAAGTCGACAGAATAGGATTAGATTGGTTCCTAAAAAGGCTGTGAATATATCTTTTTTACAAAGTGGAGAACACTAGTTCGAATTTCTTATTCTTTATCTTCTCGGGGACAAAAAATTACTTATCAAAAAAGAAATGACTGAATATATCTTAATCGTGAGTGATCAAATCAGGCATAGAAGATTTTTGAGAGAACTAAGAAAAGAGAAATCGACTGAAGCTTTATATTTTCTGTTTCGATCTTTCGTGTACAGTGGGGGTGGATTTTCCTTTCTTGATTTGGAGGTTGGTGAGATTTCCTTCATAGGTTCCGACATGACATGGGTTGATGGGATTATGTAAGTCAGCATGAACGGTGTTCGAGTGGATAATAATTCCCCACATCTAAGTGCAAAAGTAGATGATGATGACTAAGGAAACTGTTGACGATGATCATGAAGTAGATTTGATATTAACTCAAGCTTGGTCCAGATGCTTACTCTTTTTTCCTTTCTGGCCAGGCATGAATCTCTATCCTTACTATTGTTTATACAATTATACTATATGCTAAAGGTGGGTGGATTTCGTGACGATCCCCAAAAATTGCAATATTGCAATTCGTTGTTCGAAATACAGCCTATCTAAGTACCCTTACATGAGAGAAGACTTCGATGGGATTTACCTGTCTGGCCAGGTAGATCTCAACAAAACCTTTCAATTGGTAGTTTGGTTATTTACTTGTCTGAATAGGTGAATCTAATCTCTTAATTGGTTGCCCGGATTGTAACCAATTGTCAAAAATCCCAGTATGGGTTTCACTATCCTCACAAAAAAGAAAAAAATGTGGTTAACTTTTTTTTTTTTTTTTCCCCTAAAAAAATGGGGAAATGGGACTACAAGGGAAGAGAGTATCATTGGTACTTGATTATTCTTTTAATTCAATAAAGAGTAATGCTATATGGATTTGGCTTAGCTTATAGCACCTATAATGTAGTTCTTTTAAGGGTTGAGATTCAATTTTTATTTCTCTCTCTCATAAAATATTGAAAATCTCAACCCCTAAAAGAACTACACCATAGGTGCTATAAACAAATTACATCACCTAAGCCTTATCCATGCTATATACAATCATTTTATTCCCCCAAAGCTGATTTTGACTCTAAAAATCACCTTTAAATCAAAAGTTAATAGTGATTTTAAAAACCACATATGCTTTAAGAAATATAAAAGATTAAGAAAAGATAATAGGAAATATAAAAGATTAAGGAAAGATAAAAGAATGGCGTATAGCATTACTCTTCAATAAATATTTATTAATCTACCAATGGTATCGTGCTCAAATAATATCTTCCTCTCTTTCAAGGTGGTCCGAGTTTGATGTGTTCAGGACTTGTAATGTTTTAGCTTCTTTTTAACGTTTGTTTAAGAAAAGGAAAAGGAAAAGAAAAGATAGTTGTCAATCCAAATTTTATCCTAGCTCAAGCTTCTGTAAGGTAAATATGAATGCTGTAATAATCAAAGAGACTACATAAAGAAGAGAGCGTTTCAATAAGAAGAGAGATTTGGGATTGTACACAATGTTCTACGACTCCCTTGTGGTTTTTTTTTTTTTTTTTTAAGATTTTCCCTATATTTAAAAGAAGGAAATATGTTATAAAGAAACTGTTGCTAGTGGTCAATTAATGCAAATGGAAGAGACGTATGCTGCAATCCTGTCCATTCATTTATACTATTCAGTCAACATCGATGATGATGATGATGCTGGGCAATAATGGGAAAGGCCTTTTTTTTTTTTTTTTGGTTGTGCTTGTAGTGCTCAACTTTCTTTTACCACTTTGAATAATGAATCTGGTCTCTCTCTCTAACTACTTCCCTTCTATTTTATATATTTACATGATGACCGAAAAGGAGCTTTAAAATCAAAGAATATAACAGTATGTACAAAAGAATCAGCAGTCACCCAAGAAGAACCCATTCCGATCCACCATAACTAAAGCTTCTCAACCGGCAAAAGAGTTAGAATGTCAAATCACTGCAACCATCATGTGCCCATCAAGCTTCCAAGATTCCACCATTTCTTCTTTTTCCTTGTGTCCGATGCAGGCAGATCTAGAGATGAAACAATTGTAAATTGAAGGAAGGAGAAATGTAATTGAAATCATTACAACTAACAAAATGTTTGGCTAAAATTTGTCTATATTCCAGATTTCCAGTAAATGTATATTACCAAGAAATAAATGTTTTACCTCCTTCTGGATAAATTGAATTGTAATGCACCTCAGCCCAAAAGCTCAGGAAAATAACTGCACAAGCCAAAAAAAAATTGACAAGGCTAAAGAAAGGGGCATGAAAGGTTATCCACTCAGATGATCATAGTTTAGTAAAAGTGTTTTATCTTACTCATAATTTGGTTAAAATAATTTTTTTTTATATATAAGTAATCGAATTTCATTAAAACCAAAGGGCGCACCCAAGTGCGCAGGAAATGTATATAATAGAAACACCTAATCAGAAAAAGAAAAAAGATGAAAAATAGGCACGGTATCAAGCTTATAACTCTACAAAATCGTTCACAGAGTTATGATGATCAAGCCAAATAAGAAAAATCATAAAGGAGGTGTAGAACAAATACAAAGTCAAGCAAGCCATCCCAAGATCTACAAAAGTTTCAAAGGGTTGGAATAATATTTAAAAACCTACCTACAACCAAGAGAGTGGTGGATTAGATGGCAAAGTTCAAATTCAATAATGTTATCTTTTACGCGACCATTATTTTGGACTATGCTTAAGGATTGGATTGGATTCTTATGACAGCATGATTTAAATATTCAAAATAGTGGGTGCCGTTTGCAAAATTAAGTTACTTTTGGTGTCAAATAAATTTATAGCAAAGTATTCTGAGTTTCCTTACAACTTCAGCAAACATAACAAGCATGCATAAACATACTCACATCTTAAATTCGAAATTGGTATCAATCAGAATAGATTATTCCATTTTGGCATCTCAACATATCTATCAGAACAACTACAAACGCAATCTGCATTGGTTATAAAACAAAAAGTTCCACAATGGTAATAAAAAATTCTATACTTACTTCGTTTGGACTTCTGGTTATGTGGGAGGATCTCAATGTAACATGTGTCCTTGAATGAAGTTAGCACAAACATCTTGACACCATACTGCAAACATATGGTAAAACATGCATCAATTATATCCATGCAGAGGTCAATAAATTCATAAAGAAAAGGCACTAAAAACTCTTTGAGGACATACTGCATGAACTGGGTGGGGTGGTAGAAAATGAAACATGCCAATGGAAATAACCATTTTGCAGATTTGGTTTATTAGGAATGGCTGTTTGCTTAACCACCTTTCGACAAGAGAATTCTAAAGTATATGCTACACAATGAAGTCTCACTCTGAATAATTTCGAAAACTTTGGCATATTTAACCATAAGCTAAAAATGAGACACATAATTTACTCATTTGCACCTAGTAAGTGTTGTTTCATGTTTCCCGTCACTTCCAAGCATTTCAAAATTTTCTTCCATCTGTATTCACTTGCAGCACATTTCTGTATGCAAGCTCATTTATCAATTATAGTACAGAATGTAATAAAGTTTACAATTTGGCCTAACCAAATTCTTCCAGGATTTTCAGACACAAGGTAATACTGACACTCTCAAGAGCTAAACTTTCCTTTTACAGGAAAATTGATTCAAGTTTAGGTGATCAGGTAGAAGGGTCAACAGGCAAAGTTTAACTCTTAATATTGTTCTCAAAATCACCAAAAGACAAATCTAGTGGAAAGTAAAGGGAGGAGAAAAAAAAAGTACTATAATTCATTGTACCCAATCTGCAGCAGCCTGCAATGTCACATGATCACCCCATTCGCCATTCCTATTTCATGAACCCAACAAAGAAGGCATATAAGCATAAAAAATATTTTAATAAAGCTTTTTACGAATTAAATACCACAAAAACAGGGAATGGCACAATACTTGCTCATTTTCTTCAAATAGTCATTGTAAGCCATGGGTACATAACCCTCATACTTTTCCGGCTGAGACTTCAGCTGATGACATCAACACAAAAAAATTATCACTCTCCTAATAATATTGAAATATTTGCATCACAAAGAAGTAAACATTCAAATACAACCAACCTGTCGGATAATCTGTTCTCTTACAACAGCGTGGTGCTCATGAGAACGATAGAGTTGATCGGATAAAGCACGAAACTGGAAAATATGGACTAATAAGATGTCTCTCAAATCCATAATCTTTATAACACAATATTAAAAGCAATAAAATTGAGAAGCACACAATTTTACAAGTAACACCAATAGCTAATAACAAACATCACAAAAATTAATACATAACAGCCCTAGTGATAGTGTACTAGTTTTGTATGATTTCAAATTTCAGTTACGCTATAGAAAACAGAATCAGCAAGCCTGGGGCCATTTCACTTAAATATCATAAATAATTAATTTAACACAAGGGTTTGACAAGAAACAAAGACTGTCAAATCCAAGATTAATTATCAAATAATTGAAGTCAGTTGAATAATAGAAACAGTAATCAGCATGACGGGACAACTTCATTTGTCAACTCACACAAAATAGAGAAGTAGCAAAAGACCATGTGTTGGTAACAATTAGAAGAAAATAGCTGTATATAAAGTATATTTGCAAGTGACTTGGAAACCAACTGTAACTGAACCTATCATATCAAGTATACAATCTTTTTTTCTTTCTTGGTTATGAACCTATCATATATTCAAGTGAAACATCTAAAAGGCAAGGCTACCCTTTTTCTGCAAATTATAAAAGAAGATTCCAAATTAAGGTTTGTCGCTTTTCATCGGATGCCTATTGTTAAACTATTAATTTACATAATTACAGGGTAATTACATTTTACCCTCACTAAGTATCACGCATTTTCAACATGGCACCATGAACTGGCACTCAGCCGCATGCATTGAAGTACCACTCACTTACAAAAAATCCCTGCCGTTAGGGAATCTCGTTAAATCAAACAGAATATTCCTTCTTAAAACGTTAAATCTAGTTAAAGGACGGAAATATCCTCAAATAAAAAATATAAACATTAAAAACTCAGAAAAAAAACTAAAATTTTAAAACTAAATAAAAAATTAAAACTTAAGAATTGAACAAAAACTTTTATAAAAAATAAAAAATAAAAAAAGACTTGGGGTGGCAGAACCACCAGCAATAACTTTTTTTTGTTGTTGTTGGTGTATATATATATATATATATATTAATTTGTTTAATTTTAAGGGTATTTTATTAAATTTTGTTTCTAAACTTAGGGTATTTGCGACATTTCAAGCTTTTTTTTAACGAGATTTACTAACAAAAGAGGGGTTTTGGTAAGTAAATAGTAGTTCAATGTGGCCAAGTGTCAAGAGTGTCGGTTCATGGTGCCATGTTGAAAATGCATTGTAATTCATGGGAGTGAAAGGTAATTATCCTAATAATTAAATTCATCATTTCCTATCAATTTAAGTTTTTGGGATAAGTATTGTTTTAACATGGTATCAGAGACGAAGTCCCAAGTTCGAACATTGACTCTATAGTTCATCTCCTATTTCAATTAAAATAGTCCACGTGTTGTTTGGTCTCACACGTGAAAGAGTCTTAACAATAATTTAAATAATTAAATTCACAATTTCCTATCAGTTTAAATTTTTGGGATAAGAGATAAATTAAAACTTATTAAATAAAATAGGAGCTTCCAATGTCTGTGTTGACTTAGTATATTAGCAAATGACAACTCAAGAGTTCTATTGTACATGATTCATCAGGTAAATTAAGTTCCATGTTATTTGGGATTCCTTTCCTGGAAGGGAATTTAAGTTGAACTATTCATTTCCATGAAAAATAAGGCTAATTTCCTTTGCCAATGAACTGCTTCTTAGGTCATGGACTCAGAAGAAAATAAAGACAAACAACATTGAAGAACACACTGCAGGGTGGTACTTGTAATAAGCCATGAATAATGATTACCAAAACTATATGTGCAGGCATTACCAATTGCACTTCTTCATCTTAACAACCCCCCCCCCCCCTCCCCCCCCCCCCCAAAAAAAAAAAAAATTAATTAATTAAATATGCAATAACCAAACACTTTTTGTTTTAATCAGAGACAACAACAACACAGAACCTCTCATTTACATTTCCAAGTATAAGCATCTACGCAGAAAGATAAGAGGAGAGAAAGAGGGGGGGAACCAACCTGACAGTTACCGTCGCCTTGAACCTTAAGCTCAACCAGATCATATAACTGCAGTCTGAAAAGACCAAATATGTCAACATACATACAGTAATTTGAACAAATTTCTAATACTAGAAACTACCTAAAAAGAAAGATGAGGCATGAAAGTTTTAATAACTTATAAAAATGTAAGAACATATTGACAAGCAAAATGCATTTAAAATGTAACAAGGGCTACTATAGACCCTTGCACATAGCCATGCAGATAGTCTCTCCACACGTGAAACACATAATATGTAGATCTTAAATTTGTTAAAAACATAGATGAATCATGCCTTAACTTCATAAAATATTATTTAATTGTCTGGACATACCATAATCAATTGTTCATAATGTGCGGCAGATAACAGGATACACCATAAATCAGAGCACTTAAGTATTAATGCTCTATAAAAACTACTACTTATTAAGTTAAACTGAGGTGAATTCAAAAGTTGCACCCCAAGTGATTTAGCAAAAGCTTTACTCAGAGACACTTTCCCTCCAACCATTACCCCCTCTCCCCTTTTCCCTGCCCCTCTTTGTTAATTCCAACACCACGCCATATGTCAAACAATATAGTAACCACTTTCTTTTCTATAGTTAATATAATAATCACTTTAACCTCAAGGGGTTGGCTTAAGTGGTAAGGGCCTTGGTCTTGGTGGCGTTTCCATCAAGTCTAAGGTTCGAATCCCTTTGAGTGCAGACAATTCCTTGGGGCCAGCCCTTTTCCCATAAATCAAAGCACTTAATTATTAATGCTCTATAAAAACTACTACTTATTAAGTTAAACTGAGGTGAATTCAAAAGTAGCACCCCAAGCGATTTAGCAAAAGCTTTACTCAGAGACACTTTCCCTCCAACCATTCCCCCCTCTCCCCTTTTCCCTGCACCTCTTTGTTAATTCCAACACCACGCCATATGTCAAACAATATAGTAACCACTTTCTTTTCTATAGTTAATATAATAATCACTTTAACCTCAAGGGGTTGGCTTAAGTGGTAAGGGCCTTGGTTTTGGTGGTGTTTCCATCAAGCTTTAGGTTCGAATCCCTTTGGGTGCAAACAATTCCTTGGGGCCAGCCGGAGTATTACCCGGTCTGTGCGGAGGGGGTGCAATAATTTCAACTTCTAGTGTCTTATTTACGCTCTTTGTTCATGATTCAAGCTCTCCTTGATTCTGTGCAAAGCAAAGAATTTCAGTTCTTGTATATCCATCAGTAAAGAAATCTAACACATTCGGGCAAGCAGCTCAAGGATCATTCCTACTTTTTTGATAAATTCCAAGTATCGGCGGCTTTAATAGTTTTGATATTTTCAGTAATTTATCTTTAAAAAAAACACCATCATAAACATATAACCTAGACAACTCAATATTTCAAGTGTACTAAGCACAGGAATAGAAAAAGGGAAATGACACAAGACCTCTCTAGCAGCCTTTGATGATCTGTTATTTCTTCATCAGCCGAGGGTATTTTCTCATTAGTTTTAGGAACATGCTGCAAAAAAAAAAGAGGGAAGTGTCAATTGCAGTTCATAATAACCGTCAACAGCCACAGCCTATACAACAAATTAAGAATGCACATCTCTCTGCTCAAATATAAGCTATATTCGTTTCAGACTTCTTCTTTTTTTTGGTGGATAATTTCGTTAAAAAATAAATCCTCAAAAAGAAGCACAACCCTAATACTTGGAAG
This sequence comes from Corylus avellana, assembly GCF_965113065.1. NCBI lineage: Eukaryota > Viridiplantae > Streptophyta > Magnoliopsida > Fagales > Betulaceae > Corylus > Corylus avellana. Next base: position 25,641,244 of record NC_142495.1, on the reverse strand, counting down.
AATACAAGAGAAACACCCAAATGGAAAAGCTAATATCTTAAGCTTATAACATCAATTAACCCCCACAAATTTGAGTGGGAGAAACAACTCGTACCCGCCGTCCAATCATAGAGAGAATGAAAGAACAGAAACTTCAACTTCAGCAAGGGTAATTCACAACCCTCAAAATTCCGCACGTTCCTCTCTCTCTCCAACTATGTTTCAGATGAATTAATGGCCAATTAGTACCATAACTAAATAATTTGCTTCATAAGAGATTTATGATGAGTTTATACCCCAAAAGTCCCCTGAAAAAGTAGAGGATATACCCCAACAGTCCCCTGAAAAAAGTAGAGGATTCCCAACAGCACCCCTAGAAAAAAGTAGAGGATGCTCCTTCACTTTAAGCAGACCTGTCAGTCTCCTGATTTTGCAATAATAAAAGTTATCCTAAACCAGTTGTGGAATCTGCTTTACAATGCACCATCTTCAACCTAGGTGCAGCAAATTAACGGGCAAGGTATCAAAATATGCTTAAGAGAAGTTTGAAATCAAAAAGCACCTAAAACACCCATCATTGAATAAGTAGACAGCCAGTCTCACTAAAAAATATTGCAATGTCACAAGAAAATATGAGCTTGAGTTAAACATCCTGCATACAAAACTTTCATATTGCCGAAAATGCTCTCTCTCTCATACTTTTCAAAAGAACACACCACTACACATAACGAATATAAATCAGTTACACTTTAGCTCTTCAATCCTCCTATGAGCTGTAATATACTGCAGAATCCACCCACAAATAATGATGATGATAAGGGGGATAATGAGGATGACAATGATAATCAATGACGTAAAAATATATGTTTCCAACCGAAGAACTTCAAATACTATACTTTCAAGGGAGGAAAAAAAAAACTTACAGGAACAGGAACCATCTGATTCAATCTTTTGCCTACTTCACCATCAAGTACAGACTCATCTGTTATGTCCAATGTATTTGAAAAGTCTTCCACATATGATGATTTTTCTCCTGGGCTAAAGCATGGATGGAAATTTCCAATTTCAGCCACCACATAATTCTCCATTTTGCTACAATCATCAGCCTCCTCCATATTTCTGCCAGGATTACTTGTGCCTTTTTTATCATTGTCATTCCCTGCATATTGTTGGCAATCTATCGCAATAAGAAAAACAGGAAATAACACCAAAATGGACAATAATCAGAACTGTGGCAGCCAAGGTTTCATTACCAGTACTGTAGTGTCTTTTTGAAGGGCCAAGCCAGTCCTGTGCAAGAACGGATGATTGAATATTCTCTTCCCCAACATTAGATAATCCAGAAGCTTCTAAAGAATCGATTCGCGTAAATTCTTCTTGAAGAGCACGTGCTACAGCCTCATCATTCTCCACATAAGCGTTCTCACAGTAACCTTCGTTGACATACTCAACTTGACTCAAATCTTGGTCATATCGAGTAATGGCATTACAGCAACCATTATTTGTAAGAGTGCAAACATCTAGTAGATGGAGACCCCACCGAGTGACATCAGGATCTAAATCATACGTTGCCATTCGCATGTCAATACCCAAAAGGTACCGTCTACTCCTACAAATATGTTGCTTGCTTTATCTCTATACCCGAAAAGATTTCGGTAACTGGCCAAGTCAAGTAAATTAGTCACATTAAACCAAACATTCCACCTAAAAAACATATATGCACAACCCACTTAAAAGAATGGCAGATAAATGCCAAAAAAATTTCCAAGTATCTTTTTTATTGAAAAATTACACTTGCACCCAATGGTCTTGAACCAAGAACCTCACCTCCCATTCTTATAAAAAGGAGGAGGTGTTAATAGGCGAAAAACTACCAAAAAAAAATTCCAAGTTCAATTCAAAAGTCTTTTACACGCCTAATTACAGAGCATGTCTTCAACCTAAAAGACCCCGATGGTTAATCCCACTTATTCTAATATAAAAATATTTTTTTATTCATTTTTTTGCTTCATCCACGGCCAAAAAAACATGCGGACAACTTCCAATCATACTATAGATCTTTTTTTCCAATATAAACTCATAAAACTTCTACACCAAGTCAAAACAAGGTAAGAAAAGAACAGGGAGCACATTGGTATATTAATTAATCAAAATTGTAAGAGTTTATCTATCTTTAAATTAGAGAAGAACAAGGAGCACATTGGTATATTAAATTCACATCGTAAGAGGAATAATTTAATCTGTTCTTCACCAAATTCAAATCGCATGCATCTCTATGACCTCTAAATTCAATATCTCCAAAAAAAAAAAATTAAAAAAAAAAATTAAAAAAAAAAAATCGAAAACAATTACAAAAGCTCATTCCAACCCATAACAACAATTACGAAAACTCAAATTCCATCCTTAACCGGCACAAACCGCAAAAACCTAGTCCTAAAAATTTCATCGTTTTCAAATTTTTTTACCAACTTTTCAAGTTCAAATCAACTCCAACAAAACCCACAACAAGAAAGCGACAAAGCAATGAAAATATTGCTTAAGAGCACAGAAAGGTACCTCCGAGAGCCCAAAGAAAGATTGTGGAGGCGCGCGAGCTCAAGAATCCTTTTGAGATAAGAAAACGGAGTGGGAACGCACGCGCCGGGGGGAGTTAAATGTCGAGCAGCTATGGATACGGACTTGCGACGGAAAGAATATAGGTGGGGGCGGATATTCGCGAAGTCGGTGAAAATCGCCGTCTGTTTAGGCCTGCTTTTCTTGAAAACTGTCTCCTTTTCGTACATTTGCAATTGTGCAGTGCGCGCTTAAGTTATCAAACAGCCAGCGGCCTGACGTGGCACGTAATAAGGTTATCTTTGAATATACAATATTGAGAAAATAAATGTAATAAATACTAACGTGCAAAATATTAAAACTATTTAATTAATTAAAAAATTATACTTTAAGAATTGTAAAAGATCGTCATCCTATATAATTTATTTATTATTATTATTATTATTTTTGGTAAGTATACATAATTTATTTATTCATGTGTGAAATCGCAACTATTAAAGGCTACGTGGTGTCATGCTAGCACCATAAATGAGGGTATTTATTTTAAAAATATATATTTTTAATTTTGGTTTAAAAAAAAAAGTTTTTGACATAGCGTTATTCTTAAAAAATAATTCTAAGTTATCATCTCTCGTCTCACTTTCATATTACTGAGCTAATAATATGGCAGTCTCATCAACCCTTAGATTTTATATATATGAGAGAGGTTGATCCAAATAGGCATTCATTAGCCCAATAATATAAGAATAGGATGAGAGATAAGTGTTTATAATTATTATTTGATCTAATATAAAGGAAAAAGAATGAACTTTTCAGATTTTAGGTGTGTATTATTTTCTAAAAACCAAGTGAGAGAAATAAGGGCCACTTTAACGTGTGAATGTAAGCCATAGAATGTGAAACCCTTAGCAGCCAGAGAGAAAAGCGAAACCCTTCAACCACATAGGGGAGGAGGGTTGGCCGTTTAGTAGCCTCCCTCCTCCTCCTCATCCTCCTTGCTTCGGTGCCTCCTCTCTTCTCCTTCCTTGCCGCTCCTTTCCCCCTTCGTTTTTCTCCGTTTTTGCCCATTCCCTACCGCTTTTCTTCCCCGCCTTCATTTTCTGCAGCGGGCTCCTTGGCTTTGTTTTGACTCTTTGTGGGTTCGAATTTTGTCTGTGGTCGCCGCCGACCTGTGTCGCCGCTTCGTTGCCCGCTATTAGGGTTTTCTTTCATGCGTACCCACCGCCTCGAGCTCCCACACCCCTGACGCGGCGGTTTCTGGCGTGCACGGGTCGGGCTCCCTTCTGGCTACCGTCTTCCCACTTTGTGCTCATTTCCCCTGTTTTTGTGGCTCCTTCTTGTTTTTTTTTTTTTCTTGTTTGTAGTTGTTTTCAGGTCCTGCTTTGCCAGTCTTCTCCGCACCTGTTCGCCGCCCACCGTCCACTGTTGGGCCTTTCAACCCGTCCCCGCCACGATGAGCTTCCAACGCCCCTTGGGTTTTCGGTTCTCGACGTGTGCGTGATCAGAGTGTGCTATTTTTTTCTTATTTTATTTCCCTATTCTCTTGCTTCTTTAAGATGTATTTGTGTTTTGGCATGTGTTTTTTTCCTGTATTGTTTAATTTTCATGTTTTGTTTGGTTTGTAATAAGGTTCTTTCCCCTCTCACTCGATCTATGTCGCCTTCGGATTAATTAGTTTTGGTCCAGGCCTTTGGGTTGTGGATGTGATCATTATCCTGGCCTTCGGGTCGAGGAGGAAGAGTTTCGGCATGAGAGTCTTTCCACTCTTAGGGTCGAGGAATAATTGCTATCCATGCATTTGGTTGAGTCTGTCTGTTACAGATCTAGTATTAAATATGACTTTAGTCATAGGTTAGCTGATTGATCTCGAATCTTGTACTAAACTTGATAATTTTATAGCTTTATGCTATGGTTGCTTCAGAACTTTGCTCTGTAATGTAAGAGTTTTATGCTCGTGGTATTATTGAATAAAATGTTATGTTTTTCTATAAAAAAAAATAATAATAATAAAAAAAAAGAACTTTTCTAATATTTTATTGATAGGAAAGAAAGGGCATGTATAATATATATTAGTATATATACATCCATATTGAATTGCGGATACAAAAATGATAGAAATTGATATCTAACGGGAGATAAACATAGGAGTTAACACAGTTCGATATAGTCCCCAAGAAGTAGATCAATCAACTGGAGATCACGTATTATGAAGCGAAGATCGCTAATTCGAATCGCTATCCCTCGTCCCCTAACCTTGTATAGACATGTTAAAAAAAAAAAAAAAACACGATTTGATATAGGTACATTGGTTCCAGTATAACAAATAAGATAATATAAATATAAAAAATAAAAAAAAGGGATGAAGGGCATCATAACATAATGATGATTTTGGCTTTGTTTGGCAAAGTATTTTCCTTAAATACTGTAGTTAATGTGAAAAAATAAAATGACAAATGAAAAAGTCAAAAAGTCAAAAAAGTGAATTATATGATAAAAAAGTTAAAAAAAAATTAGAATGTTTTAATATTAATTTTTTTTTTGGGGGAAAATGTGATGAATAGTAACAAAGGAAAAACAAAGGCTTTGCCAAACAAAGCAGAATCACCATTCATCATGGAAGTAATTCTGAGTCAAACTGTAAAAAGGCAACTTTTGGAAATGTACATACACTCGTCTATGTTGATAGAGATTTACACTTCAATTGCACAATACATATATAGAGAACAGAGTAAATTTTCAGAGTTGCCTTATGGCCTAACTGGCATGTGCACCAATTGGGTGGGATGATTCCTTCATTTCACCCCAACTATGTTCAACATGTCCTGACAACCTTAGGTCTCCATGCTCCCCAATTCAAACAACCTTTTTCTCCAACAATTGGATCCAAAAACCATCTCCGTAAACGTTCTCTTTTGGACTCTATGGAATCATCTTCTGAAGCCAAACTCTTCATGGGGGGTTGGGGGCATTCAACATCTTCTGTGTCCACAATTTGATTCACCGTCTCCAAGACTTCGCTCATTTTGGGGCGTGATTTAAGCTGCCGCACCAAGCACCGGTTGGCTATGGCAGCTAACATTTGGGCCGACTTGAGCGAATACTTTCCTTCAAGCCTCGGGTCCAAAATCAGCTCAAACTTCCTCGAGTTAGAGAGGTGTGGCTTGACCCAATCCAACAGTTTTTGCTCGTTTTTGGGGAGGTTCCGATCGAAAGGGCGCCTGCCAGTGATGAGTTCATAAAGGAAAACTCCATAGCTCCAGATATCACTTTTTGATGTAAGATGCCCAGTTTGAATGTATTCAGGAGCCGCATATCCAATTGTTCCTACAACCTATATAAAAATTAGGAAAATTGGTTCCTCTATTTCTGTGAACTAACACCAACATACAGAAAGCATATAAGTCATGGTTTATTTCCAATTTTCCATAATGGTTCCAGCAACAAGAAGAATAAGATATGCAGAAAAAAGTGTAAATAGACAAGTCAACATTCGAACACATGAAACAATAGATTATCCTTTGAAGTGCATTACTAGGATGATCAAAATAACAGGGATTTTCCAAGTTAGAAAGAAGCTAGATACTTTTAACGAAAAAGATCATTATAATAACAAATGTGATCAGAAATGAACCATCTTCTGCATATGGCCTGCATCCCTATTTAATACTAATTCAAGAATAATTTGAAAGACATGTGAGAACCAACTTGTGCAAGTGTAGCAGATTTACCGCAGTCGAGACATGACTTAATCCATCTGAAGGCCCCAGCCTAGCCAATCCAAAGTCCGACAACTTTGCATTCCATTGGTCATCCAAAAGTATGTTTGAAGACTTGAAATCCCTGAAAATAATCTGTGCCAATAAAATTTTTATAAAAAAAAGGACTTTCTTTTTGATCCAGAAGCTTCAATGTATAATGGCTAATCTTTTTTCTAAATAGTTCTACTAAATTTCAGAAAAATCTCATATCCAGACTCAAAAGAACATAAAAGACCTGAAAATCCATTCCTTCATGGAGGTATGCTAAGCCACGAGCAGTATCCTGGGCTATTCTCATTCTTGTGGTCCACGGAAGAGGTGCATGAAACCGGCTTGATAAGTGATCCTGCACACTCCTGTTGGGCATGTATTCATATATCAGCAGCCTCTGGATCCCTCTTTCATCATCCTCAGCACAGTAGCCCAATAATTTAACAAGATTTGGATGTTCAACAACCCCTAAAACATTTACTTCTGTCACCCACTCTTTATGGCCCTGTCAGACAAGATATGATATCAACAAAATCATACCTCTAAAAGAGGCAGTCAAGTATTTTTAAATGCTACAAAGACAGACATGTAAAGAAGAAAACAATAACAATAAATTTTCCTCAATACTTTTTCTTTTTAAACTTCCCCAATAAGAGGGTGAGATGATATATGACAAAAACATATCTATTGCGTTTTTGGCACTCCCTACATAAAGCCTACATGTTAACACACAAGTTCATTCCATTACCATGACAAACATACAAATATATGTATGAAAATTTTCTAATTTTCCTGCAGCCAACATTACACTAGTGATTATTGCATAATGAGATTTGAAAGACGTACATTTCCACTCAAATACAGAAAGAAGATGAAGAAAACTTGCCTGCAATCCTCTTTTACTTAGTTGTTTAACGGCAACATCTATCTTTTTGTGCGGATCATCTGTGCTCCGGATCACAGCCCTATATACTCCACCAAACCCACCCTCTCCAAGCATGAGGGAGCGGCTGAAATTCTTAGTGGCCGTCTTCAACTCTGAGAATGTGAATTCTCTGAGATTACTTTGTCTTTGAGACAAGATTGCAAATGACTTAGCAGAGGATGCTGTGCTAAATTCTGAGACATTCTGAGAATTAAATTCAGATCCAGACCTCCTTGGATCCTGGTCCATTGACATGGACGTGGAAGTGGACCGAACCGAAATGGACTTTGTAGTCCCTGGTGGGCCTGGTTCCTCATTTTTCGCTTTGTTGGACAAACTAAAACACTTCATAGCCCCTCAAAACTGAATGCTTCACTGCACATCAAACAATTGTATTATGGTGGGAAAACAAGACCAACCCAAGAGCAAATGTATGTTTATAAGTCGAAGTATGTTTATGAAACTCAAAAACTGTATTTGAAATTTCCCTTTCACATAGTTAGATGATTGTAATATATTTGGCTTAAATGTACCCCATGAATTCAACACGACAATAGGGAAGCTATCATCTTTTGATGAAAACAAATTAAGAAGTCAAACCTGCCATACTTATGAGATTTTGTAAAACACTTTGCATATATAGCTCATCTCTTTTGAATTTCCTGTTCCTCTGAGAAAATCTTTTCATACAGAATCAGGGCTGAGCTTAGAAAAATGATCCCCCATTTCTATTGCAGACTCCAAGTTTATCAAAACGGTCAAATATTCAAATTGGATTCCTAGAACAACTTCATATTTCATACGCTATACTCTAGAACTCCCTTTCAGTAGTGATTTTACGGAACCCATGTTCCAACTTTGATGAGTTATGCAGAACACTTGAGGTGCAAGAACACAAAAAAGTAGGAGGAAATTTAAATTCTTTAGGGGAACAGTCAATATTTTGAAACCCAAAATTCCATTTTCATTGAACTCTCTTGAATACTCACACTCAACGACAAAAAAAGTTCAATCTAAGAAATTTAGCATTCGAAAACACCAAAGTGAAAAGAAGAAGTAGACGAAGACAAAGACATACCTCTCATATAAGTCTAATAGATAGAACTGAAGGAACAATTTGAAAACACTCACACAACTTCATTTTCGGAATTCTTAAGAGAAACCCAGAAGCCGAGGGAGGGGTTTGTGTGTGTGCAAGAACAGGACAAGCTCTACATGATCTGCGGGAAGTCAACAGAAGGCAGCTGGAATTCAGGTTACCAACCAAGAACCCCATTACATTAAAAAAGAAAAGAGTAAACTCACCTCCCCTCCCCCCCACAAAAAAAAAAAACAAAAACAAAAACAAAAGAATAAAGAAAAAGCAAGAGAGCGTGTGATCACCAAGTGGTGTGGTGTGAAAAAGGGTTTGCGGTGAAAGCGAAAACCGAGTGAGAAGATGGTGGCTTTTTCCAAAAGAAAATCATAGATTAGAGACACGGCAGTATATGACGGAGACCGAGTTATCTTTAATGCATTGGTGATTTTTAAAGGCAGATGGAGGTTGAAAACCATTGGCAAGGTTGTCTGATTCTGTACATTGATGCTTCGTGAACCTGTCATCGCCACAAGGGCAGCTTCCAAGAAAACATTAAATGTTGTCTAGCCTTGGAAAAGTCTTATTTTAAATATAAATCCACTAAATTAAAAGCTTTGACTTTCTAGAAGATAACTGCAAAAGCGATAAAAAAAAATTGTGGAAGAGTAAGGGATTTTGCCATCAAAATCTCATCATATTGATTAGCACGAAGAGGGCCATTCTTCATCGCCACAAGGACAGCTTCCAAGACAACATTAGACGTTGTCTAGCCTTGGAAAAGTTTTATTTTAAATATAAATCCACTAAATTAAAAGTTTTGACTTTCTAGAAGATAACTGCAAAAGCGATAAAAAAAAATTGTGGAAGATTAAGGGATTTTGCCATCAAAATCTCATCATATTGATTAGCACGAAGAGGGCCATTCTTCCTTTTCTCTTGCAATAACGAATCTCATCTTTGTATTGTTTACAATATTAATAGATCAAGAATGTAAAAGCTATTTGTTTAAGGACTTTTTTAATTTTTTTTATACTACTATTGGATTTTATTTTATTTTATTGGATATTATTATGGTTGTACACGAAAAGTTAAACTAAGTGATAATTTATTTAATTTTTAAATAATTTTGTATCAAACAATTTTATGCACTTAAAGAGAGAAACATAGATGTTGAAATAATGAAGATGCAGAAATATGAGAGCAAGCAAGAGAGAGAAATAACACAAAGAACTTATGGGTGGTTCGGTGTTAGACACCTACGTCTACCACTTGAAATACTCCTAAAGGCTACATTGTGCTAATTAACTTTTTTGATTTGTCTACAATACAAAGGTCTCTATTTATAGGATATTGTCTAAATATAAGTATAGTAATCAAAGAAAATTGATTTGATTACAATCTCAATATTTGATTACAATCAAACCATAAATAGAGAATATTTGATATCAACCTCATTATGGAATATACGGAAAATATATATTATAACATCCCCTCAAACTCAAGGTAGAATATTATGGAACCTTGAGTTTGAAATCAGAAACAATGATGATGGCAGTGGTGGAGGCGGGGAACAGGCCGTAGATGATGACGACTGCCGGAGGAGATAGAGGCTGGCGGGCGGCTAGCGACGGCGGCATGTGGGTGGTGAATGCAGATTCGAAAGGATCGACAACAGGTCAGGGCTGACAATAAACCAAACTTCAAAAGGGGCCGACGACGGGCCAAAATCCAAAAAAAGTCTGACAACGGACTTGGGCTAACAATGAGTCAAACTTTAAAAGGGGGCTGATAATGGGCCAGGGCTGACAATGAGCCAAAAATAATAATAAAAAAAGGCCGACTACTAGCCAGGGCCAACTTGGGCCAAAAATAAAAAGAAAATGAGCCTACTTGAGCAGTTATCAAATCGGTGCACCGAACCTAACTGACGATGTGGCGTGCGTGATGTGGTCACTTTTGGACCGCATCTTTCTTTCTTTCTTTGTTTCACTCAACGCCACACGTAGCACCCTAGCTTTTTGGATAACTGATAATTTAATATGGTATCAAAGCTAAAAGTCATGAGATTGAACCTTGACTCCGTCAAATCACCCCCCATTTAAATTAAATATTTCACGTGTTGGGTCTCACTATTAAAAGGGAGTTTGAGCCCACACGTGAAGGGGTGTTAACGTGTTGATTAAGTGATTAAATTTAGCTCTTCTTATCAGTTTAAACTTTTATGATAACTGATAATTTAACAATAAAGATATATTGGGAAGCATACATAATGCCTATTATTGGGAATCCTATCAAATTCTTATCAATTTTCAAATGTGTGTGCACTCACATTCCTGAAAATTTATATTCTTATGCATCACATTCCTGAAAATGTGAATGAATAAAGGAATGTTATATTTTGCAAACCAAACATCACATTAGGGATTACTACCCGTAATGGAAAATTGGACCAGTTGTAATGGATCAAATCTCATGATAAATCTCTTCTTAGAGCATTAGTAACTGATTAGCTATTTCTATCTATATATACCTTAGCTAGAATACCTTTTTTTTTTTCTTCTATTTTAACTACAAAAATGTCAAAATTGTCGTACATCTCACTCTCTAAATCTTTATTTACTCTATTAAACTAATATTTTACATAATTTTATAATTATTTTTATTTTATCAAATCTTTCACTCTCTCCTCTCTCGTGTTCAATTAAATCACTCTTTTGTGAACCACGCTTGATGCTCGTTATTTTGCTCGCCTCCGCTCGTTGTTGTCCCACCGCCACTATGCTCACCACCAAGCTTGCCACCTTGCATGTGCCGGTCGCTTGTGGCAGCCGGAGAGAAGAGAGAGATAGAGAGGATAAATAGTCAAGAGACAAAGAATGTGTGTGTTATGAGAATTTAAAAAAATGGAGAAGCTACAATACCAACCCAAATTTGGGTTGATATTGTAGCTCATTTTGACTTTAGCTTAAGGATACATGATGGGTGTAGGGTGGTTGGAGTTCTATCTAAATTTTACATAGGATCATGATAATGATGGGTGTGGGATTGTTATATGGGTTCTATCCAAAATTTACATAGAATGCAAGGATGCATAAACGGATGTGAATGCTCAATGTATTTGGATCCATCTCTATACTTTTTCCTCTTATTATGGATAACTCAAATAGATACTAAGATTACCTATCTCTTTAATTTTGTCGAAATATATATAAAATATGAAAAAAAAAAGAGCGAAAGCGAAAGCGAAGAGATACGTATGAGTTACATCTTATATATTTACGGTATGAAACAATGACACAAATTTCCTCCAAATTTAGAGAAAATTTCCTATAACATATTTAAATAAATGACAAGTGTCATTCAAAATCTTTGATTTTTTCAAAAATTAATGTTTAGATTCATAGATTAGTAGAATAATAATAAATTACTCTTAAAAATATTAAAAAAAAATTGCGAGAGATGATACTTGTTACCTATTCAAGTAAGTTGAAGGTTATTCATTTCAAACTGATTTGAAATAAATTTCTTTTAGGGTTTAGGGAAAGAACAAACCCTATCTATTTATAGAGAAACAATAAGCAGTGATTAATACATTTTAAAGTAGATATAAATTACTTAAGGAAAAGAAATATAATAAAGGAGAATAAAAATATTATAACATAAATGGAAAAAACTTATTAAGAAAAATATTGATAACTCTAATTTAAAAAAAGAAAACGCTATATTTCCTCCTCTAGTTCTTCTTCCATCCCACACCTTTCAAAATTATCATTGAATCCATAAGGTCATTTGCTTAAGAAAAATAAAAAAGATTGCATTGCATGTACTAATATTAAAATCTACACGTAAAAAATATTAAAATATTAATTAAATAATTAAATTCACCATTTTCTAATTTAACACCAAACAACATTTTAATTCCCCTTAAGTATTGTATATATGCAACAACAATATTATTGGTATTGACATAAAATAGTACACAACACAACCTTCCTTTAATTATGTTATGAGATGAATAATATAAAGTCTTTTTCAAAAAAAAAGAAAAGAAAAGAAAAAAGTATTGTCTTTAACCTGTTTTCATCCAAATGCTTTACTTTCTCCACTTCTCGTATTTTTAATTTAATTAAACTCTTGAGTTTTGCTTAAGAAATGTTTTTATAGGTTAAGAATATTTGTTTTATATGTGTACTTGTTCCTTCCCATGTTCGATTTTTTCTCGTTCCAACCATAAAAGGACAACAAAAACCGAACATGTCTGATAGCCGGCAAACGCAACTTACGCAAGTCGTCAGGACGTGTTCTCCTTCTCCCCAGTTGGTCCCTCCACACTCCCTCCACCTCTCTCTCTCTCTCTCTCTCTCTCTCTCTCTCCATGTTTGACCTCTGATACCACAGAGAGACAGACAGAGCAACCACATTGTGCGGACTCCATTACCCTTTTATGAGCTCAACATATTTGATTCATAGTCTCAATACTTGCCTCCCAATCCCCATATCTTCCATTGCCCAAATGAGCTTAAAGAAGAAGGTGAAGATATTCAAGTTGTGGGCAACTCTCGCTTTAGCCACTGTGGGTTTGAGTTTGGTGGGGTTGGTCCGATGCCAAGATGTGAATGACTACAATAGCCAGTTCGACAACCCTGCGGCTCTTCGGCTTATCACATCGGTCGTCTACAGCAAGGTTTCCAATCTGACGGCTGCCATTGGTCAGGATTTCAGCAACCGCTCCAGCTTCTGCATTAAGGATTGGTGAGTGATTCGTTTTAGCTTTCCTATTTTTTTGGTTGCTCAGAAAAGCATGAAAAGAAACGGAAGTAGAATGTTGAATCTTGTTATTTTGATTTCATTCGGGTGTGAACAGTCAACTCAAGTAAGCAGTTGGATGAAATTCATATATGAGAGTTTTTAAGTATCAACCTTTTTAATTTCCTTTCTTCTGTTGCAATATTTCGGCAAACTAACAAAGACTTGATTTTGATTTTTTTAACATTTTCAAATGTGTTTACAAGTACTATAGGGTTCAATTTTGCTTGATTGGATTTTAAAGCTCACTTTATTGTTTCAGGGATGCTGATTGGAACCGAGCATTTAACTTTTCATCCAACTTGGACTTCTTGGCTTCTTGCATTCAAAAGACCAATGGTATAAGTAATATAAATAATTATTAAGAAAAAAGTTAATGCTGCTCTTTTCATTTTGATGGGAAATCACAGATCGTCAATCGTATGCTCTAGATTCTTGTTTTCTTTTGTTTACCTCAGTTTTTTTGGCAACCAATTGAGGTGTTCATTTGTCAGCCAGAAACTTCACATTGTTATTGCACTGATGTAAAACTCTGAAAGATTACTGATGTTGTGGTCAAAAGATCACAGAGGCACAAGTTATTCATGCCTCATTTGATTGGCTAGATGGAAGTAAATGAAAGTACAGTGTCATAGGGTTTGGGATAGTATGGGTTTTGCTAGATTTCACATTTTCTTGTGAAATTTCAGTAATTATATGGCACATTGGGTTCAACATAATTTTTTTGGTTCACGCTATCTTTAATAAACGTTAACTTATCAGAAAAGATGCCATGGTTAACACTCATTCAGATTTTATATGCTACTAAAGAGACTTGGTTTGCCTGCCCTCAATTTCTTTTAGCTAGTAATTGCTAAGGTGCTATCTATAGCACCGGTGTGCTCCTCATCCTGCATTGCCTTGGCAAGTTCATGTTTAGGCCAAAAGGACAATGTGCACAAGGAGGGTCTAAAAAAATCCACCATAAAAAATATGAACAACATATGCAGTTTTTTCCCCTTGCTGAATATTCTCAACCAACTAGTAAATCTTTTTTGGTTATAATTTGTATCTTCTCATATTGTGGTGGTATTCATTGTTCAACAGGAGACATTACACGGCGGTTGTGCACAGCAGCGGAAATAAAGATTTACTTCAATAGTTTCTTTGAAGGATCTGAAAGTGTAAATTACCTAAAACCTAATAAGAACTGTAATTTAACCTCGTGGGTTTCTGGTTGTGAGCCAGGATGGGCTTGTAGTGTTGGCCCAGATCAGCAGGTTGACCTTAACAATGCAAAGGTCATCCCTTCAAGAACTCTCGACTGCCATGCTTGTTGTGAGGGTTTCTTCTGTCCTCATGGTATTACGTGCATGATACGTAAGTATTTGAGAATCCTTTACATGTTTTCTTTCTCTAAAAATGACAGTAGCTTCTAATTGATAAGCCTTCAAATACCGATTCATTTATAGACATCAATTGCCATAATAAATTGGTGATTCTAAGTTATTGAATATAACCCCAAGGGGTTGGCCCAAGTGGTGGAGGCCTTGGTCTTGAGGTGTTATCCCTTCAAAGTCTAAAGTTCAACACCTCATGGGTGCAAACAATCCATTGGGGCCACACCCCCTTGTGAAAAGTCAACGATTTAACTAGTTCTGTGTAGGAAAATTTCTGAGGATGTGGTGCACGGAACCGGGATTTACTCTGTAAGGGTGGGTCCGAAGGACCCTACCTTGGAGAGGTTCCCCGACAAAAAAGAAAAAAGTTATTGAATATAAGGTTACATTTAAATTTTTACCCTTCGGATAAAGAACTTTGAAATGTCATCTGTTTTCCTGCTTTAAAGTGCAAGATGTTCTTGATCTTGGTTAAAAAATGTCTCTAATGTTTCTTCCGGTTTTTTCCATTTGGTATCATATCCTTGAAGCTTGCCCACTAGGTTCCTATTGTCCCCTTGCTATGCTCAACAAAACAACTGGTGTTTGTGAACCGTAAGTTCGTCTTCTAGCCCTAATATCATTTTTATTTGTCATTATCTTAAATGTTCAATAAGAATACCACTTACATATTTCTATATGTTTCTGCAGATATCTGTACCAACTACCTCCAGGGATGCCAAACCATACTTGTGGAGGAGCAAATATTTGGGCTGATGTTGGTAGTAGTAGTGAGTTATTCTGTTCAGCTGGATCATTTTGTCCAACTACCACCAGCAGATTAACTTGCAGTAGTGGGTATAAGTTTTTTCCTCAAAGTTGGTCACTTAACAACCTTGTCTAACGTTTTGCTAGTTTTAACCCGGTACCATTTGTTACATCACGTTTCGACAAGAAAGTATGGATATACAACTTTTATTTTATTTTGCCTTTGAATATCTTGTATAATAATATAATTGCTTCTTTCTGCCTCCATGAATACCTTTCTAATGCTATTTTTTTCTTCATGAAATTGCAGACAT
This sequence comes from Corylus avellana, assembly GCF_965113065.1. Classification (NCBI taxonomy): domain Eukaryota; kingdom Viridiplantae; phylum Streptophyta; class Magnoliopsida; order Fagales; family Betulaceae; genus Corylus; species Corylus avellana. Next base: position 25,625,714 of record NC_142495.1, on the reverse strand, counting down.
TACTGCAAGATGGGTTCTACATCCGAGAAAAGTAAGCTCTTCCACCCCCCCCCCCCCCCCTTTTTTTGATAAAACTATGAAGTTGCTTATGATAGTATAGTAATAATTGAATGCTTGCAAGAGAATTTTTATTTTTTTTAAATTGTTCTTTTTTTTTTATAAGTAATTGCATATCATAAATAAAGCGCAAAGAGACACAACCCTAGTACACATGGAGTATACAAGAGAATCCTTAATATGAAGAAAAAAAAAAAAGAACAAAAATTCAAAAAATCTGCATTAGAAACAAGCAAGCTAGGATGTGCAGCTATCCAAAGATGTACGTGTTAAACACAATCTTCTGCAACTCTGTCTCCAATGTCTCTACATTTTCAAAAGTACCGAGCATTTACGCCAAAGACACCACATTAAACACATCAGAGCCAGGCTCCATACTTCTTTAACTGGATTGCACCCAACCTGACCGCCCTAGTTGTTCAGCAAATCATTGACCCGTCTTAGCATAATCCACTCTACACCAAACAAATTAAGAATATAACTCCATAGTTTTCTCACGACTTCACAGTGAAGCAATAAATGGTCAATGGACTCCTCACTCTTCTTACACATGCAACACCACTCAACCACCGTAACATTCCTCTTTCTCAAATTATCAAGCATTGATATTTTCCCTAATGCTGCTGTCCACAAAAGAAAAAAACTACCCTCGTAGGTGCCTTGACTCTCCAGATACTCTTCCATGGAAAAGAAGGACCATCCTGACTATTTAACACTTTATAGAACGACTTCACTTCAAACTTACCCCATTTGGAAGGGCTCCAACCTAATATATCCTCCTCTCCATGTCTTAACTAGAAAGAATACAACCTCTCGAAGAAAGAGAGTTACCATCTCCACCTCCCTTTCTTGAATTGGTCTAGTAGAAATTACATTCCACTGGATAATCCCATCTTGAAATTGCATATTATCCGCACCCACACATCTTTTCTCTGAACAAAAAAAAAAAATTGTTCTTAGTGGTGTGTAGGTGAATTTTCAGAATTTACACATTTAATTTTAATTATTATTTCCCAATTACTGTATTTAGGAGTTCCATTTCACTATTATGCTGGCTGCAAGGTATATTTAACACTTTGCCAATTATCTTTCAGGCTGCTTCAAGTTGACTTCGTGTAATCCAAACACTGCAAATCAAAATATTCAAGCATATGGAATTATGCTTTTGGTAAGTTGTGCACTTTACTTCTGAATTGTAAAGTGGTTAATTGATCTTGGATGGCTCCATGGCTCAGCATAATTTTTTTTTCTTCTAACAAACTATGTAGTCTTATTGCTATCGCCCCAGAAACCTTTAAGAATATTTCTCAATTTCAGTTTTCATTCTCTTGGCTTTCTATCTTATATTCATATTTACACAATAAGTAGTATGCTGTTAGCTCTTACGAAACCATGATTAACATCAGGACAACAGAAAGAAAAAAAAAGGGTTAGTTGAAATTAACAAGTTTCAATTACTTATGCAGGCTGCTTTAAGTACTCTGCTACTCATCATTTACAACTGTTCTGACCAAGTTCTAACCGCTAGGGAAAGGAGACTGGCCAAATCCAGGGAAGCAGCAGCCAGAAGTGCAAGGGAGACAGCAAATGCACGCCAGAGGTGGAACGCAGCAAAAGACGCTGCTAAGAAGCACGCAAGTGGATTGCAAGCTCATCTATCACAAACTTTTTCTCGAAAAAAAGGAGCAACACATACCGAAAAACTTAAGTTTTTGGATCAAGTTAAATCTGAAATGGATGATGATCCATTGCCACCGCCACATCCAAGTACTTCGGGTGCATCTCTGGCCTCAAGTGCATTATCAATAGAAAAGAAAACGGAACCCAGTGACCTCATGCAGGTGATGCACAAAATTGAACTTGACCCTGATAGTTATCCAGGTTTCGATATTGGAACTGGAGATAAGAGCATTCAAGTACAAGTGCCAAAGGGTAAACAAACTCATAGCCAAATTTTTAAGTATGCATATAATCAACTTGAGAAAGAGAGAGCTCAGCAGCAAGAAAATGAGAAACTTACCTTCTCAGGAGTAGTTAAACTGGCTACTAATACCGAAATTAGGAAAAGGCCTCTAATTGAGATTTCTTTCAAAGATCTGACCCTTACCTTGAAAGCAAAAAACAAGCATTTATTGAGGTGTGTAACTGGGAAAATCAAGCCTGGCCGCATTACTGCGGTCATGGGTCCATCTGGGGCTGGAAAAACAACATTTCTTTCTGCTGTAGCGGGAAAAGCAATTGGATGTAAAATGACTGGTTTAATTCTTATAAATGGAAAGAATGATTCAATCCACTCTTATAAGAAAATCATTGGTTTTGTGCCACAAGATGATATTGTGCATGGAAACTTGACAGTGGAAGAGAATCTCTGGTTCAGTGCAAAGTGCAGGTACACCTCATTTATCTCCTTGCAGATTCATGCTGCATATCATATACTCTTTATATTATCATCTTCACTTGACGGATGGTGATTTGGTGCCAAAGTTTATCATCAAACTGCCATGGATGAAAAGTTTATGACCAAAAGGCAATAAACTTTTTTTTTATTTTCCCATACTAAATCCTCTAAAGTGTTACATGAAGTTGGGTGCAGTTATGCTGGTGATTATGCATCATGATTTAAGAACAGCTCTTTTGAATGGGAAATTAAAGCCAATAGCTTTACAATTTTTAATTCAGTACAGGTGCTTTTCTTCAATGTTAGCAAATTTTCAGATTTTGAGTTTCTACTACCTAGTTGAATTAGTTTTAATCTTTTTCACTGTGTTACACAGCCGAATAATGGTGCTTGGTTTAGGAATCGCAATAAAAGCGTGACTCAAAAGTTTTGTTTTGTTCTATACATATAAGTAATGAAAATTTTATTAAAAAAGCGTAAGGCACACCTAAGTATACATGCAGTATACACAGGAAGCACCTAACAAAACCCTTAAACCCAACTAGCACACCAACCCGAAACCCACAAATCACCAAAAGCCCTCTAACCCAAAACCGACACGAAGCACTCAACGCTACAGTATGTGAGCCCTGCTTTCCCACGCCTAGAGGACTCAAAAGATAGTAACATGTTGCCTGATGCTGCCGTCTTATTTCTTGTATTTCACATTTTATCATTGCTGAAGCCCAAATATAGCATGCTGCTATTGTTTCTGAGATTTCTGTTTGACTGGATGACTGCTTTGGGCAGTTTACATGCTTCCTACTTTTTGGAGTACTTGGATCTTTTAAACTTTAGGTTGTAGGTTTTAGGAGGTCCTTTTGTATACTCCTTATGTACTTGAGTGGTACCTTTTTGTTTTCATATTTCTCGTGATGAAATTTTTATTTTAAAGAAAAAATGCATAAATTAACACACTTTGGTATGTTACAAGCTTAGCTGTGTAATTATCATCCCATTGCATGTTATAACCACGTGAGATTGAAATCACAAGTCACTATATACGTTGGCAACATTTCTCAAAGTATAATCGATATCATCATTTATATAGTAGTTTCTTCTTTGTTATTTTAATTTTAGACTGAAATATGAAGTCACTTAATAGCCTTAATCCCTTGTTATTTGAGCAAAAGTACCAGAAATAGCAGGTATGAATCCCAAAGAAGTATAACCATACTCCTATCCTACAGCATGGTAATAGAGTTGATCCAAAGTGCATTTAAATGTTTCCCTTCAGTTCAGGGTTTTAATACGGTTTCCTATTGTAGGATGCTATTTTTTTGAGATTGTATTTGCTTGTCTTGCTCTTTTCTACTTGTGCACTCTGCTTAACTACGTTCCGCATGATGATTTTTCTGTCAATCTTCCTGTATTAACTGCTACTATTTTTTCTTTTCTTTCTTTGTGGACTTCTGATTGTTGAAGACTATCCACCGATTTGTCAGAAGCAGATAAAGTTCTAGTTGTTGAAAGAGTTATTGAGTTCTTGGGGCTTCAGACAGTGCGGACATCCTTGGTTGGAACGGTGGAAAAGCGAGGAATCTCTGGAGGCCAGCGGAAGAGAGTAAATGTTGGATTAGAAATGGTCATGGAACCTTCACTTTTGATCTTAGATGAACCCACATCTGGTTTGGACAGTGCATCATCTCTGCAACTTCTTAGAGCACTTCGACGTGAAGCTCTTGAAGGGGTAAATATCTGCATGGTGGTTCACCAACCAAGGTTACTTCTCCAATCACATATCTGCATATTTATCGAATTTCAAATGTTTTGCTCAATTATCTATACAAGAACAAAAAGGCATCTTTGGTGGGCAAGGTGGGGCCCTTTAGTTAGATTCTTTCCATTGTCCAATAGAGAAAATATCACCTTTGGCTTTGAGCATATAGCGAAGTGCTAACAGTTATTCTGATTTTTTCACATGTTAAGCCGATAGATATTTTGATAGGTGGATAGCTGCTTATGTTTCTCCTTTAGTGATTAGTTATGATGATTTTTTTGTCCTGTTTGCTCCTACTAGTTAGGTCACTTCTCTTGTATACTTCCTGTATAGATGGAGGTGCCTTATGCTTTTAATAATATCTCGATTACTTATATACCAAAAAAAAAAAAAAAAAAGTTGAAATTCACACCAGTGAGATGTATTTATGGACAACTAAAAATGAAATCAATTTGGAACTTTTTAGAACTAGAGTCTAGGACTACTTTTACATCATAGCTCAAAGAGGTACTTAAAGTATTGCTTTCTACAGCTCATGAGGAGTCTGTGTAGGCTGAGCACTTTAACCAAAATAAAAAATAAAAAACTAAAAACTTATCAAAAAGGAGTCTGTATAGGCTAAGCAGGCATGTCTAATTCTCATAAGCTATAACCTGGGTTAAGAAAATTATATTCAAAGCTCATCTTAGATTCTGTGGTGTATTTTTAAGTTTGGTTTATTGTAGGTGCACTTTTGTTCTATTATCTATTAATGGGTGAAATTTCTGCTTCAGCTATGCCTTGTTCAAGATGTTTGATGATTTGATACTTCTAGCAAAAGGTGGTCTTACTGTCTATCATGGACCAGTGAAGAAAGTTGAAGAATATTTTTCTGGCCTTGGGATCAATATCCCAGAGCGTGTAAATCCTCCAGATCACTTTATTGACATTTTGGAGGGTATAGTGGTACCTGGAGGCAGCTCAGGAGTGAGTTATACAGAACTTCCGGTCAGATGGATGCTTCATAATGGGTACTCAGTACCCCCTGATATGCAGCAGAATGCTGCTGGACTTGCTAGGTCTTCGATGGATGTAACTCCATCTAATGGAACAAATCCCGCTGGTATTGGAATGGAGGAAAATTCTTTTGCTGGAGAGATATGGCAAGGTGTGAAAAGTAATGTGGAGATGCGGCGGGATAAGATACAACACAATTTTTTGAAGTCCAAGGACTTAACAAGCCGGAGGACTCCAGGTGTACTCCAGCAATATAAATACTTTCTTGGGAGGTAAGCTGCAGCTACCTTCAAATATCACAAATTTCAGATAATTGATTTGCAGAAAGCTCCAACATGGTTAACATTTCCAAAATTCTATGTATTTATATGCTCTTCATCAGAATTGTTAAGTCAATAATGTGTGCCATATGCTGTAAGACGAAAACACTGGTCTAACTCAAAGGCTAAGAAGTCATGTAGTTTGTGAAAGAAGAATCATTACACATCCTTTGAGGACACCTTACAAACCACATGTTACAAATTTCAGAAACTCAAAAGTATTTTAAGATGGTAAGTAACTTAGAAACCTAGGACCATGACCTTAGGTGGTTAGATTGGACCTTGCAAAACCTAGGGTTGATTAAGTTGTGAGAATACATGAATAGTTAGTTTTTAAACTTGAAAAACACTCTATTTTTGCAAAATTATTTATTTACGTTAAACGGTACTTTTTGCATTTGAATGGTAATTACGAGGTGTTGCACAGATTAAATCGTTTAAAGCACTTGTATATATATAATGATATGCATACGTATATGCCCAATGTTCTAATAAATTTCAAAAAAATACTGAACTTTATTAATAAAACGGAAATGTCTTACATAATGAAATTGGCTTTTAGGGCATAATCCCTATTCCCTAACATGATCATGAGTGCAATCAAGGCATTCCGGAGCTCAATTTTGAAAAGTCTTCATGACCTTGCCCGGTTTCCCTTCGATCATGCTTGCGATCAAAATGTTATGATTTGCATATTGAATGTTGAAAATTATCTTGATCAAATGAGCATCGATGTAGGTTGTGATCAAGAACTTTTGTTCCTCAAATTTCACCCCAGTCTTGAACCACATTTTAAGACTGACTTTAACCCTAAACCTCAACTTACAACTCAGCAAGTTTTGACATTGAATTAGCCGACACTAAAAACCTAGCAAATGTGATGAAATTGTTCCTTCTTAAGCATTTTTAAACAATTACAAAAAATTTTCTTCCATTCCCCTGTATGGAAAATCAGAAGGAGGGTAAAAGGTGTAGTCATGCGTCTCAAGTTTGTTGGTAATCCATTAAGTCAATATAATACGGAGAATACTTGGGCTTTTACTTCTATATTTCATAGCAAAATGTTTTTTCTAAGAATATTCTTGAAAACATAGTCACATGCTTCTTATGATATGACAGTTAAGAATTACCCAACCATGATAAGTTCCATAGACTTCGAGCATCTTTTTCATCTTCTCTGTTCCCACGGCATTTCAGGGTTGGTAAGCAGCGACTACGGGAAGCTAGAATACTAGCAATGGATTATCTGATCTTATTACTTGCTGGAGCTTGCTTAGGATCACTTGTTAAAGTGAGCGATCAATCCTTTGGTGCTGCTGCTTATACTTATACCATCATTGCAGTTTGTAAGTCCAAAAAATTCTCAGTTGCTCACTCCACAAGGCTTTTTTTGAATTTGCATTTTGGTGATTATGAACACGAATTTCAATAATATTGGTAGATACTTTTGCCTCCACAGACACTTGTGTTATTAGTACTCCTAAAACAACAAACTGCAATCTTCTTTATATGGCCTGAAAACTGTAACAACAATCAATAACTGCGTCAAATGTGGCATTAATGAATTAGTCTGGCTAAGTCAAATAATATCACCTATATATGCTCAAAGATAACTTCCTTACTGGGATACTTGTTGCTGATTTCAGCTCTTCTATGCAAAATTGCGGCGTTGAGATCCTTTTCTCTGGACAAATTACACTACTGGAGGGAGAGTGCCTCTGGAATGAGCAGTTTGGCTTATTTTCTCTCAAAGGATACGATTGACAATTTTAATACAGTGATCAAACCTGCAGTATATCTCTCTATGTTTTATTTTTTCACAAACCCAAGATCTAGCTTTGCAGATAATTACTTTGTCTTGTGCTGTCTAGTGTACTGTGTAACTGGTATAGCCTATGCATTGGCTATCGTATTCGAACCAGGCACAGCCCAGCTGGTGAGTAATAGAAGCACATTTTGAAAAATTGATAGCTCACCAATTTGACCTTTTTTATATCATTTAGTTCTTACTGAAAAGGTACTGTTTCTTGCAGTGTTCCGTTCTTCTTCCAGTTGTTTTAACTCTCATTGCAACTCAGCCAAAAGATAGTGAATTTATGAAGATTTTAGCTAATTTGGGCTACTCTAAGTGGGCTTTGGAAGCATTTGTCATTGCAAATGCTGAAAGGTAAGGCATAATCACCCTTCCTCTGAATAAAGTAACTTTCCAATGTGTATGATGTAGATCTTGCATCCGTTCTTTATGCAACATGCTTGTGGTAGAGTCAAACTAAAGAAAAAAATAGATAATATATATATATATATATATATATATATTTTTTTTTTTCTCTCTCTCCCTAAGAGATTGCAGTTTCCATGATGCTACTTCTCATCTTTGCCCTACAGGTATTATGGTGTATGGCTGATAACTCGTTGCGGTTCGCTTCTGAAAGCTGGATATAACCTTCATGATTGGACTCTTTGTATAGGCATCCTCATCCTCGCTGGGATAGTTAGTCGTGTGATAGCATTTTTTTGTATGTTGATCTTCCAAAAGAAATGAGAGATCAGGCTTATAACCATTATTTTGCTGTACTACTTATACACACACAGCCATGGAATGCTGCTTTGAGAGGATTGAATTAACCATTAAATGTCTCATGAAAATGAGATGAGGATGCTCAAAATTATCAGTTCAATCTTGGCTCACATTGACAGGAGAAATCATGTAAAAGGCGTTTTACCAAATCATTTTGAATGTATATAATATATAATTTAATGGTGCAATGAGGTTTTGTTACTTGTAATATTTTGAATTTGTTGAAGCTCTAGAGAGTGCTTTATGTGGGAAGTTATGCATTGAAATCTAGTTATGTTTCTGTTTTGTGTTTGTAGAGATAATGGTTTGATTTCGCTATTGGATGCAAGACATTATTAAAATCTTGATTATACAAAAACAATTGTGTCCAAGCTTTTTCCAACAACAGCTTTTGCCAAAAGTGAGCTGAGAGCTTCCGCACATATAAGGAAAAGGTAAGGAGAGATTGGATCCCCTTGTCTTATTCCACGGGTAGGGGTAATTCGACCCATTGGGATACCATTTACCAAGACTGAAAAATGAGCTGTTCTCACACACATCATAATCAGATTAATCCACTTATAATCAAACCCCATCCTTCTCATTACTTCATCCAAGAAACACCATTCCACCCTGTCGTAAGCTTTGCTCATATCAAGCTTAACTGTCATTAACCCCTTTTTCCCATACATTCGGGAATGCATGGTATGAAGGGTTTCATACGCAGCAAGAATGTTGTCCGCAATCAAGCGCCCCGGGATGAAGGCACTTTGATACGGTGATATGATATCTGGCAAAACCTCTTTGAGCCTATTAGCCAAAACCTTTGAGATAATTTTATATAAAACGTTACATAGGCTAATTGGGCGATAATCAGTAACACAAATAAGATTCTTAGACTTGGGAATGAGAGCAATGTAAGTAGAATTCAATTCTTTATTCAAAATGCCGGAATTTAAATAAAGAAACACATCATTGCAAACCTCCGTTCCAACTAACGCCCAATTCTTTTGGAAAAAACAGGCATTAAATCTATCCGGACCCGGAGCTTTAAGGGGCGCCATTTGATGGAGAGCGGTACAAACATCTTCAGCCGTGAAAGGCTTTAACAACCTCTCATTCATTTCATGAGTCACCCTTCTATGAATAGGCTCCAAACACTCCTCCAAACCAGACGGGTGCCCTGTAGAGAAAAGATGGCTGAAATAATCCACAAATGCATTGCCAATATCTTCTTGAGACTCCCATTTTTTTCCTTTCATATCACACACCATCCGGATTTTATTAGAATTCCGTCTTTGGCTTGCGCAAGCATGGAATACAAATCTGGACTCACGTGGAAGGAATACAAATCCATGACATTTACCCATCATGTGAGTGGATTAAATATGCATGCATGCAGTTTTCCATGCATGGGCTTGTAATTAATTTTCTTAAACTTGTCGTATGAATTGGAAAAATAGGTTGTTAATGAATCGCTAAGACTGGCCAGTGTTGCTCCTGGGATTTTGCGAAGAATTTAACAATTCAAGACATTCAAGTAAATGGAAAGTTCAATATAATAAAAGTTAATTACTATTTTTTAATTTATTCATTTAAGCTTTTTAAGATAACTAGTAATTAATTTATCTCTTATTTCAATTGAAATGGTCCGAACATAAAGTTTTAAAATATTAATTTAAATAACAAAAATTTATCATTTTTTTTTATTGGAATTATATATACAGGGTATACAATTCCAAAAGGCTGGGTACTTATGGTTGTTCCTGCTGCCCTTCAACTTAATCCAAACACTTAAGAAGATCCTCTTGCCTTCAATCCACGGCGCTGGCAGGTTGGTCGTTGAAAGAAGACAATTTTTTTTTTTGACATGTCCGCACAGGAGGGGGAGGGGGGATTCGAACTAGTGACCTTCGCTTCATTAAGCGTGATTCTAGCCGATTGAGCTACCTCTTGGAGACTGAAAGAAGACAACTTAATTAGTAAAACATGGACCAATTACCTTAAATTCTGCTACTAATTAATTATCTTTCCTTAACTATGATGTAAATTAAGGACATGTCAGCGAATGTGACAGCAAAGAATTTCATACCATTTGGAGCAGGCATGAAGTCGTGTGTAGGAGAAGAGTTCAGCAAGCTTCTAATGTGTGTTTTCCTTCATGTTTTTGTCTCCAAATACAGGTGCGTACGTACATATACGTACTTCTCTTATGCTTACGTGCATGCATGCACATGTTCCACATAGCTGATCTGAAATAGATCGAACTGACTTTTTCAATCATAATTGAATTGAGAAAATTACACGTACTCTTACAAATTACCAATGTCTCCCTTTAAATTATTTAAACAATGTCAGTGTTATTGTCATTCTCCTAAATCAATTTTTTTTTTTTTTTGCGCATGTTTTAAGGGGACATTGACATTGTTTTATAGTTAAGAGGAAGACATTAACGATGTGGTAGTACTTTCAAAGGGAATATGTACTTTTTTCAATTGAATTATATGCATGCCCATCTAGGTGGATTGCAGCCAAGGACGGAGAGGTGATTCGGTCTCCTATCTATTTTAGGATTTGGAGATGGATTTTACATTCGGGTTTCAACAAAACATAGATGATATTAGCTGCTGGATCGATCACCAGGATTGCAGAGCATGCAAGACGGCCGGTCGGCCATGAAAACAATCTCCAATAATGAGTGAAATAGATTAAGTCGTGCTCCATAATACTATCAGTTAATTAACAAATTAAGTTGACTGTTAATGTCAAACACACTGTCGTTCAATTTGCATACCTATCTATCTTTATTCCCTGGCTAGGATTCCATTTGTTGCAGGTGTTTTCTGGCTGTCGTTTATATTATAAACAACCAACCCATCGGGATTAATTTCCTATATATTATCATAAAAGGAGTCGTTTTTGTTATGTAACTTTCACATATGTATGCTACAAATAAAATATGAACACACCCATGTTATTCTTACTTAATTTATGAATAATTAACAATTGATTAGGAAGTTGTGTGATTTATTAGTCCAAGTTAATTATAATACATTTCTCTTTAGGAAAAGCTCAAAAAAATGGGTTTTGACTTTAAAAAAAAAATGTCAAAGAAGTATTTATTTATTTTTTAAATCTGTTGTTAGTGCTCTAATGGACAATGACTAGGAATTAACAAAGAAGCTTAAAATATTAAACAAGCAAGGCCAATGAGGGGACATGGCTGGCCGGAGATGGATTCATTTTTACGGTCAATATAAGCGGACTTTGTTCATAACGTAGATGATACCTTAGCCCATAGATGATAGAGACGGAATCAGGAAGGAACAAGGGCGGGGCGTTGAGGTTTAGTCTATAACTTTTTAGTTGGACTATTCAAATCATTAATAATTTTAATTTCTACGTAGTTCGCTAAAGAAAAAGTTCAAAGCCCAAGGTGCCACAACCCCCTCTACTTCCGTCCCTACTAGCCAACCTCGTTCATCTCTACTCATTAAAAAAATACTAGTCATACTACTTACTCTGACATGTGTCAACATGAGATTAGAACCGAAAGTTGTTAAATGTCTAATATGTATACATGTGTCAAACGTTATAAAAAAGTTATTTGTCCTACCCATAATATGCCAGCAGTAGGGGTGTAAGATGAGCCCAACCGTTCGTGAACTCGACTCGGCTTGGCTCGGTTAAACTCGATTTTGTCTCTGTTCAAATAATAAATGAGCCATTCACGATCACTATAATATGTTTGAAATTTAAATGATACATATTGTATTAACTCGACTTAGTTCGGATAAGCTTGTATAAACTTATGTAACTTTATTTTTACATGGGCGACGTTGCCGCAGCCAGGCGGCTAGCCCACTTTTTCATCACTTCATGTTGATTGAGAGCTTCAACTATTTGCTCAGCATGTATTAAGATGACTATATTTATTAATTAATTAAGATGGCTTAAGCAGAAATAGAAACTACTTTCATGACATTTTCAAATTCATGAAGTACTAATATTAATCATTTAATCAAGTCCACCTTTCTTTAATTTCCCTTTTCTTTTCTTTTCTTTTTTTGTTCCTGTGTGGATACGTGCAAGCCTTACTAGTTACTAGCCTCAACTGCATGCCCAACACAAATACATGCAAATTGATTAAAAAAAAAGAGAGAAAATGTGAATTATCCAAGGCTAAATAGGAAAAGAAAACCGTTCTATACACGTCTCAAAAGATTTTTGGGGCAAGAATGGTGAGACCCCATCCAAATTTATACTCTGGGTGGGGGTAAAACCCAGTTTTCTGGCATCTCTAACTCTAGATTTCTTGTAAACTGACAGATTTTGCATAAGTTGAGAGTCCTGACCACATGAACTTGCCAAGGCACACAGTCATGAGTGATCAAACGTGCTTTGTCATTGCAGCTGGCCATGTAGCAATTCTCCAGTTTCACTGTAGGGGGAAAAAGAAGTTCACCGAAATGTGGTTCTCCCAATTTCTAAAGATTAAGTTGGATCTTAAATGTGAAGGCTAACAAAAGATTAGAGGAAAGGTTTACCTAATTAATCATAGTACAGATGGTCATTTCCAAATAATATCTCCCAAAAATTTAAGAGCTGGAACACCTCTGATTTCCACATCAACTAGTGGTGCCTGGATCAATGTCAAGCTGGAGAGTTCTGGATCACTCCCAATCATATCAAGAGAACGCATCTGATCCTGAAATATTTAGAAAAAAAAAAAAAAAAAACATTTATATACTTTTCATTCCGCTCCCACCAAAAGATATAGCTAAATATAGAAAGAAAAGATGCTTCTTCTTGTGTTAATGACAAATGTTAACAGTTTAGATTGTTCATTGAAGGGGTCACTGAACTCAATGAATAAGAGTTATGCTCATATATAGTGCAATTGAAAGCATATGATCTGTCAATAAGAGAGTATACTGATTGATACCTTTCTTTTCATGGCACAAAACTTGCAGTCTGAGGCAGAAGGAGGAAGAATCTGATTAACAATAAGCCTCTTCACAGGAACATTTTCCTTCTTCAAGGAGGCACGCAACCTAGACGACTCACTAACCGCCATCACCTGGGAAAAATACTAAAAATGTGAATAATTATGATAGAGGCATGTAGCCCAAACTATTTTTTGCCTCCCAAGGTCACTCATAACAAGTTAATCAGCTATCCTACGTTTGTTTAAGGTAAAGTCGAAGCAAATGGAAGTACAGCAAAGCGCGCTAATATACCATTTAGAGGACAAACAAACAATTGGTATAAAAATACTTCCAAATGTTTTTACCGTAGGGATTGTTACTATGACAAACTCAGTTGAATCTGCATCACGGAAAAGCTCACGCACTTTTACCATCCTCTCCCGCAGTCGCTCTAACTTGTCACCCTGTATTAAAAAGCAACATCAGAATATTTTGGAAATCTATATCAAAAGAGAGCACAACACCAATTCCAAGTGATATCCGACTTACAGCATCCTTCCCTGTTTGTTCTTGCCCAAAAACAGATTTGATGGCTGAGGTGGCCGATGCTATTTTCTGTCTAAGCTGCAACAGCCAATGTGAGTGGAAGAAGAATGTCAATAGAAATGGAGAACACCACTAGAAACACTGCACCATGAGTAGTATAGAGAAGTGGTTTCAAAATATACTTCTGAATTCGCAAGGATGCTCACTTTTAGATAAGTATAGCCATGATTTTACTAGCAGTTTAATCCAATCCCATATGGCACAACATATGTGAGTATCTACACAGTATGGTCAGACCTTTGAAAAGCAAAAGAAAACAATACCTAGGGATCAGCATTTTAACTATGAAGTCCCCATATTCTTTTAAAATAAGTAATCAAAAGCTGTAAAAGCTGAAAACAAGAAGTTTAGTTGCTTTGCCAGGACAATAAGAGCCTGAAACCATCCTTTGTCAAGCAATATAGTAATTTTAATGATGGGTCAAAATCGGACTATGAAAGTACTAGAATTATGTACTAAGACATTGTATACATAATCTTTTCTGCTGAAAGAATTAAGACACTGCAGAAAATTTGCATTTATTTCTGTTGGTGATAATTAGACTTTATAGTTGTATGCATTAATTTCTTCTTTATTTATTTATTTTTTTTGGGGGGGGGGGGGGGGGGGGGGGTGTGTGTTAGGGGGTAACAAAAACATTTCTGTAGGTTTTCTTACTCTCCATTCACATTCCTACCTTCAATATTTTTCCTATGGATGCATCCAAGAAGTCCGGCAAAGACAAAAGCCGCAAAGTGTGACCCTGCCAAAAACAGCTCATCAAGTTCAATGGATAATCTAAAAACTTAAGTAACATAATACCATTTCATTGTGTGCTCACCGTGGGTGCAGTATCAAATACTATACGAGTAAACATGCTATACTCTTGTAATTCAAGAAATTGGATCACCTGGCAAAAGGATTTGTAGGTAGTAGTAAGGAAGCAAGGAACCAAAATGATGCAATCTGCAAAATAAGAGCAGCATATAATACATACCTTGGATATTGCAATAGCTTCATCCAAACCAGGAGGAGGTGTGTCCAGCAGCTCTCCTAGCTTTAATTCTCCTAACTTCATCAATCAAAGAAACTAGGGTTCAGTTAATGCAGAAGTCAGTACATTGTCAGATTTCCACTTTCTTTTTTTGTCTTCCCTTCTTTTCTTATATTAATTTTATGGATAGATAGATCCTAAATTGCTAGGAGTAAATTTATGATGAAAAAAAAAAAAAAGAGAGAGAGAAGAAAAAGACTTTTCTGGCTTCTATGTGGCTCTAAACCCGATCTAATTTTGCACCATAAGTGAGCAACTCTACTAGTGCATGTGTGTAAAACCAACCACTTAGGCAGTTAACAAGGAGAGAGTTTTTTTTTTGTTTTTTTTTTTTTTTTTAAATGGAACAACCAATCAGTTCAATACTGGATAAATGAAATTCTGAAGTTATTTATGACTGTTATACAGGTTCAACCATCGATTTGAGAACATCCATGGTGTATTGTTATCCTACTTTTACCAGGGGAAGATAACTATAAGCTCAAGTTGCAATGTCAAGAATTGTAGAAAAAGCTTTACCTGTTCTGCAATCATTCCAAGGCCCATACCATCCATGAGATCTTTTACTCCAGTTCCACCATTATTATTAGTTGCAGTGCGGAATTCTTCTCTAGCCTTCTCAGGGTTTATCTGTCATAAAACTAATGAATTTAACTTACTAAGTACAGGAGACCACAAAATCATCAACACAAACACCAACAAAAGTGAATCATTAGAGAGAGAAAAGAGTAATCATACAGGAAGCTTTGTATATACCTCAAGAGCAAACAATGGAGAATCAGGTCCTTCAACTGGTACCAGAGTCCCTCCAGTCAAATCCTAGGATAAATAACATACACACACACACGCGCACACTCAATACAATTACTTCAGTGCTACTTGGCTGGCAGATATTTGAATGCAGAACAAGGAAAACAAATCTTTTAAACCTGCGCAAAAGAATCACTCAAGGAATGTGCCGGATCAGTGGAAACCACTAGAGTGGGGTGTCCATTATTAGCAAATTTAACTGCAAGTGAGGCAGCGCAACTCGTCTTCCCTACACCTCCCTTTCCACCTAGCATGTAATACTTCCGCTCGGTCCCAGAAACCATTTCATCAAACACAGAAACACCTTCTGCAGGAGTAGCTACCGATCTCACTGCCAAAAAAGTTGCATACATTAAATATTCAAGACACGCACAACTTATGTCCTCCAAAGTTGCACAAATAGCATCAAATTATTCTCTTTGAAATGTTATCCTTCCAAACTGCTGAGGCTCATAAGATGAAGCAAAACTTGACCCATCACATTTATTGCCTTCTAAATAATAATAACGTTTAGACTTCCAGCAAGGAAAGCAGAAAATTTCATTTGCTTCATTTCATCCTTACACAGAAACCACAAGTATGACTTATTTCTGTTTGTACAGAACCATGAACTTAAATCATGGTGTAAACTTCATATGCCAGTGATTAATCCAGGTAGAGTAACCAACAACTTCCATTCAGGTTTAAGAGAAAAAGAAAAGGTGATCAGTTTGAATGCTATGTTTCTCTTATTATATCTGAATAAATAATATATTGTGCTCATTTCAATGAAAATTGTTTTTAAAAAAATGAAATTTTATATTTAAAATTCCGTTTTTCTGCCTTTCCATATGCTTTCTCAATAACAGACTGGGTGTTAAGAGGAAAAATAAATTGAAACAGTCTTCCACCCCACCCCACACCACCCCCCCCCCCCCCCCCCCGCCCCGGGAATTCAAAATTCAGTTTTTTTTTCCCCTATATTTTCTCAACAAAAGACTGAGCGTTGAGGGCAGAAAGAAATCGAAGAACAAACCCCAAACCCATAGAAAAAGTTGGTACCTGGCTCACATTCCATCAAAACGTTCTTTTAACATAAATGAGACCATTGTGGTCTCGCGGACCAACAAAACACGTCAAAACCTCAACGAGCATAGCAAACAAAAAGAAAGTTTGCTGTTGGGGTTAACACATTTTACTCTCTTATTGAAAAATAAATAAATACATTCTTGTAGCAAATGAAGCCTTAATATAATTTGTGCTCTACCTTTATCCCACAAACCACAAAAAAAAAAAAAAAAAAAACTATTTTATTCCTTAGCCTCCGTAATAATCTTCCATTCCCTTCTTTTCCCATTAGCCATTAGCCATTAGCCATTAGTTTCCACATTTCTTTCTCCATCTCCTATGTGCTTACTCTATACAAGTTTAACCAAACAATCCACCAATTATAACCAAACATAGTTGTGGTTGAAAACAGACAATTGGGTGCCCATCAAATCTGTCAAATTAATCAAACCCCAGGAAAACTCATGCCCAATTAAAATCCCAGTGAAAGTTTCAATATTCGTATTAGTATACACTCATATATGTTAGCATTTTTACAAAGATTAAAAAAAAAAAAAAAACACAAAACCCACGAAATAAATTGAAAAAATTAAAAGAATTAGCATTGAAAAAGATTACCCTGGAGTGACTTTGTGAGAGGTTTTCTTGTGGCGGAAAGAGAGATGGAGCTGAAACTTTTGGTGATTGAGAGTGGCCTGAGGCTCTTGGGCGAGCAAGATGTCAAACCCACCGTTGCCATGGAAATTCTGGCGGCTAACCCGTGAAGAGGAGGTGACAAAGTGGAGGTAACACAACGACTCGCCATAGTTTCTGGTAGAGAAAAATTCATTTGCCCCTTTGGATTGCTTGATACCACGTAGGAACACTGGCTACAAACTTTTCTTCATAGAGCTCACATACGGTACCCATGTCCGACCCATTAACCCGTTGCCAACTTCTTGTTCGCTGTGTATGCTATAAGCCAGTATACGACAATCGCTGTGAATAACTCTCCATAGTACGACAGTCGTTTAATTCATTAGGCTGCCCTCTCAAGCTCTTAGCTTTCCACTTGCAATCTAGTTCAACACCAATCGTATTTGTCTACTCACTTTGAACAATGGTCTATCAATAGAATTGTTTCCTGCCATTGTTAAAATCTTTATATTCATACGTGATAGGAAGTGATAAAATATTAATTAAATAATTAAACCAATCATTTTATAACAATTTAAACTAAAATAAATAGTGACTTAACACTATGTAACCATCAAGTAATTAGCCAAGACGTGTTTTCCTGTAGACGTCTACGATACCGTGCTCTTCCGTTGTTGTTTGTGGGGATTTTTTGTTTTTTTTATTTTTTATTCTGTCTTGGCCTTCAGGTCAAGGATAAAATTGTCTCTTGACCTTCGGGCTGAGAAGTAGGTCGGTGTGGGAATTTATCTTTCACGGCTGGATTTTTATTTATTTTTTATTTTTTTGTGTATTTAGGCTACCAATGTCATAGATCTAGTTTGCTCGAAGCAGATCTGTTCATTAACTGTAATTGTACATGGGTTTGCAGAAGTTTGAAGTCATAAATATGTATTTGATTATAAGATTTTTATGATTGTATCTATGACTTTGTAATCTCATAACTTTTAACTATGATTTTTCAGAACTTTATATTTTGTGTTGTAAGAGCAATATGCTCTTAATTATTCTTCACATTTCATCAATGAAATTTAGAGATTTCCGTTAAAAAAACAAAAAGAAAGCATTACTCCAATCTAACTAAACCATTCTAGCTCTCGACTATCCAGCTGTCCAGCCATGCATGCAACCTTCCATCTGTCCAAACTGTCCAGCTGGCAATCTTGCAATCTTGCATTGTTGATAGGCAGCACTTCTCATGTTTGATTACAAGAAAGCAAATGGTGTGGCATTAAGTGCAATCCTCATGTTGCCATTTTCCATCTTTTGTTCAAAAGACCTGCGGGTTTTAATTGATACCCACAGCACAACACTTGCAACAAATACCCAGGTGGAAAATACTGCGCATAGAACATTTTTATTTGTTTTGGAACACATGAACAGGTCACTAGATTAAAGAAAAGAAAATCCCTTAAACAAAACAAAGGGTTAATTACCTTTAACCCCCCTCAACTACCACTCATTTACATGTCGTCCTCACGAACTACCACATGTTACAATCAACTCCCACCAACTACCAATACTTGGCCAAAAAACCCAAGATCGTTAAACTAGACGAAAAAACACACATGCCCATGTTTTTTTTTTTAAAGTGAAATACATAACTCAGAAACCTTATCTGAAATGATGCTATATAAATATTTCAACATTTGCTTCCAGCTAAATCTTCAAGCGTCAGATTCAGGGTATCAACAGAACCTTTCTTCACTTCCTCGCCACGAGCAGCCAGGTATTCTTCAACGCTTCCTGGTTGTCCAAACATTCCGAGATGATCTGCAATCAGGTGTAGATTATTACACCCGCCACACCGTGCCACCACCACCCCTTTCTCATATGATTCCCGACAAACTGTCTTGACAGATCTTGTTTCACAGACCTTGCAAGTAAAGATCATGGCAAGGTCATGCCTTATTGATGCTTTCAGGTTGGAATTAGCAGTATACTTCACAGGTGAGCTGTCATTACTGTTTGTATTGGAGGGAACATTAGCTGAGTTGCAATCAGGCTTCAAAGTGCCAGCTTCATGATTTTCCAAATCCTCATTAGCATGGCTGGTAGGATTTGTTTGCGTCTGAATCGCTCTTTTACAAAATTTGGATCTGCTCAAGGTTGCATTTGCAGAAGGAAGAAATTGCCAAAAAGGTTCTGCCACCAATAAGCACACACATACACACATGACTAAGATACCAAGTAAAAAAAAATGATCAACATTGAAGCAGGAAAATATGTAACCACAGGAAGACATCCATGTGAAACGTATGAATGACAAAAGGAAACTTGGCTCAACCACTACCAGTAGGGTCAGAACAAACTCTTGTGCAGAAAGCTAATATACATATCAATTAAAAAACTTTCAACATTCCTGAAGTGCTCATTTTCCACTTTAACTTCTATAATTGTTTACCGCTCTATTTTTACTGATTTTAAGTAAAATGCTTCATTAATGCGGTGGTCACATGAGTATTATGAACTTACTACATGACCATAGGACAACATGTAGCTACTATAATTGATATCAAGTAATATATTTCATTAGTATAATGGTAACGCATTACTCACCCCCCTATTGGTTGGGCAGATGACGTGAGTTATGGCATTCAGCATTGGAGGAAAACTAGTCTCTTGGCTAATTTATTCAAGCTTTGCTTAAGTGCTGCCATTTATCACTTTTGGTTGCAGAGAAATGCTATTAGACATGGCAATACTTTGAGATCTCAAGAGGGCAATTAAAAAGTATGGTTTGGGGTGTTAAGCAGAGGATTAACTAGGAAAAGAAGTTCTGGTTTTCTGCTGTAAATATTGAGCTTTGTAATAACCAGGGTCTTGATTTAAATATTTTACATTGAGGTTTTTCCCTCTTATTTCGTAGAAGAGTTGATTGTTGGTGTTGTAGTTTTTGTGTTCTAGAGCTGTGCTAGAAGTGTGGTTGTATTTGTTGTTTGGTTCAATGAAATATTTCATTCATCCAAAAATAAATAAATAAAATAGTATAATGGTAACATGAAACCTAAGACTAACATCAATACTTCATCCATCCACTTGGAGTTCAGAGCAGCATCTGAGTTTAAAGGCTAGAAACAGAGGAATCAAAGATTTTTTTAGTTCTAACTGCAATACAAGATGATCAGAACATATTCAAGCATATCCTTAACATTAATACAAGGATTTGTCTTTCTTGACCATCGCAATTGATTGGTAATTGCTGCTAGACTGATTGTGGTATGCAGTCAAACAATTGCTAAAAGGGTTCAATCAACCCCCTCAAGACCATCTCTATTTATTACCTCAGAACTTCAAGATCCATGACCCACCATAGCATATCTAAATTTAAAAATAAACAAAATGCAAAGGCACGTCATGCAATCTTCAGAGCATTCACATAGATTAATAATGCAAAAAAGAATAATAAGCCAATATTCCAAAGTTTGGTCTCCAAAATTCAATCAAATGTACTATGTCTGATTCTCCTAGTTGGCCTAATCCATCAATAAAACAGGGATCTTACAACCTAGGAAATACTAAAGATAAAACATTGAAATGAAAAAGATAGTGCCATAAAACTTGATGCTTGCAACACCATTCTCAATTCTTCTACATGCTCCATAGTGAGTTTGTTTCATTCAGAAAATGCCAACAATGATAAAAAAAAACTACAGGATAATCCCTCTTCCGTTTCAGGTAAGAAAAATACCCTTCAAGTCCGCTCATCAAGGAAAAAATCAATCCATGCCTCATAAGACAAGAATAGGAGTCTATGAATACCTAGGAAAAATGCAAACTTGAAGACTAGTTTGGATCCAATCTTCAATTCCATTCTACTCAAAAGTTAAAATTTAAGTAGAATATTGACATTGATAACACTTCTTAGCAGAACCAAACACAACCCACAACTTAGCTACATGTTCACAACTGTTATGGATCTAAAAAAAATAGTTAAAGTACTTAATAGGTGTGTAGCTAAGGTGTTTAGTAGGTGTGAGTTTTGTAATTGGATTGTATGTTTATAAGTGGAATTTATGGCTGCTGGAATGTCATGGGCAGTTGTCTTGTTAGTGGGCTGTGCCTTGTTGGTAGTTACTGGGCAGTAGTGGGCAGTCAGTTGGGATTATAGTCCTATTTCAAATGGGCTCAGAAGTGGAAAACGTATGAACTGAAAACATGTTTGTTTGTAATCCTTTGTTAGGAGATTAGCTATCTTGAAATAGCTACCTATGTTATATTCCAGTGTAATTTCAATTCCATAACTCCTCCGGAATTACTCCATTTATTCAATTTCCTCTATTTTCTTTGTCATTTCAATTTAGAACCTTACAACAACATTCCAACTCAACAAAGAAAGCGCAAAGCCTTCAAAATTTTAGCATACTCGTTTCAATTTCCTCAGTTTTCTTAGAAATCCAAACATAGCACGTAGGCTTCAAATCACCAAGACCCATAATCCCCAACAACCAAAAAACAAACATCACGGTTCCAACTTCCAAGGACAAGTGAATCATGCAAAAATAACACACACAGACACATCAATCATAGCGAGTATAATTTCTGGGATTTTTGAATGAAGGGTAGAGACAGTGGGACGCACCTTTAAGGAAAGCGGTCTGAGGCTGAGTCTGGTTACGGACGAGGAGTGAGAGTAGTCGTTTCTGCAAAAGCCTCGCCGCCATGGTCGGTCGCCGCCCAATTTCGCAGTATAGAGACGCACGTAAAATCCAGAGTACCACTTGTGTCTTAGACATAGAGAAAAGTACAATGAGCCCCTATATTTTTTGGATTTATATATTTCAACCTAAACTTTTGGGATTTATATATTTCAACCCAAGGCTTTTTTATTTTTTTTAAAAAGGTCTAAACAACTATTTTTATTGCAGGGACGATTATAAATTACATTTTTATTTTATTATTATTTTATTCGAGTGTGTGCCAATTAGTCATTGTTATCAAAAAATATAAACAATGTTAAAAGCGGCACTTTATCTCATTACTTTCTTACATGCTGACGTGACAATATCAATTAACTATTGAATTAGTCATTATTATGAAGAAAAGATTTAAAGATTAATTAAACTACTACGTCATGCTGCTAGAGTGAGATAATAGTTGAATAAAAATATAGTTTCTAGGATATATGTGCCATGTGGTGTATCTGTTTCTGAGAGGACAAATATATTCATCTTAGGAATTAAATATGTTTTCCATATAATGAATTTAGTTTCTTGCCTTTAACTATGGCTATGTTCAAATTCTAATTGGTCAAATGTACATAAGGCTTGAATTCAGTTTAAGATTGAATCTTTGACCGCAGATCCATCTAACATATTCTTATTTGGTAGCATTTCAAACAGTCAAATTCAGACAGACAAAGTTTTCTTTGAAAATTGGGTTAGAAAAACTTTTTTCAACCCAATTTATAAAAATAAAATGTATCTCTTTGTAAGGTTTAATAATCATTGAATTTTGTTTTAGGCCTTGCCACCTCGGTTTTGTGATATGTTCAATATTGTCCACAACTACAACTTCCTACAAATGGAAACGCCCTACGATTTCTTGAAATTACATGGCAATTTGTCCTGTCCAAACCGTTTATTCTAAATGAATGACTTAAATTGAGATACGTCAACAATAAAATAATAAAAACAATCGAAAGAAGATAATTCGTTATCGAACTGTCTCATTGGGGGTGGCGGGTCATTTCTCACCCTTTAAGGGTAATTGTTAACCACCCCCAAGAGATGATGCAATATCTCCCAAACCTTCTACTTTAAAGGTAGTCGAAACTATCCTCATAAGACGAGGGAAGCAGTTGGCCACCCCTTCTAAGAACGAGAGGGGGATGTCCACCTTTTAGGTGTTTGACCACCTTATTGACTGTGAAGGGGTCCCTACTTTTAAAAAAAAAAAAATGAAAAAAATAAAAAAATTTGATGGCTGTGTTTGGCAATGGAATGGAAAAAGAGAGTGAAATGATATTGTAGCAGATTTGATTGATATGATAGAAAAAAAGTAAGAATATTTTGTATAAAAAAGTAAAAATTTTGTTTTGTAGTAATTTTTTTTATTTGAATAATAATAAAAAGTAATTGATATGATGTAAAAAATAAAAATATTAAAATTGATTTTGAAAAGATTTTTTTTAAATTTTTAGATCCGATCAAATCCGGCCTTTTGCCATACTCAGCCGATTGCCGAACACAGCCTATTAGAATTATATATATTTTCATGCAAAGTGGCGTGGTAGAAGGAATATTCGACACTTTGCCCTGCAGGCTGCTTTTTAAAGCCTAGTACTACTACGTCATCAACCTCATCTTTTTTCTTGTCAAAATTCTGATTGGGAAACTGGAAAATATGAATGAAAAGATAAAAAACAAATCACGATTGCATTCTTGCGTATGTCAGATGAAAAGCACATGATGATTTTTGCTTCTGTAATAACACTCATCATTCATTCAAAGACGTTGAATTGTCGGATGACTAATTATAAATAGGAAGACTTCAGAGTAGACCAATGCCACTTCTCAAGCACCTTCCGTCTCATCATATCTTCATAATTGAGTGGATTGGAATGGAATATAATACTTTCTCTTGACTATCATCAATCAACTTAAGATGGATCTCCTCCAAAAATTCCCAAGTGGTCTCAATTCAATGACGTTACTGTTAGGTTACTTGGAGCGTAGTTTGTATCTTACTTAGTTTGTACTCGATTGGATTTGATGTTGGAAGTGTTTCGGTGTTTTGACCTAGTTGGAAGTTGTATTTTATAGTCGCTCCTAACTTTAGGGTTTTGAACGGATATAATTAACCCTTCATGTATTGTTTTTCAAAAAGTAATGAAATCTCATTAAAACTCTGTAGACGTAACTATTAGTGGTAAACTACATAAATTAATTATGTGTTTTGTAATTGCTTGTTTTATGTTTTTCTTATTTTTCGTAGATCACCGATTGTGAAAAAGCACGATAAATTTTTTAAGATATAAAAAATGTTATTTACATTCTTTCATCATCCTTTTTTTTTTTTTTTGGACATATTCAACTGGTGTGACATCTTCATTCATTCTTAATTATTTTTTTTTTCTTTCTACTTAATTAAGATTGGTCAAAGAATAAATTGAACATGTCACGTTAATTGAATATGCTAAAAAAATACAAAATAATATTTTTCATAATTATATAAAGCCACAACATTAGCTTTCTATATATATATATATATATACAAGAAATAGTATGTTAATTAATTTGTCATCCTTTCAATTTCTCCTCAAGAGAGTTGGAAGTGGTCAGCCGACAGAACATCTACACCAGACTGGTTGAAAGATTGTCGGGCAATGAGTTGCATATATTTTAATGAGAGCTTTAAACTATACAAGCCAAATCATATATCGAGAATTTTGGGATTTGTTTTCAGATCATCATCTACTTATTTATGAGAACTTTAATCCATTCAATTATTGTCAATTTCTTATATAACTTTGTTTTAAAAGTTTATTATTAATTAGATTTGTAGGATCTAAATATGAAGAAATTACATATACATATATAACAAAAAACTGTGTAAAGAAAATTAATTCATTCAAATTTGTCTAATTTTTTTATAATAAAAAGGCAAGAGTGGACGATTAATTGTGACTACTTTACTTAGATGTGACCATAGTAGTATATGCCTACTAGGAACAACTTAGGAGGGGCACAAACTGTTGGAACTGCAAGTGCTACCTTAAGACCAATTAAAGCCATAGTTTGACCAGTGCTAATAGCCTCACTAGTCCTACCAGAATATCAATAGAACTCAAGATTGTTAATACTAATAAGGTTTGTGTAAGTGATTTTGCGAACGGTCAAACTCACGTCCTAACACGTGCACAATTTCTTTAAAGATTTTATTGAAACCACTGAACCACCGTCACTACTGATAACTTCTCGATCGGGCAAATGCATGGCTTGGGCCACTTTAATGGTCATCTTCATATTTTCTTTTTTAATCACTCAGATGGGGCACATGTAAACTATAAAGGGACCACTCTAGAAGTAGTATTAAAAACGTGTCTTTGAGGTATGTTTAGAAATGATTTTACAAGTATTTGGAGTGATATAAAAAATTGATAAATGTTTTTTTTTGGTAGAGTCTACATTTTCAGAAAATGTTTTATATGGAGTCCACTAAAGAATTATTTTTGAAAAAAATTAAACATATATTTAAATAACAAACAAAAACAAACACAAAAACAATTCTCTTCTCTTTTAGTGTTATTGACAACATATACAAATATCCGCAAGCTTCTGTCAATATCCTTAACAGTGTATTTAAAAAGAATTAGTCAAACTCTAAAACCTATAATTCTTTTTTTTTTGTTTTTATAAAAAAAATCCAAACAAAAAATTAATTCAAGCAGTCGGTAACCGGTAACAACTAGGGACTTCATCGAGGGGCCATCGAAACCGAGAAGTCCGTGGGCATGCCGATCCGCTCCGCCCATTTCTGAGACTCCATATACAACTTGGAAACCCAAAGCGCGACCCGACTCATATCCGGCCGCTTATCCGGATCCTCCTCCACGCAATCCAACCCCAAGCGCACCATCTTCTCCGCCACGTCAACCGGGTACGAGTCCTTCAGCCGCCTATCCACCCACCTCCTCACCATCCCATCACCACCACCTTCCACCACCGTCTCACGCGCCGTGTCTATCACGCTCACCCTCCTATACCCACCACCCTCCTCGTCAAAGCTGTACTTGAGCGCCTCCTCTCCGGACAGGAGCTCCAATACCACCACACCAAACGCGTACACGTCGCTCTTCTGCGAGGCGATGCCAGTGGACTGAAACTCCGGCGCCATGTACCCTCTCGTCCCCTCGAGCTTTATTCCTCGACTGTCCGATCTTTTCAATTTTGCCGAATCGGAGTTGTGGTTTTCGACGATTTCTCCGCACAGCTCCGCGGTGCCGAAGTGGCAGATCTTCGCGTTTAGAGACTCTCCCGTGACGATGATGCTGGAGCTCTTGATGTGGTTGTGGACGAAGCCTGAGCTCAGCCCCGTGCAATGGTGGATGTACTCGAGGCCGTGCGCGAGGTCCGTGGCGACCTGCATGCGCGAGAGCCAGGTGGAGAGGACCGTGAAGCTAGGGTTTCTAGGGTTCCGGAGGCACTCCGAGAGGTTCGCGCCGTCGACGAACTCGTACACTAGGTAAATGTAATTCCCGGACATCGACGCGCCGAGGAGCTTGACCAAGCTGCTGTGGTGGCTCCGGCCAATCGTCAAGACCCGGCCCTGTAGCTCCGGCAATTCCATCGGACGGCGGAGCTTCCGCTGGAAGACGATGACCTCCTTGCTCCGAACGGTGCAGCGCCACCCGGCGGATGAGGACGAGGAGGAGAATTTCTTCGCGAGGAAGTTGTTAGTGGCGGCGCGGATTTCGGAGAAGTCGTAGACGTGAGTGTTTTCAGGAAGAGAGTCCTTGAGGCTAGACAGAGATGCTCGGCTTGAGGCCGAAGACTTGGACGAGTAATTCTTGTAATTGTTGCTGGAACCGGTGTTGGGGAAGTTGGCGGTGCTAGTGAAATTGTTGGCGGACGGGTCTGGGAGCGAAGAGAAGGATGAATTAAACGACTTCCGGGGCTCCGCATCCGCTCTCTTGGGTTCGATCGCTTCTGTGCTCTTCTTCGTTTTGCACATTGGAATTGCCAACGAATTGGTGGTCCCGTCCGGGATTGAATGATGGCTGCTAAAGTGCGCCGGTCGGTGTGGGCGTATCATAGCAGAGAATAGAGAGTAATACGTTTTTTTTTTTTTTTTGTGTAACAACAGAGAATAATACTTTGATCGATCGTCTTCTGTTCTGGAATTGCAGCAGTTGGGTCCCTTTTTCAGTTGTCAAATGTTGCCAATGACGAGCGTTCCCGGTCACCTTAGATTAAAGAAGGGTACCACCTAACCCCTCAAACTAATCTAATTGTTAATATTTTTAAACTTTCAACTGTGATGTCACTTAGATAATGAAATTATCCTTAATAAGATAGAAAAAAAAAAGAGAAAAATAAAAAATTAGTCATTGTGATTTACTTGATTTATAATTAAGTATTTGTGGTATCAAAATGAACTCAAAGGTCCTCGAAATATGCCAAAAAAATAATTTAGTTCTTACAGTCAAATTTTGTCCACTAATTTAATAAATTCTGTTAGTGTGATACTGACTTAAATATAACAAGTATCACAATTTTATTGGTTTTAACGTTTCATGTTATCATAATTTATTAAGTCAGTGAACGAATTTGAAAAATTATGTTTTTGGCATACCTTAGGGACTTTTGAATTCATTTTAATACTACAAGAAGTTAATTGCAAATCAAGTAAACCATAAAGACTGATTTTGCATTTTTCAAAAAAAAAAAAACTAAAACTTTTAAAAAAACCTAAAACTAAAAAAGAAAGAAAAAATGCACTTTACTCTTTCGATGACTAATTTTAAAATTTGAGCCTCAATGTTTAAAAATTTGCAAAAAGTGGCCAATTTTTATTTATTTATTTTTTAAAATATTTTTATAAGAATTTTTTTTCAAATTTCAACCGTTTTAAAAAAATCAAAAAACTTTGGTTTAAAAAAATAAAAAATGTTGGTTTTTTAAAACATAATTTAAAAAATTTTCGTTTTTTTTTTAAAAAAAACATTTCCATTTAAAAAAATATTTTTAAAAAACAAATCATTTGTTTTAAAATTAAAAATTTCTTTTTAAAAATTGAATTTATAAGAGTATTTTTGTCTTATTGAAAAATTTATAGAGGTATTTTTATCTTTTTGCTAACTTTGGGAGATATTGACAATATTTTGATAGTTTGAAAGACAATGCCACAATTAAAAGTTTAAAGGGACATTAATCAGTTGAGTGATAGTTTGAATTAAGCAGTGGATTTTCCATTAAATAATAATAATAATAATAATAAAAAGCATCCAAGGGCAAATCCGGAAACCCATGTTTTTTGTCTGTGTATATTCCATATAAGTCGGTCTTTCGACCCTCGCTTCTTCGACCCTCTGCCCCTCCAAAAATAACAACAGAGAGTCCAGGAAACCCTATTGTTCTTCCCAACCAGCGATCACCACCACTAGCAGGTGCTCTCTCTCTCTCTCTCTCTCTCTCTCTCTCTCTCACATAGAAAGGCAAATATACATAGATATGCATGAGAGTGTATGTATTTATGTGTGCATGTATACGTGAATTTACGCGTTGTTTGTGCAATTTAATGTAAAAGTGAGAATGAGGAAATTCGGTGAAAGATTTGATTGGTACTTTATGTATTAATTCATTTGATGTTAGCATTTGTTGCAACTCCTGTGGTGCGACCTGTTTGGCTTTCCTGTTTTGTGATTGAATTATAAGGCGGTGCGTTCGATTTTTGAGAAAAATAGGACAAAGAAATGTAAATAGGGATTGGAACTTTGGAAATCTTATCTCATCGCTGAAAAAAGAAAATATGCAGCTAGGGAGCTTCACTCAATTTTATTTGCTTTTTGAGAGGGAAATACAACGTTTAGATTTTTATTTTTCATTTCTTGCATATTGATTTGTTTTTTGGTGTAATCGAGCTAGAACTTGATAGCTACAGTGTAATCAGATGTGCAACGAATATCTCTGTTGATTAGCATTTTTTTTTCTTCTAATTTTTCCCTGGCTTTTGATTTTATTGGACTGCTTTAAACGCATCATGTTACTCTATTTAGTTTAAAATTTTCATGTATACTTCTCATTGTATAATGCAAACAGCTTATCTTGTAGGTAAATTTCCATAAAAATGTCGACCACGATGGCTAGTAACCTTGCAACCTCACCTCCATTAGCACCAGGTATATTGCAATTTATAAATACTTTGAGTTTAGCAGTGATGAATAAGATTATATATCCTTTGATTTCCATCACCACAAAATAGAATTTCTTATCGATCTCTATAAATGAACATGAAATATGATTTTAGATTTTTTTAATTAATGTGGTGATGGGCAAGTGAATTGACACACCTAAGATGTGTGAAGTGCCTGTTATTGGACATGGCTTGGTTATGCGTGTGAGGTAAGACTCTTATTGCTGATTGGCGGTCCAGCAATATGTTCTACTAAGGAAGAGATAACATTGGTTTTAGCTCACTTGAAGTTCTCTTAAGAGGTGTAAAACTTGAGAGATAAAGATACATCATGGTGCAGTTTGGTTGAAGAGATTATTTATATTTTGACACTAAAAAAGCTGCTTAGCAACTTCTATACATGGAAAACGAAGAGTCAGTGCAGATTTTGATTTTGATAATGCTACTTGACGATTCTTTTTTATTTTTTATTTTTATGCAGTTAGAACAAATGGTCTGTCCATGGAGCAAAGTAGGCTAACTAGATCTAATCTAGTCAGGGCCTGCATGCGGTTTCCACCTTATGATTACAGCAGGGGACGTCTTCAACTTGCTAAATCTGGAATCAGGCTTTCCAAGCCATTTTCACATATTGATAGAAGAAGGCCCAGCGCATGTTCCACTCAAATGCGGTCTACTTCTGTTATTATTAAAGCCGCTTCGGTATGTTTGTTTCTGCATATTACCTTTATATATGTTTGCTTTCTTCATACTGATAGATGTGATTCTTTTAATCATATCTCCTTTGACTGTAAATCCTGTACATTAGTTTTCTGTCACAATGACTAAAGGAAGTGTTTTTTACAAGTAAGTTTTGATTGCATGTTACTACTATTTTTGAGATTTCATCCATTTTTCTTATGCAATTAGAATGTAACTGTTGCATAAGGTGATTCATTGCCTCTTATAACTGTAAATCTAAATTGATGTGGAAAGCCCAAGTTCAGAGCTTTACCAGACTGTATCTGGATGTTTATTTTCTAATTTTAATGTACTAAGTTGGTTGAGATTGATAGTTTTAGCATTCAAAGAAAGAGTTGGCGAAGAAATTAGTCAATTGGCCATCTGATTTTGGAGCTATACTCTGATGCATAGGAATTTTGTTATTTAAGTATTACTGCTACGACATATTTTCTAGCAATTGGTACGCGAGTCTCTAATGTCTTGTTCTCACTCTGCTTTCTGCAGAATGCAAGGAACGCTGCTGCTACTGCAGTGCAAACCCAAACTGTTACACGGAAGGCTCCAACAATTACTAGTATTCCTGGTAATTGCTATTTCTCAATATTATTTACTTGCCAAATATATGGTTTAGTCAATGCTTGCTGTCCTAGCCAGACCACTATATGCATCCTTCTCTCATGTGTGAGATTAGCTTTGTAGGAAATACTTATTCGCATTTCAATTGTACTTTCGACTGACATCCACTTCGACTCCTAGACTTGTCTCCTTTTCCTTTTTTAAATTTATTATTTGTGAGATGTTGTTCTGTTGGTTGTACTTTTTGCTCCACAAAGTGTATTCTAGGATCTCACATACTCTATCCATCATAGACAGATGATATGCCCAATAAGGAGCTTTTATTATGCAGGAAAATTTTCTAATTAATGAGGAGATTATCATTGAAGGAATAAACTACTAAGGCATCTCAAGTAAATTGGTTTGGATGGTTAAATTTTTCCACCTATGGATTGCCAGAAGGATGCAGCTAATAGACCTGTTTTTCTTGATATATTGTCGTTGCTCGTGCCCTTAGGGATAAATGTTTGCTACAAATGAATTAGAGCCATATTTCTCTTTATTTTGTATAATCCTCTTTTATGGGTGTTTGATATCTATTTTTATTTGGGAATTTACTTGGAGTTATTGGGACAATGCAGCTTTATTTTATTTTAAAATTCTAATTTTCCTCTTTAAATTATTGGAGTATTTCAAATGGCATATAATTGTTAAATAAAATTTCAGGCAAGGAGAAGTCACCAAAACTCTATGATGGCGGGTCTGGTTTCCCACCCTATCATGGCGGCGGTGGTGGCGGTGGCGGTGGTGGCGGCGGAGATAAATCATCGGGTGGATGGATCCTTTTTGCTTTACTTGGTGTCCTAGGCTTTTTAAAAGATAAAGAAATTGAGTGGCGTAATCGCAGAGATGGAAGATGAGTAAGGATTCTCATTGCTAAAATTAGGGACGCTTGGCTCACATTGTTCTGTAGAAATTTTTTTTCTAAGTTCTTTTTCTGTTGATGAATAAATTTTTATACATAGAAAAGGTCAGCTTGAGTTGCGTTTATCAATATCTTTTTTTTTGTTTTTTTTGACATGTCCATACAAGGAAAGGGGGAAGAGAGATTTGAACTAGTGACCTCCGCTTCATTAAGCAGGGTTCACAGCCGATTGAGCTAGTCCTCGGGGACGCGTTTATCAATATCTGGCTGGTATACTTGGGCAGGAAATTTTATTGACATTGGATTTTGTTTAGGTTAAACACATAATTGCTACATGTGGTTTACTTCTTTATCAAAAACCTACTTGAGTTTTAAAAAGTGACAAAATTGGTACTTTATGGTCATGTTCACATACTGACCAATTGTCCAATACGTCTTGGTATGGGTCCATGGCCATAAGTTGGCCCCTTTTCTTTTTTTTTTTTCAAAAGCAAATGAGGAAAGGGTTACAAGAAACTTGACTTGGAATAGCCGTTCATCGGCCAATCACCCAATACAATTTAATTCGGGGTTCATGACCGTAGGCCAGTCAATTTTCCAATGCAATCTAATATGGGATACATGACCACATGCTAGTCAATTGCCAATGCCACATTTAATCTAGGGGTTCATGGTTGTGCTCTTTGCCAATTGCCCGATGTAATATATTCTAGGGTGCGTGATAATATATTGATCAATTTCTCAATACAATGCATCCTAGGGTACATCGCCATGTGCTGATCAATATTTCGTTTTGGGGTACACAACCTTACATTTGCAATTGCCCAATATGTTTGCGAGCCATGAATTATTGGCAATAGTGTTTCATAAGTCTAATTTGCAAGTTTTCTAATCATAGTGGATTACCTGCATTAGGCAATTACACCTTGATTGGGTCGTAGGATCATGCGGCCTTTTGATTGTGCAACATCAATCCCTTAAACTTTTGCCAATGCTACTTTATGAGATTGCTTTTTGAAGCAAATGTGGGCCCTCTTCTTGGGTCGTATAATTTTACAATAGGTCAACTCATTACGATTGATTGTGATGTGAATTTATGTGTGTATGTAATAGTTTTCATCAAATAGTTGACAAGAGACCGTTTTCAACAAGTATTTTAACCTGAAAATCTTTAAGATATTTTTAACATCCAACAATTAGTTTGGTACTACTGTGAACCCTAAAAACTAAATATCTAATTTTCCCGATCATCCCCATTCGTGTTTCATCAATCCAACAATTTCTCAATCCTCCTTTTGCTCTCATGAAAGGAAAAACTATTATAAGATTGTGGTAGAGCACATTAATGATACCCAAGATTAATGATAAAATTCATAACACCAGAAGATTGATCTCTGGCTATGTTGTTGCCAATTTGCAGCTTGAGGTGGCTTTGGATTCAATGCAATAAAATTGACAATGGCAGGATTAATTCTAATCTATTTTCTTTTCTTTTAAGATGAATTTGAGATTATGTATTAATTTCAGCCCTCATTAGCGAAGAAAGAAACAAGGCTAATCACATTGGTTTGTCCCAGACACACGTCCCAAATCATGACCCACATTTTTGGACTTTATTATTTACAGAGTTCTCCACGGAAGTCTAGAACTTTCGGTGGAGAAACTTTATACTTTGACAGGTGACCACTATACCAGTCAAGTCGATTTCATGGGGACCATAATGGCTGTGGCGCAAGGCCGCGGCTAAGAAATTTTGAAGTGGTTCAACAGGTAATAAGATGAGAGTTCAATTTCAAAATAAAAAATCTCAATTGATATTTTGATGATATTAGATCAGGGCTATGACTTTGGATTTGAGAGAGTGCTTATATTCCCACCATATGTGGGACTCCGAACGAGAAGTGCTATTATAGTCAGGTAAAATAATTATAATTAGTCTCTCTGCCTACCTTTTTTTTTTTTTTTTTTTTTTTTTTTTTTATTAAAAAATAAAAGATCGATTTCTACCGAGAAAACTAAATTTAGAACCCTCAAGATAGTTCCACACAGATTCTGGATTATGTCTATGCCTTTCCGAGGCAGATTCATTTAAGGGAAAAATGTAAATTCAGTTCTTCTTGTTATTTACCTGATTTGTAATTAATACTACAATAATTAATTCTTTGTAATATCAAAATGAACTCAAAAATCTCTAAGATATGCTAAAAAAATAATTTAGTTCTTATAATCAAATTCCGTTCACTGACTTAAAAATTTTTAACAGCATAAAACGTTAGAGCCAATATAATTATGATACTTATCCTATTTAAGTTAATGTCATACGAAAGAAATTTGTTAAATTAGTGGACAAAATTTGATTGTAGAGACTAAATTATATTTTTGGCATACCTCAGGAACCTTTGAATTCATTTTGATACCAAAGGAAGTTAATTGTAAATCAGGTAAACCACAAAAACTAATTTTGCATTTTTTCCTTCATTTAATACTACAAAATGGATGATGATATTCAAGTGAATAAAGCCTATAAAATATAAATGCTAAGATCACACCCAGAATTAGAAACTTTAAAGAGCAACATGTTCTTTCACTAACAGTAGATTTGAAGAACTTAACAAGGCATAGCAGTGAAATTACTTGGGAGAAAACATAAGGAAATTGACATAAAAAATAAAAATAAAAATTAATTAATTAATTATGAGCACTTCCATAGGCTTGGAGAGCTTCACCAGTGAGGCGGCAAATCCTCCACTCCTGCAAGACCTTAGCACCCATTTCCTCATAGAACTTGATAGCGTTAACATTCCAGTCCAGCACCACCCACTCCACCCTCCCATATCCCATTTTCACCGCCTGCGCCGCCACGGCAGAGAGCAGCATTTTCCCAAACCCTTTCCTTCTGTAGCAATCCCTCACAAACAGGTCCTCCACGTAGAACCCCGGTTTCCCCAAGAAAGTCGAGAAGTTGGGGAAAAACAAAACAAACCCAGCAATCACAACGTCGAGGCCGCCGCTGTTGTGGGATCTGAACGCTTCCTTTTCTGGGTCGTTGATGGGGAGGTCGAGAGGGGCAATTTGAGTAATGGGTGAGAAGAGAGGGTGAGGAGGGATAGTGGGTGGGAATGGGTTCGGGGATACCTCGAGGATGAAGATCGTGAAGGACTGGAAGGGAGGGGAGGTGAAGAGGGTGGAGGAGAGGGAAGCCTCGGTGGCGGAGAAGTGGTGGCTGAGGCGCTCGAAGACGGCCATCTGGTGGATCAGCTTGTGGATGTGGGGGACGTCCGATGCGTTGCCCAGGCGCACGCGGGCGAAGACAGGTTGCCCCGTTGGGGTTGGGTCTGGCAGCGTTATGGCCGCTGGGGTTGGTGGCGGCGGCGGTGCGGCGGCGGCCATTTTTCTTTTCTATAGAGAAATGGGTTTCTTCTACTAATTTCTAGAGTGTTTGGATTAGGTTGGGAGTGAAGAAATGAACAACAATTCCAATGAGCTGCGAGGCTACTAATACTATCTAAGGGGTGTGGTTTTATAATTAAGACTTCTTAAGTGGGAAGCGTGTAATTTAAAAAATTATTTTCATTTTTACAGAAAATGCTTTCTTTCTTTTTTATCTTCGAAAAATGCTAAATATTTTAAATTTTCTTCATAAAAGTTAGTTTTCAAAATGGATGATGTGTTACAATCCCGTGAGTTTGTGACACACTTTTCAAAATAATAAATCTCATAAGATGATGACATATCATTTGAGAACTAACTTAAAAAAAAAAAAAAATTAGAATGTATAACACTCCTCTACCGCCAAAGCAAATTCGGACTTGTTAGCTTTATCCAATAGCATGTTAAAATCACACATATATGAAAAGAAAAATGTCAAAAGTTGTAGATAACAACAACAAAAAAAAATTACTCACGGGTCAAAGTATACTCCATTCACAGTGTTTGAGGCTGTTTGTTAACGTGTTTCCTTCAAATTATGCTGGAAGATATACTTGGGATTAGGCTAATCATCTTTACTCAAGATTTGACTTAAGAAATCGTGTTTTAAAACAATCAAGACAAAAATGATTTGTCACTCTCTTTGTCAATTGTGAAATATCAAATTGATTCAATGAATCTGGTGCAGTGTAACAGATTTCCTTTTTCTTTTTTTTTTTGGGATAAGATCACAAATTCATCAAAAAAAAAAAAAAAAAAACCCACATTGGCACATTCTTGAACCCGCTCAATAATGGCTGATTGATCATTACACTCAAAGATTAAATTATGTAATTCCAGTTCCCACGATTCACTCATCTACTTCATTTGTCTATCCATTTTACTGATCGAGGGAAAACAGAGAGAACATCTGAGTATCTATCTTCTTCACTAATTTGGCCACCCAACGTGTAGCATCCCTTTTGGAGAGCTTCCTCTCCCGCTGATGATGATGCTGCTGGATCGTACAACGAAGAATCCAGAGAGATCAAAAATCGAGAGTTTTCAACTATCACTGCCATCCAATGAATGGAGAATGCTCACCTACAAAAAGATCACTCTATAATCCTACCCCTACACCTAACCAGAACATTGTAAATTTTACACATGATCCTCGACCTCGAGGCCCCTTTGGCCTCAGAAACCCCCCCACTTGCTCGTGCGCATATATATTACAAAATCAGCATGATCAAGAGGACATTTTTTTTTTCAGGCGGGTGAGTTTACATAATGCCCGGTTTTCCGTCTGTGCCGGCTGAAATCTGATACAAATCTGAAAGAGAGGCCACAGCCCTCGACCTTGCACTTGTATGGGCGCTCACCCGTGTGCACCCGTATGTGCTCGGTCCTAGCCCATGCCCACTTGAATGACATGGAGCAACCTTTCCACGGGCACTTAAGGGGCCTGTCATCGTCATGGACACGTTGGTGAAGCATAGCATACTTGTGGGAGCTGAACCTCTTCCCACACCCTTCATGTGGGCACCTGTTGCGTTTGTGCAAGATAAGTTCTGCCTTCGTTTTGAAACTCATGCGGCAGCCTTCGAGGTCACACCTGTGAGACTCCTTTGTGTTTTTATTCTTAGGAGGGAGAGAAACACCTGAAGGTTTGCTCACCTTCTTTCTCACCGGCTTTTCGTCATCTGTTTTACTGATGTCAATCCCACATCTACTGGTTGCATCCTTCCCAGCCCTTGGCCTCAACCCTTCACATGGACCTCTGATAAAGCCACTGCAACTGAACTTGTTTTCTGTTATATATTCGACTTCCGTTTTTCTTTTTCTTCTTTTTTCTGAGTTTGGTCCAGGGTCTAGTACAGTGGACTCGATTCTTTCCAGCTCTATATCATCCTGTGATGAACAAACTTCATTGCCAAGTTGGTTTTCAGCAGCAAGGACCCCTCTTTGAATTCTGGAATATTTCTGGATTGAGGCAGGATGGGGCGGTTTTATATGTGTATCATGCCCAGAAAGCTCCTCATTATTTTCATTTGTCAGTGGCTTTTTTTGTTCCACTTCATTATCTAAAGTCACTCCACCACTCACGTTTTCCTCAGCATGGGTCCCTCTTGGAACTTCAGAGCATTCTACCCCTGAAACAGTTACATGCTCATTATCGACTTGCGTAATGAATCTAGAGATGGGTTCCCCCTCATCAGTTCCATTTGTAGTCTGGATTTCTTGCTGCGCTTCAGTGTCTAAAGTCACACCATCATGCATGTCTTCCTCAGCAGAGATCCCTATTGGAACTTCAGGACATTGTTCCACTGATGCACAAGAAGGCTGACTAACTTCCATTGGTGAAACAGAACTTAAGACAAGTTCCTCATTATTTCTGTCAAGGGACTGGATTTCTCTTGATGTGAGAGTAGGCCCATTTGTCAGTCTAACATAACTTGAAATTGGTTCATCCTCACTACTTCCATTTTTAGTTTTACATTCTTGCCCCACTACATCTCCTGCAGGCACAGCAATGCTAATGTCTTCTGCAGCACAGATCATTCTAGGACCTTCAAAACTTTCTTGAATTGACGCAAGATTAGGCTGGTTTCTCATTGCGACATTACAAGAAACATCTTCCATTGAGGCAAGACTACGCTGGTTTATTGGTGCAACATTACCTGATCTGGCATTGTTAATTCTGTTGGTGGTTTGGATCTCTTGCTGCACTTCATTATCTAAAATCACGCAAGCACGATCCTCACTGTTGACACAAGATTCCTCCAGATCTACATTTACCATCTGTGCCTCACCACTTCTCACAACCGGATCAGCAACATGTATACTGGCAGGGTTAGAAAGATCAGAAGCCTCATTCATCAAAGCATCCCCTTCAACTGAGACATTGCATTGCCCTTCAGTAACCAGATGACAAGACTCATTTGTGATGCTGATTTTTTCCACACTTCGATTCTCTCCCTGCATTCCAAACCTTTCATCGGTTGAAATGATAAGTGGAGAAGCACATTTTTCAACACGTGTGATCTTGTCCTCAATGGTTTCATCAGTGGCCTTGATCTCGTGTTGCATTTCAGAACTACCCCATGTTACTAAATTACAAGCTTTGTCATCCATGTCAATACTAACCAGAGTGTGATTCTGACTCTGCACTTCAACATTTCCCACCGCTAGTGTAGCAGAGGCAAGGGAGTCTTCAATTCGTGAAGGAGCAGAGATCAAACTTATACCCACGCTAGCTGCAAACAATGTGGTTTCATTTTGCATTTCAGACATTCCAGAAGCAGTACACAAAGCTAATCCTGCAGATTCATTTTGGGAATTTCCTTTCTCAGAAAGGTCATTGGCAGAAGTCTTTCCACTTTGCTTATCAAGATCTCCATAAGTAGCAGCTGAAACATCTTCTGACAAATTCTTTTCATGGCATCCATGAATCATACTTTTGCATGTGGAACCACCCAGTTTTGACTTGAGCTTCCTTCTTGAATATTGAAGAAGTTTTTCTTCTTTTTTGACAATGATTTCATCCAACCTTCCCTCTAACACTTCATCCTTCTTTAATTGAGTGCTGTCACATGTTTTACTATAGGTCGAACGATTTAACTTTTTTGAGCGTGATCTTCTGGACGGCCATTTGATGGTCAAGAATTCCAAACTGGGATTTCTGTCAGAGAACAATCCACCCAATGTCAGTGCATGCTGAACTTGCATAGACGGAGAGTTCTTTCTCACCTTGACACAGTATCGTAAATTGATACCCAGTTTTGAGGTCCAGTCTTCTCCACATTCAACATGCTCTTCATCATCAATTGCAAGATCTATCAAGTTAAGATCTCCCTGGGATGCAATATCTAATGGAACATCATTATAACTAAATGGTCTACCAATTTCCTCTGCAATGGCCAGGGCATGTGCCTTCATCTTCTGATAGTCTACATAGATTAAAAAAAATAAAAAATTGAAGAATAATTATTGCCATAATCTAGATGATACATGTGTACACCTATAAAGGTTGGTTGACAAATAGAATGATATGTGCCACATTTGAAATTTTAATTGATTTCAAATTTATTTAAAAACCTGGTCTATTGTTGTGACAAAGATGAATGAAAAAAAAGGGACAAGTGATTCAACTTTAAAAGTTGGTGTGAGCATACAACCTATAATTTGCAGCCTAAATCATGGATGGAGTTAAAGTCTATCTTACCTGAATGGCAGATCACAAGCACGTTTGCTCCACCTTTTGACCGCAAGAGCTCCACAACCTGTATGGCATGTTCCAGGCAGAAAATCCGTGGCCTCAGAAATTTACTAGAGGTGTTCCATCCTTTCTCAAACTTGGTTAATAATGGCATTTGCAGATCCTTCGGTGGTGGAGAAACATCAGGAACAGGAGGGAGATTCTCTGCAGAACAAAGCATAAATTGATTTACTGCAGCATTTAAAGAGGCCAAGTTTAGTGGTCAAAAGGATTGCTCCTATTCAGTTTAATGTTTCATTTGCTTTGATGAGAAACAACTAGCATCAAGTGAACATACACCTCTATTTATAGAAGTCAAAACTTCCCCATGGTTGTAAACTATAGCCCTTGCACACCAAGATATTTCCTCATTTGGAAAATCTTGGCCTGCGAGTTCATCTTCAGAATAAGATAGAAACCCAACTTATATAATTTTGACACTTAAGAGACCAATTCTTTGTATTCTTCTACAATTCCATTTTCTACATTTTAATGTCCAGCAAAGTCATCTGATTCAAGGTCAAGCAAGAAATATTAGTAGCAGCGGTAAAAATGTGTAGATGCAAAAATTAACAAATCGAGTCAAGATTATGTAGCCCACAACACGATGATGAACATCAAGGCGTGTAATTAAGAACATATTAGGATGATTGGCTGTAGTTATAGTAGGCATCTCCCTACACCACAGTACTTCCTTGTAATTTGTGTGTCTACCAGGCATAGAACATCACCAAACTCCCAAAGATACCCACATCGAAGCCTATTATGTGGGAAAATAGCAACTCTTTTAGGGCACTAAAACAATTTGCACTGGTCAGATCTACCTATAAGATATACTAAACTGGGGGAGGGGGGGGGGGGGGGGGAGGGGGAGAATTTCAAACAGAATAAGAATCAATATCAGAAGTGATTGAGAACAAGGCCAAATTACCAGGCAAGAAAGTATGCAGACCAAATACCTGAAATAGAGCTCTTAACAGACCCATCAAGTTCTGGAGAGGATCGGGTATTCTCAGGTTTTGAGACTCGGGGTCCTCCTTGAACCAAAAGATGATCTGCAGGAAGAAGTTCCGTTGATGCTTTTTCAGATGGTTGTATCACACACATAAATGGAAAACCAAGGATTCCACAAGCCACACAAGCCAACGTCCCCGAATCAACTTGAAAGTCACACGACAAATCATCACCACCCAGATATAAATCATCGAGAGTCTCCATATACAAGCTCATCTCGTGAAACAGATCATTCTGACTATTCTTGTTATTTTCGGATCGACTATTGGAAGCATTTTCTCTTGGCGAGGTAGGATTGGCAGCAGCCATGCTGGGCAATTGAGAATCTCTGCTAGGAAATGGCAGTAAATCGGCATTCCATAAAACAGTATGGCAAGTTGATACTTTTCCAAGAAGATCAGATAGCATAATGTTTTCATTTGACATATCTTCTATAAAAGCCCTCTTTACTAACAATTCTCTTTCCTCCTTTTGGCGATCTCTCAGACGAGAACTCCTCACACCTGGCAGTAAGGATCTTGGCACTCTGGCATCAAAGCAGTAAGGCAATCAAACATAAGAAATAACTACAGATTTGGTGTACACGTGATATTCTTATGGACAATGAGCAACGACATGATATGATATAAAAGCAATATTTAATTGTGGCATAAAGTATGGGTAAATGCAAACAGACAAGGGATCAACTTTCCATATGTTTAAAATGAGTAAAATTCAATATGAGTTCATTAAATTAATGGTGAATGTGAGCCAATTAGTCCCTGGTCTCTGAAATGGATAACTTATCTGCAAGGTGATTTAACTCATACGACAGCTTTAAACACTAAGGTTTGCAGTAGAATTCTGCCTACTTAGTCTGGTTATTCATCTATGACCACTGATATGTTAAATATGACCACTTATCAAAAAAAAAAAAATGTTAAATATAACAATAATATCATGCACAGAAAAACTTTCACAGTTTCACCCCCACCACGAACTCCCTCCAACTAAAGAAGAGAAATTGCCAAAAAAAAAAAAAAATTCTTTTATTTTGTTTTATTATTATTGGTTTTTTGGTTTGTTTAGGGTATAAAAGGAAAATTACCAGTTTGTACTTCTCTTTTGTCTTTCTCCTCTCCAGCAACCACTACACAATCCCTTTTACAGTTTTCACATGATGTGAATTGAAGCCCAACTCATTCCATTATGACTGGTCTCATTATAAAGCCCAAGTGAAGCTAGTCAAGGTACCAGGTTCCCAGCCCATATAAATTAATGCATTTTTTTTAAGCATATATAAATTAAAACATATTTGAAACTATGGGCCTGTTTAGGATTGCGTTTAATGAGTCTAAAAGTGCTTTTAACACTCAAAAAGTTTGTTTGAAGAAAAAAATACTTGTTTGGTAAAAAAATTAAAAGGATCTAAAAAGCCTAAAAATGGTCAAAACGCACTTTTGGCAAAAGCTTAAAAATGAAACTTTTGCCCTAAAACTCTTTTTGACTTAAAAGCTCTATTTCTCAAACGCAATTCCAAACAGATTCTAAAGCTAGCAAAATCGTAACAAGAAAACCCTCTCAAAAAGTTTACAAAGAAAAACATACAAATTTTTTTTTTTTTTTGATAAATAAGAAACACATACAAAATTTTAAGCACATCCACAAAAATCTGGCCATTGAACATCAAATATTTGGAGAGAGTAATCAAGCCAGAATACTTTCATTTCACTACAATCAGTAGACATTCAAGAGAACTGTCCTTCACCCCCCCCCCCCCCCCTCCCCCCCGGTCCCTTTTTTTTTTATATGAATCATTCATGAGAAATTATGTTTGTATAGATCTTCATAGAGAAAGTCTATGAAGTAGCATGGACAGGATTTTTCAGTCACTAGTTTCGCTAAACGTCTTAGGATCAATAGAATATTTGAAGGAACTATAATAAGCTAACCTTGAGACAAAAGACATGGTCAACAGGTATAGCAGCTGCTGATGAGAGAGCATGGGAAGATAATTCATAGCAGCTCTGCGCACTGCAGCTTCCTTGGCTACGTTAAGCCATTGTGGAGTTCCAAAGTTAGCAGCTTCCCCACAATTAAAACCTAGTTTACATAAAGAAAGGCTATAGTGATCAATTGAAAGACTCAGAGAAATCCCTATATTAAGGGGAGCTATTATACATGCAGAGTATGAGAGTTTTTCGTCTAATAAATAATTTGTGAATATTGTGGAAATTCATTAGGTAGGCAATTAATCGAATTGGCACCTGAGTTTATATATATATATATATATATATATATATAAGTTTGAAGCAATAATATTTTGCTTACAAAGGGGGTGCCCCTGTCACTCGTCTTTCTTCTGTAATCTTGTTTAATGTTCTTTTTGCAGTTCGTATATATAACACTAATAATACATCAGCCATTACAAAAATGAATTACCGATGGCCTTGCAGAAAAAGGAGTTTGCTTATAGCACCTGACCATTTCTCATAACCATACAACTAAGTCATTTGGCAGAAGACTTGGAAGGTACCCTATAACTTCTTTTGAATATTTAAGGCCAACTACACATTTGCAAGCCAAAATGGTCCTTGCTCATAAAGAAAGTGTTCTTTCCTATTTTGGACATATCCATCTTCTTAGTTGAGTCTTGGATTAACATGAAGTATTTCCATGAGCAATTGGCAGATGCTATGCCTTCAACACATTAAGAGCAGTATCTTCAGGGCAGGAGCTTCTAAATTAAAACAATTATATACTCCAAAAAAATCTTGAAAATATGCAAACTATAAAGCAATTACCGTGGCTGAATCCCACATGGTAAGCCCTTGGAAAAGTCACAACAAATTCACCAGGGTTCTGTATTAACCTAAAGGAAAAACCAGAAATAGTCATGAATAGAACTTCAACAAGGAAATCATCAGAAACAACAATACCATTCACAGCACCACAAATCATGCCTACAACATTTTTAACTACAGAAAAGTATAATCTTTACATTGATTTTCAGATGCTAAAGAACCAGAAAGATCTTAATGAAATAGAATGGAAGAAACCTACCTACAACAAGGAATGCCTGATGCAACAACTACCTCAGGTGATAGAAGAGTTGTTTTCTCGCCCAATAACGAGAGAGCAGCTGGAGATAAGAGAAACTGGACCAGAGTTACAAAAATGCTATGGAAGAAATCACAACAAACTAATTCAGATTGAAAGGAAGTCAACTTAGAATAAAATAATAAGAAGTGTTCACACTAAGAAATGTCAATTTTTGGACAGTAAATCCCAATCAAATCGGGACACAATTGCAAATAAAAGATTCTTTTTTAAAATTTCCAGAAAATCAAAATTACTTGTGGGACCAAGTTTTGATAATGCTTCACCATCTTCATTTACTTACAAAATCACCTTCCCTGCAAGTGGCAGGTCCAATTTGGGACAACCTAATTGAATTTTGTTTCAGCAAGGTACTTCTTTGGGGTATATATTTGAAATTCTATTCTATATTCTTTTTATATTGATATTAATTATATTCATTAAAAAATATTGATATTAATTATGAATAAGTAAGAATCAACACTGAATGGCTAAGACCCCAGAAGTTTACTAAATTTCTATGCATGTACAGTTTCTGTTTTTTGAGCATGCTCAATCAGAGGTCAGAGCACAATTTTGAAATGCAATTATCATCAGTTTGACTCCGATAGCAGGTTTTCTTTATCTGTTTTCTTTTTACCATAATCCAATTCAATCAGAGAATTGACTAGTCCGACACCATGGACAAACACACTATCATTTGGGATATTTTTATATCCCCAGGCATTCAATGCCACCCCTACACTAAACCTAGAGTTAACATTGGTTAGAAAATTTTAGGTACTCACCAAAATAATACATACTGGGAAAATTCTAAAAACTGAAAACCCTATTTCCACAACAGATGAGTAAATGGGCATAAATGAACACAATATATATTAGTAGCAACCAATAGTTAAGTAGCAGAGATCCACAAAGCAAACATTTTTTCAAAGGGTGAAAAAGAAAACAAATCATTTACTATTGTTTAAGCATTAATAAGGCTATCACAGGGAATAATCAATTGAAAAAAGAAAAAAAAAATGGGAATATCAGTCACAGACATTATATATTCAATGGAAAAGATAAACATCCTGGCTAAATGCAATATAATGAACAAAATACAATCACATTTAAAGGTGAAACATGCACTAGAAATGCTTCAACATATTAATGGCAAAAGAATTTCTGTTTCTGCAGTGGGTCATCTTTTGAAAGCTATTGTAGTCATCCCAAGTCAGCAACTTGCGCTTGCTGTGATATCACATGGACATAATGTTGAGGCATACATATGCAGAATTCAGTTATATCTATTAACAGGCAGCCATGCAAGACAGGTAATGCCAGCAGAAACAAAGACGCCTGTCAC
Organism: Corylus avellana; assembly: GCF_965113065.1. Taxonomy (NCBI): domain Eukaryota; kingdom Viridiplantae; phylum Streptophyta; class Magnoliopsida; order Fagales; family Betulaceae; genus Corylus; species Corylus avellana. Next base: position 25,581,363 of record NC_142495.1, on the reverse strand, counting down.
TATACAAACAGCAGACTCCTCTCCATCATTATATAATATAGAAATATAGCCTTCTGTATTAAACTATTTTGATATGTGCATACAAGAACACCCAAAATTAACACTACAAGAAAATATTTGGCAAGATTGAACTAGAGTTTTGAACTCCCAAAACATTTTATAAAATAATCATACACTAAAAAAGTTCACATACCTAAATGATCAATACTGCCACCATAAGCCTCACAGCAAATGACTTCCTCAAACGCAAATGCATAATCTCCGGGGACAGCATACCAAGTCTTTGGTGAGCCAGTGTGAAGAAAATTCATGCTGTGAAGCTCATGATCTTCAACGTGCCAAGCAAACCAGCTGAAAAGCATACCAATATAGACCATAGGAGAAGTAACACCTGGAATATCATCTGGCATGAATCGCGTAAGTGAGCCAGGTGAACGAGCAATGGCTTGTAAGTTCCACGGACTGTTTGACAGCTTCCAACCTGCAGTACCTTCCATCTCATTACTAGCATTTGAACTCTTTCGCCTAGAACAATGTGAAGTTTCATCTGACAATATTGAGGAAGTAGAAGATGGCTTCGGTGTCTCCAAAGACATATTTGGTTCATTTTTGGCAGAAGAATCTTTGATCTCATTATTAGGGGAATCCGTTACACTATCTATCACATCTTTCTTGCAATCAGATGTCTCTTTATTCCTCTGGTAAAAATTCCTCTTCCTCCTCCTCCTGTGAAAATAGCGAACCTGGCCCTCCGGTTCGCCGAACCCAGACCCAGGAACATCATTTGCATACTCTACATATATAGGCTTCTCAGAAGCTGCCTTCCAAAACATTGCTTCTATAACTAATGGTGAAACCTCCTTAATCGTTCCCAATATGCTCCGTGCAAAAGCCTTTGACTTGGATTCAAACTGTTCCAATGTATAAATCTCTCCACTTTGCCATACTTGCTTATGAACACCCAACTGCAGATTTTGCACCACCCCTTTTGTTCTCTTCACAGTCTGACCCAATTCTTGGTGCCTTGTAGTAAAAACAGCCCGGACCTCCGCCTCATTACCACAATCCCCAGAACTCATTTTCGGCGAAGAACAAACACCCGACGTATTTACATCAGAACCCAATTCCGGGCACTTTGAAAGTGACTTGTTTAAGTTGCAAAATACATATCTTTTAGAAGGTTTAGGCAATGGTGGGATAATCTTACAAATACCAAAAGCACTAGCTTCCTTCTCGATTTTCGATATATAGGCAATTGGGTCAGCGAATTCAGTGTCCGTTGGGCGAAACTCAGGTGCCGATGGCAACCCTTTTAGCCAATTGGGTATTTCAACATTACCCATTACAACCAAGATTCACAATCAATATACTACAAATTTAATAGTATATATCATATAGGAGTACTCAATCATATACAATTACTTTCGTTCAGATTACAAACGAGCATTAAGGATTGAAACCCTAGATTGAAATCATTTGGGGAAATTGCACATGGGTTTGTTGTGATTCAAACCACATTAAGCATAGAAATTAATGAAATAGCAGAAATGTAAGGGCAATTGAGTAAACAAAATAAGCAATAGAACCTGAAACAGCGATGAGTAGTGTATATGATTGACCTTTAAAAGCACCAGCGAGAGAGAGAGAGGAGGACGGAAAGGGGGGTTTTGTCTAGGTTTTGAGCAACATTCTTAGCCGGCGCAATATAGCATTCTCTGTAGCGGTGGAGCTAAATTACCCCGTGGGGGCATAGCGCACCGCTTAGGTCGCTCGGTTCCTTGGCCGTACGATTGCTGTCGGGTTTTGATGGGTGAAGCGTAGCTAAGCAAAGTTGGGCGTATTGTACACCCAGTGGCGCATGTTAGCTCAAGCGGTATCTGAAGTATCAAGATAGGGACGTCTAAGGTGTGAAACAGGGGTACGTTACTACCTTATCCGGTGATGATCAAGATTGCAGATATATAGAATTTTGATGATTCTTTGTATGTTTTAAAATTGTTATTTGATTTAATAATAATTAATTACAACTTCAATAGTAATTTTAGAAATTGCAGTTCTCCAATAACTTTTCCAAAATTATTTTTATTTCCCATTTAAGGTTCACGTGGCACTGTATCAACCCTTTGGATTATGCCTCTATCTCATAAGATGTTGCAGGTCAAAATTGTAATTTTAAACAAAATTTAAAAATTCTTTCATTATTTTGTATTTTTGGTTAAATTTAATAATTCAAATCTTATATTAGTTGAAAGGTGATAACTTGAATGCCAAATTCGCCTTATTCCAATCCGAACCCGACACGTAGCTACATGTAAGTTTCATCGCTTGTTAAAGCATACTACAATAGTAAAACTAGTTTGACTTACTTTCAATGAAAAAATTATTGAAGATCTTTGAGCAAAATCAAAGGATGCAGATTGCCTCGGGTGAAAAAAATAAATAATTAAAACTTTTTTTCTTAATCTTACAATCTTTATTGTTTATTTTAATATTAAAAAAAATTATTAATTTTTTAACAACAAATTAGATTGAATATTTTGATTAAACATGCATTAGCCTTTATTTATTTCAACTAGTTTAATCTACCGTAAGTCAACATAAAATGTTGTGCTGGTATGCTACCTTATCTCAGAAAGTAACTAAGGGGACCAACAAGAAAATTGGTGGGGTTTTATGCAAATAATGATGATTGATTTGATGGGTCCATATGATGATAAAAAGTACATAGTACACTGTTGTTTTTAGGGGAGGGCAAAATCCGCTTGAACCCGGCTAACCCGACACCCCAACCAATCTGATAAAAGTGGAAACCGGTTAAGGTTTTGAAATTCCTTTGCAATGAGATAAATTGAGGAGGATTTTCAGATTATTCAAGTTTATGTTTGTCACTCACCATCTTTATGAAGTCAAGTTTCCATAGTACCATTAAGCCCAGTTTTGAATATGATTAATACCAAAAAAAAAAAAAAAAAAAAAAAGAAAGAAAGAAAGAAAGAAAGAGAGAGAGATGCCTGCCTTTAAGGTTGGACCAATATAATGCTTAGATTGGGTTTGAGAGGCATAAAAGTGCTTTTAACACTCAAAAAGTCCGTTTGAAAAAAAAAAAAAAAAAAATACACATTTGGTAAAAAAATTTAAAGCGCTTTTAAGGGTAAAAAAAGCCTAAAAATAGCAAAAAAAAAAAAAAAAAAAAAAAACACTTTTGGCAAAAGCTCAAAAAATAAAGCTTTTGGCCAAAAGCTCTTTTTGACTTAAAAACTCTATTTCTCAAACGTAATCTCAAACAGGCTCTTAAACTGTTAAAGAACTAACATAGTCTATTTTGGATTCACTCATCCTTATAGTTGTTTTTATCTCTTCCTTTTAGTGTTTTAATTGTATTTGTGTTCTAGTTGTATTTGTTCTGCTTGTTTGTATTATATTAGTTCTCCTAATTTGTATCAAGTTTGAGTTTGTCAAACTTGATTACAATTGTAACTCTTTGCTTATATATACAATGTGAACAGGTTAATTCCCATTAATAAGCCAATCGAAAGGCTCATTATATATTCTTTATTGGCAAACATACACCCATCACCGTGAAACTAGTAGCTATTTTACGTAGATAAAAATTAAGAAATATATAATATTTGAGTAATTAATGGCGTTGATCACTTAATTAAGATGATCAGGGCCATCCCCAAGGAATAGCACTGCTCCTTCCAGAAATTTGTTGACAATTAGGTTGGCAGGCGTTTTCACATGCAGAAATGGTTGGGGCGTCCACTTGACGCAAGCATGAGGATACGCATTCTTTGGCACACTCCGATAGCTCTTCGCTACTACTCACGTTGGCAGTACATGCCATCACAACCACGAAGAGCATGCCAATGGCTTTTATCATCTTCATGCCCATCTTCATATACTGCTTAAATTAATCTTTTAATTTGTTGGGGTGCTCTTGGATTCACAATATATATATATACCTGTTAAGAAAGAGTGTTGCTTGCTGCTCCACACATTTTAACAGATGAAGCTTTATATGTTCTAAATAAAGGTCATTGGGGAGTATTATCAAATAGGCAACGTGCAAAATGAACGTGTTTGGGGTGGGGGGGCGCGGGTGAGTAACAAACAACGTACGTGTTTGATTGTTTTTTCTCACGCAAGTTATTGCACGAATTTATATATTAGGGATTAAAGTTTTAGAAACCCATTACTGACAACATAAATGTTGATGGTATATATATATATATATATATATATTGAAACGCTAATTAATAGCAATATATTTGCGGCGACAACAAGGTGTGGTCGTGGATGGTGCATCTAAAAACAATTAACCGCATATCAATGATGAGAATTTTAGAGATGATATACATGTCATCGTTGATGGTATATTGAAAAAAAAAAAAAATGAAACGCAATTACTCCATAATCAAAAGATAAGGTAATTTTACTTTGATTAGGTCTATGTTGGACTGCATTGATAAATCTGAATTGTTTTGTGTCTTTGATCAACTTTTACACCGATTTAGGGTCCGTTTGAAATTGCGGTTTCAATAAGTGCGATTTTAAAAATTGTACTTTTGAAATCGTAACTTTTTATAATCGCAAAGGCGTTTAGTAAAACATGTTAAAAAATACTTTTTTATCAAATATTTGTTATGCAAAATCGTTATTTGGTTTAAATTTGGGTTTTTCAAATAAGCATCTCCTAACTTACTTATAGAAATCGAAGATTTTTTTCCTATTTTAAAATAAGTGATTTTTAAATTACAATGTCAAACGTCTTACATTTTGTGATATCTTTTAAAAACACAAATTATTCTTGCAAAATCGCAATCCCAAACGTACCCGTAACGTACCATAGACCTACAACTTACAACCAAACATATATATTTGAACACCGAATTTACGTACCAACACTTAAAACCTAACAAAATGCATAAATTTTAAACAGTTTGAGTGTTACTACATATAGAGTTAATTTTTAGAAAATTATAATAGGGTGTCAATTCAAACTGCTTGTTGCCAAACATGTTCTGCCACATGGGCAGAACCAAGACTTGAGATTGGGGGAAGAGGGAGATCTTTTAAGATAAACAATTAAATTTAGGGGGACAAACTCAGAAAAAAATAAAATAAAATAAATTTAGAGGGGTTTTCACACACATTTTCTTGTCTTAAGTTGTTAAGCAATCACACATAATTAATGCAGGAGATGTGATAGGGGCTCAACTGAGCCCCATTTAAGACCCAACTTTTGTGGACATATGTTTTGATTTTTGTCTCTTTTTTGAAATTTCAATTTTGAACCTGACACAACTCTTATGTGACTTTGTGTCATATACGTAAGTAAAAATTTGGTCTTAGATGGGGCTCAGTTGAGCCCCTATCATCTCTTAATGCAGACACGTACAATTACAGTTTTAGTAAAAATGTTAACTTTCCAAGAACACAAAATGTACGTATTATATATACATTCATAAATAACACTTCTCAAAACAACAATTAGAAAAATCTTCTCGTATCTTTTATTGATCGATCGGCTCAATGGCTTCAATTCATATAAGAGATTACATGATCATATATAGTAGTAGTAAAAATGAAATGGACCAATATAAGTAAATTACGTACTAAAGTCTTTATTGGCAAAAACATTAATCACCGGACATGATTAATGAAACTAGTACTAGGTAATATTGTAACTAATTATAAGTTTTTTAAGAACGGAAATCAGCCCCCACCGCGTTCTCCAGAAACTTGTTTGCAATAATCATCGCAGGCCCTATCACATCCAGCCGCGGTTGAGCCTTGCTCTTTCAAGCATACGGGCTTGCATCCATCAGCACATGCCGATTGCCCTTCACTCACTTTGGCACATTGCATCACAACCAGCAAGGAGATGAAGAGCATGGCAATGGTTTTGATGTTCTTGGCGGCCATCTTAAATATTAATTGCTTGCTTATCTTTTGTTCTAAAGAAAATGATGAGGATCGACGAAGAAATTAAGTTGGGATGCTTGCTTTCGGATTTACATGCATGTTATAAAGGGCAAATGCTTGCACGTTGATGAGCATGAGTTATGCTGCTCCACACATTTTAAGTGGCTTGGAACAAAAATATGAGGACATGAGGTTGAGATTTAACCCATGAAAAGTCAATTGGTGCTGCCATTTTTATGGTAAGAGACTATAATCCAACTACTCGATCCATTTAATTCAATTAAGATAAGAACTTTTCAAAAAAAAAAAAAAAATTCATGGTGAGGTCAATAAGATTGTGAAATTTTTTTCGATTTATTTATCTCTTTACATATGGATTTGCATGAACCGATCGATAAAAGATTTTCTTTGAGTCTTTTTGGGATCCAGTCTTATATTAGGAGGTGTAGGCTAGGGGTAGTATTACTTACTAACCTAATTTATTCTAACAACGCTCCTAAATAAAATATAGTCTTTTAAAATACACATTGATTTGTGGATAATTCACTAATTGAATAATTTAATAGTTGCAAATACTTTTGAGTCCTTCCATTTTAATTTTAATGTGCAATTCAACCTCTCATACCTAATGACAATTATTCTATATATATGAAAGAATGAAAAAAAAAAAAAAAAAAGAAGTAAAAAGATTTATACCCATAATTAAATTGATTTTAAATGTATTCGTTGAGCTAAGTTGCCCTGTTGGATATGATCTAGCAACCTGAGTATAATTAATGCCCAACCTCAAAGCCCATTTAATATAAAAGACTCACTAAAATAGTCCACTACATGACAATAGTCAAAGAAATTTGAGATTGCCACGTGAGAAGCATCCAAATTAAATGTCATATACAGGATATTCTCACTATAAAAGAGACTCTCCAAACAACAAAGTCTCGTGTATTTTTATGCCTCTTCCTCTCTTCATTTGATTTCTCTGTCGCAAAAGACTAACTTAACTACTGATCGACGGACTCCGGTTTGTCGGTCTGAAGAGTATTGTTGTAACAATATCCAACATGTATATCAATAAAACTTCCGAATGTTGGTTCATTTTGAAGGGGAGATCTCAATGCACACTAAAAGTTAATTTGCAGCAAGGAGGTCTTAAACATTTATAAGCTGGATTGGCAGATAAAAATTTTAGAAGAAAAAAAAAAAAATCCATTATAAGAACTTCTTATTCTCTAAACAATGACTTGGCAATCCTAGTAACATTTTCTTGGGTAAAACCAAACTTGTTGAATGTGTCTAAATAAGCCCCACTAGCTCCAAATTCCTCCACCCCAATCACCACCCCTTGTCCTCCCACATACTCCCTCCAACCCATCAGCGACCCGCCGACACGCTTGGAAACTCTCGCCGGCAATACATGAAACAAGTGAAACCGCACCCTCACTCGCCTCCCTTCTTTCCTCAACTGTCTTGGCGCACCCCTCACAAAGGCATAGCTCAGATCCGATACCAATCAATATTATTTCCGGCAAATATTTTCCAGAATTATCACTAACAATGTATCCACCTCTTTCAACTCCACTTGCTGTAGTTCCTTCCAAGTGTGCTGCCACTTTTTGCCTTGATAATGCCATAAGACTAGGAACATCTCTATTTGCAACAGGCAACAGCCACTTTGTAAGCTCCGGCAGTCTCGTTGCCAACGGGCAGCCTAAAAACTAGAAGCCGTGGCACCGCTCGAAGGCCGGCAAGTTGTTCCACCGGCTGGTGAGTCGGGCCATCTTCTCCAAGACCAATTGAGTCATGAGTCATGATATAGATGACTCCAGCATGACTTAATGCGGAGAGTAAGATCGAGTTCTTCACGTGTAGCCGGAAAGTGTAAGGAAAGTGGCTGCAAATGGTATCAGACCGCATCCGTACGTGCCATATTGCAAGACCATTAGAAATTCCAGCCATGGCGTGCTCACGAACTCCATACCTGATGTTGCGGCCCCATGGGGAGTTGGGTTGGCTGAAGTCTTTGTACTCATGTAGATAAGCTTTGTTTGAGCTTGCAAGGTCTGCACTTCCACCAATTAGTCCTGAAAGAACTTTGGCAAGCTGGTTTAAGCACTTCTCCGAGTAGCCACGAGTAGCATCCACTGACTCTGATGCTGACCACTTCTGTTGATCACAACATAACACATTGTGTCATTGTTAGTACATTTTATTTACTTTGGACATTTGTCTTTTTAATATTAATTCTAGGTTTCATCTATTTAGGCTATTTGAGAACAATGAAAAACTTCAATAATTGCTTATATAGGGAGATCGAGGATAAAAGGCAAATGTTTTAGGTCAAAGTCGATGAGAATTAAAACACTCGGTGACGGGTCTCGGTCGACCAAGGCTCAAACTCGGTCAATTGAGCACTTAGGGCTTCACAATTTTTATACGATATATATCAGCACCTCGATCGATTGAACATTGACCAAGACTTTGACCAAGTGTATTGGGTTTTAGTATTGGAGTTAGATGCTTCTTCAACCATATTTTGATCCCGACTCAACCCTAAGCCTAAAGCTTACAACGTACAATCTGTATTTTGACACTGAATTTTGCCAAAGACAATTAACTTTTCTCTTGTAAAGTTGTGAATCAATTACCGGCAATGAGCTTTCCCAGCCATGAACTAGTCCACCGTTAAGAAGAATTTTAAATTCTGCAGCCTCTTCTGGGTATTTACTTTGGTAATAGTTAAGCTTAGAGTACCACTCCTTCTCCATTCTTTCTCCATGGCCTGTTTGAATTTGCATCTCCCTGTGACAGTAAAATGGGCACTTAAATCTTTTTCCCCTAGTCTAAATCATCCTAATTTCGATAGTTAATAACCCCCGCACCTGTAAACCATAGGAATAACATGGAATGGCTCTTGATCGGTCACTCCAATCAACTTTCTGTCTCATTCTTCTCACATCATCTTTGGTGAAGGTACCATGATGAGCTTTTGATGTTCCTTCCTTCTCAGACAATTTCCCTATCACAGTCTTCACCTGGAGAGGGAAAATAAAAATGAAAAAGAGAGGAAAAAAAAATCAAATGAGCTGAATAGATTAGATTAAGGCTACAAATTAGTTTACAGGAAATTTCTTACAAACCAACCTCTAACAATAACATGCGTCTTTAATACGTGAAAAACACGTTTTTCTAATATCATGTATTTTAATAGCTTAAAAGATGCGTCAATTTTTAAGGCAAACTAGGTTGGAGAAAGATACATGTATCTGTTAACATGTAAAAATCACATATTTACTTTTTTAATAGTATATTTCTTATATGCTAGAAGCACATGTTTACTTTTTTAATAGCATTAATAAGAGGAGTAATGCTACCAACTTTCTACTCAAATTTCATCGGGTGGAAAAGATTTTCCTTTCAAAAAGTGGAGTAATGCTATGGGAGTGATCTCCTGTCCACTTTTTTATAAAGGAAAAAACTTTCTATCCAATTTCACCCGATTGAAAAGTTGGTTCATAGCATTACTATAATAAGAAAGTGTGTACTTCTCACATACTCAAAAAAGACATTTCACTTTTTAAAGGCCGAATTATGGGAGTTCCAACAACTAATTAAGTTTGTAAAAACCAACCTCTAAAAAAGTGAAATGTGTCTTAACGCGTGAGAAGTACATGTTCTTTTAATATCATGTGCTTCTCATGTGTCTTTTTAATTTTTAATTTTTTTTTAGGGAAAATCAATTTGATTTCATTAATAGTGGTCAAGAGCATAAAAGCTTTTACAATCACAAAACATACAGTTCTGCAAGATCATAGCCGAATCTAAAAGATTACACGTCAAAAAATCTAAAATATAACAGATCTTACAATGAAAAACCAATTTATGACATCAAACATCCACTATCCCAACCCGATCTTTAGATTATAGAACAGATCTGCTAACGCAGACTCCTTCCAGAAGCACATGAAGCCATTTTTCAGGTATGAGCAAAATACTCACACCCAAACCATTTTTCACTCAACCCGAAAGCTAGAAGCATTATTCACATCATCAACCCAACGGCTAGGACCATAAAGTAACAACAATAACAACAACAACGAAAAATAAAAACAAAAATCCTCACAAGCAGTAGTGGGGAAGCACAACATCATCATAAATATCCCTTCGGAAGACATGCATTAGTTGAAGAAAATGATCATATTTAAGTTTGAAGAGACTAGATCTGGATCTTGATCTAAATCTAAATCTATAAACTAGATCTAAAGCAACCTGCCAGAAACAGAGATCGTTGGAGCCTATAGAGAAGACGCTGAGCACTGCTACCATAAAAGGGGAACAGGGAAGATCTAGATTTAGATCTAAATCTTCCCTCCTCTTAAAGTTGTTCTTAGTGTTATTTAGATGAAAAGAGAGAGAGGCTTTCTGTTTATATCATGTGTCTTTTTAATAACATTATTAAGAAAGCATATGTTTTGTCATTGTTAAGCCACGTATCACTTTTTAAAGGTCGATGGTGAATTAATCCACATTGATGATGCCGAGATGCAGTAAACAAAACATGATTTGTATACTCGGGCATGCGCGTACTGACCATGAAATCCAAATTGGTGATGCTGAGATGAAGTAAACAAAACATGATTTAATTTGTGTAGTGGGGCATGCGTGTACAGACCCTGATCAAAGTTGGTTTCTGATTTTCAGTGAAAGCATAGGAGAGTGCATCCTTGAACGAATCCATACTGTGGTGTATGTTCTCCACTGTGACTGTATTCCAACCAAGAGCCTTGAATCGTGCAGACATATCTTCAGAAAATGCCAAATTTGTGTGTCCATCGATCAATGGTATTATGATTATCATCATAAATTAGTGTTTGTTAAGCTTCCAGTGAGCAGCCAAGGATGCAGCTTCATGAGATATGCCTTCCATGGCACAACCATCACCCATTATGCAATATCTGCATCAATAAATCGGCAAACTCTCAATAAGGACAACATATATTAATGATATTCAACTTCTTCTTAATTTTTTCCTAACTAAATTTTAATTTTTTTTTTTTTCTAAACTCAAAATTTTTTACTTAATTTCAGATATTATATGGGTTGAGACTCCCTTATAATTTCTTGTTGAGGGAGACTTATATATACGGAAGATAAAGTATTATATATTAATGTGTTAATTAAATATTGTTTAAACTTACCATTTCCCATATATGGCTCTAGGTTTTTAGAATAATTGATTTAACAGTAACATCATTGGCTAAAGTAAACTACCTTATTAACTAATCATGAATAGTACTCTTAACCATACAACTGATTATTGGAAAATATTTTCTAATCATCTTTGAATCAACAATATTAAACGAAATCTACTCTTAGCACTTCATAATATTTATTAGTTTTGATCATAGGGTATATTTCTTTTTTATATATATACTTAACTTAAAATGAGTTGTATGGAATCAGAGACGGAGGGAGGGGGGGACTGGCTGGGGCCATGGTCCTCCCTCACTTCCTCAAAAAAGATATTACCGATTATTCAAATTGCTATAGCTAGCTTTCAAAAAGTCTCTATAATTAATACACGTTTGCAATGACGTTGCTTACACACAGAGACAGAGGGAGGGGGGACTGGCTAGGGCCATGGTCCCCCCCCCCCCCCCCCCCACTTCCTCAAAAAAAATATTTTAAGAAGTAAAAAAAAAAAAAAAAAAAATTTATACTGGTCCCCCCCCTCTCCCAAAAAAAAAATTGATAGGTCCCGGTCCCCTCAACTCTCCTCTACCGGTTAGTTCTTACTTCTTAAATTAATCCTGGGGTTTTCTTTTAGTTAATTTTTCTATTGCTTGGCTTGGAAATTTGGCTAAGAATATGAAAAGTTGATTTTTTTTTTTCTTTTTTCTTTTTCCTTCATAGATTGGCTATCGGCTTGGAAACTTGGAAATTTATGTGTTTTTTTGTTGTTGTTATTTTCTTTATGTATATATGTAAATCTTGGATCTTGTCTCTGTGAGGATTTCTGGTTCTTGATTTGGTATGGCCGTATGAGAATTTTTGATGGGTTTTATTTTGATGGGTTTTTATAACTAATGCCATTAAGAAATCTCTAGTTTCTCTTTGAGGGAATTTTAGTAAGAAGCTAAAATTCCTAAAATTAAATAGGGGCTTTTGTGTGTAGTGAATTTCTATGCATAATTTAAGATCCGGGTTGTTAGATTAATGGGTTTAAAGCTTTAATTTCACTATTGTTTATAGTATGTACATAAACTTTAATTTGTACTGTATGAATTAAATTAGAGCTTTTAGTATGTGAACACTAGGATTGCTAATTGGATGTATTAATTACATTTAAAGCGTTAATTAACCCTAGACTTTTATGAGTTCAATGGAAATTGATGCCCATGGGGTTTAGGTTCAAATATGTCATAATATAATCATATTGATTATTGTATGTGAATATGAGTATTATAAATTTGGGGTAAGTTGCTTGATCATTGGAATAGGAAGAGAATAATAATTATAGGATTAAAGTGTAATGTTTAACTTAAAGTCTATGTGATGATTATGTTATTCATGTGAGTTTGTTCATTGTTAACCTACACATATTTTTTCTTTATTTTCTAAAAACTCAAAGTGATCATGTAAATTTATTTGTAAATGATGAAAAAGTCAAATACAATACTTGACTATTTCAAAAGACACAAAGTTTATTGGAGTTTGATCCTAGGTTATGTGTCACTTATGAGAATATCATGTTAATCGATGAGGTGCAAAATAACTCAACGCATATTGCACTTTATGAGGTTAGTACTCTAAGCTCAATTCCTAATTTAAGTGGTCTTGTAATTTGAATACTATGGTTATTAAATATTGAGAATATTGTTTGTTAGATTTTAAAGATTTAATTGGAGAGTATAACACAATTCTAAGCTCAATTCCTCATTGTATTTAAGTACCAGTGATTAGAAAAAGAAGAAAAAAAATAGAAAAAAGTACTAGTTCATTACACGCTGCAAAAAAATAATAATAATAAAAAAAAAGATAAAAAAAATTTGCTTAGATCGTCTCCCATAAAACTTCTTGCCTCCGTCCCTGTATGGAATTACGTTAAATATTTAAAAAATATTTTTTTACCTAACATTTGTGGCAAGAATTTACCTGTCGTGACTTCAACGCCATCTGTCACCACATTCTCCGGGTGACCTGGGGTTACGACTACCAAGCTGACACAACCTTTGTAGATCGATCTTCTAACTGGCATTTGAAATAGCTCAATATTGAGAATATAGGAATATTAATTAATTGTTGCAAAATTAATACATAATTGTTATAAGCATTAATATAAACACCATTTATACAATAATATACCTGAAGGAATTGAAACCCAGAGATATGAAGGCAAACATAGTGGAGCAAGCAAGCAAGCATGGCCAGGCCAGCACTTAAAACAAATCTGTCCTGGTTAAACCATTTAGGGTTTCCGGGCTTATATCTCATCACATGCCTGAACAAAACATACCCCAGTACTTCAGCCATTCCAACCGCCATCCCAGGGTGCCCAGCCGGTCTTGCCATGTTGCACCGAATCAAC